>NC_137691.1:15787046-15797046 GCF_963989245.1 Nansenia antarctica
GAAAGGTGCTATACAAATAAAAGTTATTATGATTATTATTTAATATGTTCCTGCTTGGGACAGACTTGGAGCTTTTATACTTGCATATTTGGAGCATGTGGATCAGATCTATCTATCAACGGGTCCGCCCTCGTACTGGTGGAGATGTCTCCAGAATGAGCCCTGAGTTGCCATGGTTGTGGAAATATCATTGGCAGGAAACTCAGGGTGTGTTTTAAACTAGAATGCATTACGTAGTATTTGGTAGTTACTCACAGGGTGTTCCCCGGTGTCACTCTAAAATAAAGACAAATAATTATGTCTTATTTTAATAATTATGAATTATTTTGTTGTTAATGGCTGCGTTCGTAAATTCACTCTGAGATAGCCGGAGCGCACACTGGGTTCAAATAATTTGATTGGACAAGAGGCATTCCATGAGTGCTGATCAGATTTCCAGAGCGTATTTACGAACGCACCCAATATGTCCAACAACATCCATGGGCCATAGAGATGGTCTCTGGGCACCATGTGTACGTTGAGAAGTTTCACAGGGTGTGGGGTCCACCCAGAGAAAGAATACCAACAATTGAATCAAAACAAATTATTTTTATCATACATGCCAGAAAAACCCAAAGAGCAACCCAAAATTACTTACAGAATATGGAATATTCATTCAACTAAAAACACAAGTATCCAAGGAGTATCCTCTGAATGAATCACTCTTTGAGGTTGTGGTTTCAATTGTCATGGGAATATTCCATTGTGTACACTAACATGAGGTTTGGGCCTTGAGGCCGAAGGGGGACTTGGATAATTTCGAGGGCGTTCACCCCAGATTCATAACATTCATTAAACCCGGGGTTTGGGTTAGAGTAGACTATGACGTCTGCCTTCTTTTCAGCACTTACTGAGAAACTTGGCACAAGTACTGTTGATGCAGTGACAAACTAGTTGTGATGCTTTATCTGTGTGTGTCATGAGCTGTGGTCTGACAGACCAAGGCAGTTGGGAAATATGTATGCCAATTACTCTCACATGAGAAAAGTTAGGACTTGACAGACTCATGCTTATTCTGTCAGACTGTCTCTCTCAACAGCTTAAGCTTCACCATCCCACACATGTTTGCTGCCAGAATAAAATCTCCACAGTAAAAGAGAAAGTAGGTATACGTTTACTTCCCCAGAAATGTAGAACCTATAGTAGCTGACCGTCCATTTCCGCCTCACCTGTCCATGACCCCCCCCCCCCCCCCCCCCCCCCCATCTCCTTATATGGTCCTCTGTTGTCTCCATCAGGGGAGGCTGGTGGAGGTAGAAATCAGAGGATGGGCTCATTGTAATGCAGGGAATGGAATGTGGAACGGTATCGAACAAGTCTGTCTCCAAACATTCTGTGCTTATCTCCACACACACCCTGTCCACATCCGTCTCAGGAACTGTCAGTCCCCTCCTGACGCTGAGTTCTGGGCCTGCTTCTCCTTATTTCTGGTGAAGTAGGCACTCCACAGCCAACACAAACAGTGACACTAATCTGCTGGAGACCGCACCTGACGTTCTCACACTCAGACATGCCACGGATGAGTAACTGCTAATGTTTATTTTGAGGACTGACAAATCCCACTAAGGAAAAGACAACTCTCGTCTGAACGCACCACCCTGTTCAGGTTTTTGTTAATGTATGGATTTCGTTCTGTGACAAATCAACTTACATTTTACATTTGTTTAGGTTCTATTATGATAATATTTTTGATACATTCTGTTTTGATCATCTGACATGTGCTTGTCTCCTTCCTGCTTTTGTTATACAGTTGGGTATAGGTTGGTATTGGTATTGGTTGGGTTATAATATAAACATATCCTATTAGGCATTGGTAATACTTGAAAGCAATTCTTGAAAGTTCACTTATATGATCTGTAGTGACATCTGGTGGTATGAAATGAAAGCAAATAAAGAGTATCTGTACTGTACCGTGGTGATGGCTAGTGGTTTTAATATGGTTACAAATAACTCATATATGCATGTCTGTACATCAATTGAACAAACATTTATTTTGGTTTCTGTGTGTTTAATCTTTCTTCTGCGGGAGTTTCCCCTAGCCCCTATATCAAGAGGAAATGTCAGAGGAACTATACTATCTTTTTCGACAAGAGAAACAAAGTCTTAGCCTATAGTTCTATGACTGCAGGCTTATTTTTGGACATGTCAAGAGTCAGCATGAATAATCTCAATGTATGCTTCCCTTGTTCTGTGACTTTGAGCTCCCTCTGCCAGAGAGCTGATAATGACTACTTCATAGTGATACGCTATATCACTCTCTCAATGTGCTTACTCAGCCCCCCCAGCCCCCCCCCAGCCCTCCACCACACGTAACTTGAACTAATTAAATTAGATATTCATTATTGAGATGATCCGAGTCTGAGTTCATCTGTGTTGTGTGACTGTTCACTTGGGCACTTGGGAGTTTTTTCAGTCCCTAAGGCGGATAATCTTAATTAAAAACCCAAACGCTTAAACACAGAGATAGTGCAGAGAATTTAAAGTGTACATATATTCATTAAGATAACATCATCATATTAAATATTTCAGTGGCTGAATTCAGGCAACAAAGGGAATAGTAATAAAACCAGTTTAAAAGACATTTCAAACACAGCTTCATAACTAAACAGCATGACACCATAAGTCCACCGTAAGTCCACATGAGGGTAGTAATAATATTTTTTTGTAAGATTAGGAAGTTTGCATAATACTTTCATGAGACCTTAGGACACGGCATCGATAGACCACATCATTTCCGTGACCCTTTATTCCATAGCAACCAGACAGGAGAGACAATCTGAGATATTGGAACTTAATTGTTAGAAACTTGATCGCTCCCAGCCTCACCCCTGTCCTCCACTCAGAAAGCATTGGAGGAGAAAGTGGAAGATCCCAGATCTTCTCCTCCAACGTGTTTTGAATAAGGAGTGAGTGGAGGACGGAGGAGAGGGGGTGAACAATCACATCCCTAACAGTTGAGGAAAGGACCACAGACCTGAAGAGGCATTAGAAAAACACCCTGTCATACCACTAGAGGGACACCCAACCCTGTCATATCTCATATTGGTGAATAAGGTCGACGCCAGTGGTTCTCAACCCTCTCCTCGGGGACCCCCAGCCGCTCCACATGTTTGATCTGTTCCACCACCAGCTCACCTGATTCAACTGATCAAGTACAAACCATAATTGCTTTATACTTGATCAGTTGAATCAGGTGTGCTGGTGGTGGAACAGATCAAATGTGTGGAGCGGCTGGGGGTCCCAGAGGAGAGGGTTGAGAACCTCTGGTCTACGCTGTTCTCTGATACCAGCTAGTTCATGAGAGGTGACTACGAGAATGACCTTTTTGTGTTGTAGGTCCAAATGTCATGTGACATATTGTTCACAAAACATCAGACTATACCAGTAGAAGATGGGTGGATGTGACTGGATGTGATTGTCCGTGGTTAATAATAGATTACTATAAGACATCAGGGGCCGGTTTCACAGACAAGGCTTAAGCCTAGTCCTGGACTAAATCACACTTTCAATGTAAAATCTCCATTGAAGATGCTTTTTAGTCCAGGACTAGGCTTAAGCCTTGTCTGTGAAACCGGCCCTATGTGTAGTAATACATGTACTAGATCCAGTAATAAATCCTGCATATTTATGATATCTGACAACGTTTAATCCATGCTATTACAATCGATAGTTGTCGAAAATGTCTTTGCAGAGTAGGATACTATCTGCCAAGATTGACTACTTCTCAATATATGCCAGTTCTACCATTAATACTCACTTCTGATGGAATCTGCCAAATTAACAACTTTGCGTTTAATCCATGCTATTACAATCGATAGTTGTCGAAAACGTCTTTGCAGAGTAGGATACTATCTGCCAAGATTGACTACTACTCAATATATGCCAGTTCTACCATTAATACTCACTTCTGATGGAGTCTGCAAAATTAACAACTTTGCAGCAGTTTTAATGTGATTTTGAATTCGATATTTCTGCTCAACCCTGATTTAATAAATGAATCTCTGTGAGCCTGGTTTGGACGTAGTTCATATATAGTCATATCGATAGATGGCTGGAGTACTCTGAGAACATTCAGTTGGAGTTTTTCTCAAACAAATGTGTGGAATTCATGAAGGCTACATACGAATTTCAATTGAGTTGAGGTTTCACCTCTTCTGAAAACATTCATTTCAAAACCTCTATTTCAACGAGCGGGCCTAAAATAGTATCCTCTTTGTATCCTCAATCAAAATAAGACACTTGTGAATCAAGCCTCCCTTTGAGACAATGACTGTTGGCACGGTCCAAAGCATAAACAGTCCCTGCGCTCTCCACTGCACCAACGGCAAAGCAGCATCCCAGCATCCCATTCCAGTCATATCGCCAAGGCTGACGGCTGCCATGACAACTGGAGCTCTGCCATGGTAACAGCAGGATGTGTATCCTCCATGGTAATAAGGTGGGGGGGGGGGCAGTATGTTGGACAGTGGTATAACATGAAGCCTATGTGTAACGTTAGTCGGGGGTTCATCGACAGCAGGGGAGGCTAGTGGAGGTAGAGAAATCGGAGGACGGCTCATTGTAACGGATGGAACAGAATGAGGAATGGTCTCAAACACACGCCCTGTTAACAAAACACCTGCGTGAACATGAGCACAGCACAGACGTAATACAGTTAGAATCAAACAAGAACCAACATCACAGGTACATTGGTTAGTGAGATAATATAGCACAAAGAACGGAAATGACACGATTACAGTACCCACAAATCCTTGGCAAAAGAAGGGAGCAATGTAGCAAGTTTGCTAGGGGATTGTGTTTAATTGTGAATTTTCATTCGTTATGGTGTAACATCTCACTAACCAATGTACCTGTGATGTTGGCTCTTGTTTGATTCGAACTGTGTTCAATTTGTGCTTGTGTTCATGGAACATCTCACCTTCAAACAGGTGCCTGGTGTGGACTGAGATCCAAATAGCACATTTTTCATGCAGGGTTACATCATTGTGTTGAAGCACAAAGGTACTGTTAACCCTTGTGTTATGTTTCCCTTCGTTACACCTTTTGGTAGTTCTCCGGGTCAAATTGACCCAGGACATTACTGGGGTTTTGTAGCATGTGTACTCAATGAAATTGTATTCTTTTTAAAATGTTCTTCACAGAATATAAGTCGTAGCCAATTATTTTCAGATTGAAAAAAATCATTGTCAGTTTTCTTTTAGTAAACATTTTAATTTTAACCTGAACACCACACAAGGGTTAAGCACTTGTAAAAACATGTTATTCTTATTATTTATAAGAATGTAGCCGATGCCAGTTCAACATTAGGAACAGAACATTCACAGTAGTAAAGAACCCACTTTGATTAACCAAGCTCCAGAAATAGTCACTCGTATGGAAGAACCCTTTTTTCTAGAGACCTTTCCCCCTTTACAGTATTTTTCAAGGAAGAAAGCCAATTGGTACTGTAGCACAATACATACAACACCTGCGTGCAAAGTAGCTCTCCTCCTACACACAGCTTTCTTTTCTACTTCTGTGTTATTGTGTTTGCCTATTAGTGTTTCCTCCAGTGTTAAATTAGGAGTGCAATAACAAGAGGCAGCATATGTTCAGTGAATTGTGACTATCCAGTGAACATTGTGCTTCTAATTAAAAACGAAGTGAAAGTGCAGTTCTTTAACCTAAATTGAAAAGGGTCAAAAAGGTTTCTTAAAGGACTCTCCCACACAGGGACAGAAAAACCCTTCTGCAGCCTAGTGTAGGAACATGAGGGTGACCATAGATATATGAACCAGTCCGTACTGTTCAAAAATGTTTTCCGTAAAACTTTATTTTTCAGTGCATGAACAGAACACCATGTCAAGGTCTTTTCATATTTCATCCATTTTAAATCCTCTTTTTTTTTGACATACAAAAATAATGGAGCGATTTATTTATATCTCTACTTTTTCTTCCCCCAAAGAAAGAGCACTCAGCAAGTATTTATAAAGGTGCTGTACAATATATAATATAAACATTTACAACAACTGTACCCACAGAATGTAGAGACCACAAGGATTCTTTTTTTCTAATGAACCAACGCCACGCAAGGCCACATGATGTTATAGAAGGGAGTGACTAAAGGGACATGCTGGTCCTGCAAACTAACCCTAACCCTAACCACCTTAACCAAACCCTTAACCCTTAACCCTAACCACCTTAACCCTAACCCTAATCACTTTAACCCTAACCATGACCACTTTAACCCTAACCATAACCACCTTAACCCTTAACCATAACCACCTTAACCCTAATGACCTTAACCAAACCCTTAACACTAACCACCTTAATCCTAACCCTAACTGTAACCACATTTTAACCAATTCGGAAATTCAACATGGGTTTGCAGGCCGATAAAGTCCCCTGAGTTGCTCCTAGATACAGAGATATGGTACATGATCATGGGTAAAACCAAACGTGAGAGGGCGAACGACAGTGCAGAAGACATATGTATCATTAAACTTGATCTGATTCTGAACAACAAACGGTCGATGCTAAATGGGATCCTTGGGCTGACTCCAACCTTAACTCTAACCCTAAATCAACCTTAACCCTAACCCTTACCCTTACCTAATCCTAATCCCTTGTAGGGGTAGTGGGTGGCCTAGTGGATAGAGAGTTGGACTGGTGATCAGAAGGTCAAATCCCACCTGGGAACACCACCACAAGCGTGCCCTTGAGTAAGGCACTTAGCCCTAAATTACTCCAGGGAGACCGTTCCTGTAATCTCGAATTGTAAATCTCCATTCATACTGTTTAAATCTGAATTGAAATGGAGTCGGGACATCCCAAGCATCCCACTTAGCGTTTACCACAAACATACTGTTAACCCTGCCATTGGTGGTTGGACGTTCGTTCAACCAACAATCTATTGCACAGAACATGCCACTGATTGGCTTATAGTGTGTGTGTGTGTGTGTGTGTGTGTGTGTGTGTGTGTGTGTGTGTGTGTGTGTGTGTATGTGTGTGTGTGTGTGTGTGTGTGGATCCTCTCATCGGCCAAGGGATTCGAGTCTGTGCTTAATATACGATTGAGGAAAAAAACCATCGTATAATCACACACAGAGCCAATTCAGAACTCTGTTGATAGTAATCCTTCGCCCCTAAAAGCTGGCTCTGTTAAATCTCCACTTTATCACACGTTATCATTTGCTACTTTATTGCATTCCCTGAGCTCAGTTATAAACATTTTCATCTAGACTGCCGACCAATCCTGATGTTTCATACAGTCAAAAGCAGAATTCTTTACAAAAGCCCTGCAGTGAAAAATATTTTTCTAGGCCAGCAACAATAATGAACCTCATCAAGGGGAATGCGTCTTGTCTTGTCTTGTATGAAATCAATTGACAATTATGTTGGTCTTTAACAGTGAAGGTTATGGAGAAAAACAATAGAGCTTTTTCTCCAAACCCTTTGTGAAGGTACTGTCATATACTGTATATTACATAGTATTGGCAACACTTTCCTACATCCCCCACAATGTAATTTTCTTTGTCAGAAGGAGTCAAGATTGTAAGAGAACAGTAAGCACTCACGGTCATACTGTAATGCTACAAGGAAAGGTGTGTAGTGCAATGGAAATTCACAATCAGTAAAACACCTACATGTTATATTCTGTAAAACCTAGTTTTTCCACAATAAAACACATTTGGAGCAATTTCGGAGCAAACTTAGATACACATGGCAGTATGCCTGCACTAGCCTACTGTCTAAGGTTCATGATACGATGGAGACAAAAATGCATCGGGAGGATGGGTGCAATATCAGATCATTCAGGACGAACCTTGAACCTATATCAAAATGTGAAATGGCTCAATACGGCTACATATACATATATATTAATCTATCATTTTTAATAAGTTACATAGGTTTATCATACACGTGGTAAACAATATCTCAACCCACAAGTTTCTGGTCTTTTGTTTTGATATAGTATTTTTGTATTAAGGACTCATGTCTATTAGTCTTAGAACAGTCTAAAAATCCTTGGTAAAGCGAATAGCTCTCTCCGGTACGAGTCTGAAACCTCTACACGACGTTCAGGTCAGAACTTCAGCATTTTATATATATATATATATATATATATATATATATATATATATATATATATATATATATATATATATATATATATATATATAGGGGGAAAAGGGTCGACGTCAGTGGTGTCTAGAAGGCGTGCAATCAAAACAAAGTAAAGCGCGGCATGCAGTTGAGCAAATCCATTGGGAAAAAGAGCGTTGAGTCAAAACGCCAGTCCCAAGATGATTCTGTGCATAGCAATAGGCGGCTGGTGGAGGGAGACATCGGAGGACGGGCTCGTTGGAACGCATGGAACGGAATGAGGAACGGTATCACGATAACACACGACGTGTTTGATACCGTTCCTCATTTACTTTCCATGCGTAAGCCCGTCCTCCGACGTCTACCTCAGTCAGCCTCCACTGGTACACAGACACCCAAACCCCGGAAAAATAAAACCATTGACCTTCGTCACAGCCAACCCTTCAGAGAACTTTCTCCTCAGTTGCATATGGGACAATGTGTATCGGAGTGAGGCATGGTTGAGTATTCGTTCCACAGGTAGTCCCCCGTATAATTGGCACGTAATCACTTTTTTGGGGGTGTGTGTGGGGGGATAGGGGGGGGGGGTGTCACTGACTGGGCAAGGCTCTGAGCATGCCCCACATGCCATGCATATAGCCCGGGTGGTTCACAGCGCGCTGGAGCAGCACACCAGGCAGAGAGACTGAGAGTTAGGCGTAGCATTGGCGCTAGGCTAAAGTAGCTACATGCCATGGAAAACATTGGCGCTAGGCTACGGTAGCTACAAGCCACAAATCAAGAAAAAGTCAAGAGAGACCAATAAAGGTTGGGGGGGGAAAGAGATCCTTAATGACTCATCGTGGCCAAACAACTGTTCTAATTCCTATACCCATAATACCTCTAATGAGGAGGAAAAAGTAGACCGATGATTAAGGTACTGGAATATGCCGCAAGCTACTAGTCTGGAGGGTTGTGTCAGTAAGGCTCCTGCATCACCTCGGCCTGGGAGAGGATCTTGGCTGAGCTGGGTACCTTCCAGGGCCCGGGGCTGATGGGACCCTTCTGGGCCAGGGGGGGACCCCCCCCCTGAACAACACCAGGAGAAACCACAGTGCGGTTGTCCTCTTTTGTGAAAAAAAACCCAGAATCCTTTCTGCTTTTCGTCTCCCTCGGGGAGATCACGGCGGGGAACATTCGACTCTTCTCCTCTTTCGGGGACGTCACAGCCGCCACAGAGTCTTTTCTCGCCCTGTCCTCTTTGCTCTTCTCCCTCTCCTCCTTCCTGGGGGGGTTACCTGTCCCCACAGTGTCCCTCCCCAGCCCCGCCCCTGCCGCCTCCCTCCCTGGTCCTCTTTCCTTCTCTTCTGTGAGAGACAAGGGACGTCCCCCCGTCCTATGACGTCCTGCCTCTGGTGCCGCCCTCTTATCGACACCGGCCTGCTCATTGGCTGGTGTTGTCCTGGTCATTTCCCCTCGCCCCTCCCTCTCCTGCGTGCTCTTCCGGCCCTTTGGATCCCCGCTTCGGCCATCTTTGTTTTCCTCCGGACGTTCCCTACTGCCAGGAAGAAGCTCCTTAGATCTCCTCTGCTGCTCGAGCTGTTTCTTGATGTTCTGCTGCTGCTGCTGCTGCTGCTGCTGGGCCGAGGCGACGACTTCCTGTCCTGTCCGAGAAGAAGAAGACTTCCTGGGGCTGGGGGAGCGGCTCTCTCTCGGTAGCGGATGGGACTTCCTGCTCTTGCTCTGCTCCACTTCCTGTGTCGTCGTCGTCCTCCTGTCTGGCTTTTGGGGGGGACTGCTGTGTGAATGCTGCTCTTTGGCTTTAGGAAAGGAGGAGGTCTCTCCTGGTTTCTTTGGGCTGCCGGGCTCTCTCAGGCTGTCTCTCCTCTTGAAGAGG
>NC_137691.1:15802046-15814546 GCF_963989245.1 Nansenia antarctica
ACACAAACACACACGATACAAATAAAACCAAAGTACACACACGCACGCACGCACACACACACACACACACACACACACACACACACACACACGCACACACACGCACACACACACACACACACACACAGACTTTTTTTTTTTCTCTCTCTCTCTCTCTCTCTCTCTTTCACCACCCATTCCTCCTATCCTGGGTGTATCTCACCGTCCTCTGGGACTACAGTGAGCGTGACCACGTTGCCCGCGTCCTTGATGAGCTGCACAATGTCGTTGTGCGACAGCTCGATGATGGAGCGGCCGTTGACCGCCGAAATGCGGTCGCCCACGTTCAGCAGGCCGCAGCGGTCCGTGGGACTGCCCTCGATGATGCGGCCGATCTTATGAGGGATCACTGTAGAGAAACACCCCCATTTTAATAACACAAACACACACGATACAAATCAAACCGTCTGTTAACACAACCTATCGTGGTACGGATTATTTATTATTTATATTATTACAGTACTCCATTGTTGTCCATTGACCCTTGTCTTATTATTATAATTGTTTTACTATTGCCATTTCCTCTTGTTTCTGCAATGTCGAGGAACCGAAGCCTAATTATTATTTTATTTGTTTATCCTTTATTTAACCAGGGTAGTCATATATAGTCATAATAATTTTACTCTCTATACTTTGTATAATGATTGTGATTGTGATTCTAAATTCTGAATCTGATTCTGATTCTGATTCTGATTCTGAATCTGACCTGTAGAGAGGCTAGACAGAGGCTGAGAGAGAGAGACCTGTCTGTCTCTATGGAGACAAGATAAGACATGCATGTCAGTCATACTGTCATGTTTCACAAGGAGATTAACCCAGCGAGTCCCTAATCTGCTGTGCTCCCAGATTAACGGAGTGGGTACAATTAAATTGGACATGGCTTGTTCCCGTGGCGACCGATGGACGGACGGAGAGAGATCGGAAGGGGCGGGACTCACTGGAACGAACGGAAGGGAATGTGGAACGGTACAGTACCAGTCAAACGTTTGGACACACCTCCTTCTCATGTGATGCATTCAGTAGCCACCTTTAGCCTTGATGACAGCTTTGCACACTCTTGGCATTCTCTCAATCAGCTTGGTGTGTGTCAGTGTGTGTGTGTGTGTGTGTGTGTGTGTGTGTGTGTGTGTGTGTGTGTGTGTGTGTGTGTGTGTGTGTCAGTGGAAAAGGGTACTGTAAACACCGCCCAACATTCTCTTCTCGAGAATACATTAGAGAAAACCACAAAAAAAGCAAAAGGTGGCTACTTTGAAGAATCTAAAATATATAACATATTCTGGTTTGTTTAACACTTTTTTTGTTTACTACATAATTCCATATGTGTTCTTTCATAGTTTTGATGTCTTCAGTATTAATCTACAATGTAGAAAATAATATATAAAAAAAATAAAATAAAAAAAAAACATTGACAGATAAGGTGTGTCCAAACTTTTGACTGGTACTGTAGTTTCATTCCGGATTCCGTTCCTTACATTACAATGAGCCTGTCCTCCGCCGATTTCTCCCTCTGCCAGTTTAAGGCCTAGGCTAAACGACGACAAAACGATGACGAAACGCAATTTTGATCTCTGGCCACACAAGCGTTTTCTCATTGTTGCGCAAAATAATCTCTGGCCACCTGGAACCGCGTATTCAGGTACACTGGGCATGCGCATACTGGTAGACCCAGAAAATTATTTTCTGCTAGACCCAGAAAAATAGCTCATAACTGTATATAGCCCATAACTGTATATAGCCCATAACTGTATATAGCCCATAACTGTATATAGCTCATAACTGTATATAGCTCTGAACTAAACTGATGTTTACAACACTACCTCTGCACATACTGTGTATATTGCATAGTCATTTATCACTACCATTCCTGTTCCATTGATGCTGTGCCCTTATTTGCACTTTTGGTTGGATGCTGATGTTTACAATACTACTGATGTTTACAATACTACATATTGCACATTGCACATATTTCCTGATATAGATTCTTTATACTTCTGCACATTAGATACTGTACACCGCCTTGTCCTGGTTCAAGTCTTACCTCAGCAATAGAACCTACGCCGTCCACATAGCAGACAGCTCCTCCAGACAAGCCAACCTCACCTGTGGGGTCCCTCAGGGCTCCATCCTCGGTCCCATCTTGTTCTCCCTCTACATGCTCCCCCTCTGTCTAATCCCTCAACGCTACCAGATCTCATTCCACTGCTATGCGGACGACACCCAGCTTTACTTATCAATCAACACTGACGACCCCGCCGATCTGATGCGCCTGATGGACTGCCTCCACGATGTGAAGGAGTGGATGGCCCAGAACTTCCTACAGCTGAATGAGAGCAAGGGGGAAATCCTCCTCATCGGCAACACCACCGCCATCACTCAGCTCAGCACCAACATGGGAAGCCTGTCCACCCTTGTCAGACCACATGTCAAGAACCTCGGTGTCATCTTTGACTCCGAGCTCAACCTTAACCGACAAGTGAGCTCCGTCGTGAAGTCATGTTTCTACCAACTACGTATCATAGCCAAGATCAAGTCCTTCCTCACCCCCAGTGACCTGAGGAGGGTCGTCCTCATGCTAATTTCATCTAGGCTCGACTACTGCAACTCACTCTATGCTGGACTTCCTGATAAGACCATCTACCGCCTACAGCTAGTCCAAAATGCCGCTGCCAGGCTGGTGTCAGGCACTAAAATGAGGGACCACATCTCCCCTGTCCTCATCTCCCTTCACTGGCTCCCAGTAAAGAAGAGAGTGAAGTTCAAGATCTGCACCTTCGTCTACAAAGCTCTCAACAGTCTCGCCCCACCCTACATCAAGGACCTCCTGGACCTGTCTTCCACCTCAAGGCCCAGGCTCAGGTCCGACGCCCAACTCAGCCTGAGGGTCCCCCGCACCAACCTCAAGAGGAAGGGTGACCGTGCCTTTGCGGTGATAGCACCGACCCTGTGGAACGCGCTCCCTTCCGCCATCAAGTCTGCCCCCACTCTGGACTCCTTTAGAGCCAAGTTAAAAACCCACCTCTTCGTCAATGATGTTCCCTAAGTCTACTATTTGTTGTAAATTGTATCCCTTGAGATGTTCGTTTAAGTAGTCTGTGTCTGTTTGCTTTCTGTGTTCCTTGTCCCTGTCCTTGTCTTTATCTGTTCCTTTACCCGGGCTGCGCCCCGGGCCGATGTAAAAGTTGGATGGGGGGCGCATTATAAATAAAATTAACATTAACATTAACATTACATAAACTACCTCACTGCACTAGCTACCTAACTGTACATAGCTTATAACTGTATATAGCTCAGAACTAAACTGATGTTTACAACACTACCTCTGCACATACTGTATATTGCATAGTCTCTATCACTACCATTCTTGTTCCATTGATGTTGAGCCCTTATATCACTATTTGCACTTGGATGCTAAACTGCATTTCGTTGTATAGTACTTGTACTCTTTTGATGAAAATAAAGTTGAATCTAGTCTAGTCTAGTCTAGTCGTGTAGCCGTGAGGTGCAAACAATATCAAATCTTCACCATTTCAGACAAATCCGGCGCCGTGTAGCCTATGTTTAAATGGTAAATGGACTGACTTATATAGCGCCTTATTCCAAAGCCTTTTACAAAAGGCTCTCATTCACCCATTCACACACACATTCACACACCAATGGCAGAAAGCTACAATGCAAGGCGCTGGCCGGCTCATTGGGAGCAATTTGGGGTTCAGTGTCTTGCCCAAGGACACTTCGACATGTGGCCAGCCGGGGCTCGAACCGCCGATCTGCCAACCTTGCGGTCATTAGGACATAGCCGCGCAGTTTCCCCTGGGTCATCCTCACCTCCCAGCGGGGGCTTGCTCTTGGAGGTGAGGATGACGAAGCCGAAGCCTTCGCTGTCCTTGCGGTGGAGGGTGATGTCGAAGGACTCGTGGTCCAGCGCGTAGGGGATCTGGATGCGGGGGAGTCTGGGAGAGCCGTTGACCAGCGCCGGCGCCAGGCCCGCCTCGTCCTCCACCACGTCTGCCACAGGGAGGGGGGAAGGGGTCACAACCAAGCCAGGGGGGGCCGTAATCACACACACATACATGCTCAGAGAAAATGTGTGTGTGTGTGTGTGTGTGTGTGTGTGTGAATGTGTGTATGTGGGTGTGTTGTGTGTGTGTGTGTGTGGGTATGTGTATAGTGTATGTGTGTGTGTGTGTGTGTGTGTGCGTGTGTGTGTGTGTGTGTGTGCGTGTGTGTGCGTGTGTGTTGGTGTGTGTGGGCAGGGAGGGGGGAAGGTCACAACCAAGCCAGGGGGGGCCGTATCACTCAGATGAAAATGTGTGTGTGTGTGTGTGTGTGTGTGTGTGTGTGTGCATGTGCGTATGCGTATGCGTGTGTGTGTGTGTGCATGTGCGTGTGCACTTGTGTATGTGTATGTGTGTGTGTGTGTGTGTGTATGTGTATGTGTGTGTGTGTGTGTGTGTGTGTGTGTGTGTGTGTGTGTGTGCGCGCTGTGCGTAGGGCACCAAGCGCCCAGAGGGGGCACCCAAACAGCCTAATGATCATCCTGATAATCACAGTGATGAACTACTTACATTTAAGATGAAGCACAACTAAAATAGGCCCCATTAGACCATTATTAGACCACCATTAGTAGTAGAGCCATTTAGCTGCTTTTATACTTCTGCACATTAGATACTGTACATAAACTCACTGTACAAGCTACATAAAGTACATAGCTCATAACTGTATATAGCCCATAACTGTATATAGCTCATAACTGTATATAGCTCATAACTGTATATAGCTCTAAACTAAACTGATGTTTACAACACTACCTCTGCACATACTGTATATTGCATAGTTACCTATCACTACCATTCTTGTTCCATTGATGTTGTGCCCTTATATCACTATTTGCACTTTTGGTTGGATGCTAAACTGCATTTCGTTGTATAGTACTTGTACTCTTTTGATGAAAATAAAGTTTAATCTAGTCTAGTCTAGTCTAGTCTGGTCTGGTCTAATCTAATCTAATCTAGTCTAATTTAGTCTAGTCCAGTTTCCCATCCTGATGTCCTCACCTCTGTAGATGACCTTCCTGCGCACGGTCAACATGACCTGCCCGTGGCGGGCGGCATTGGTCATCAGGTCCAGGACCTGTTTGTGTGAGCGGCCCTTCACCATGATGCCGTCGATGCCGATGAGCTCGTCGCCGGCCCGCAGACGCCCGTCTTTCTCCGCGGCGCCCATGGGCACGATGGCGCCGATGTACACCTACCACGGAGAGAGAGAGAGAGAGAGAGAGAGAGAGAGGCGGGTCAGTTTACTTCGAGGATTTGACAGAATTCAAAATAGTGAAAATACCACCGCTCATCCGTGATCAGACTTAGCTGAGGTGCTGCAGCTGAAGAGTATCAAATAGAGTGCAAAAAAGCAGCATCCACACACTCAAATATTTTCTAAATTTGTTTTGTTTATTGCAATAAATGACGACCTTCAGAGGAAGGTCTATGACCGAAAGCTCGCAATAAACAACTTTTTTTTGCACATATTTGAGTGTGCGGATGCTGCTTTTTCACACTCTATTTGAATTAACGGAATTGAAATGGAATTGCCCCCCCCCTCCCAGACAGTGGTTTAGCATGTTGATCTGAAGACCAGGTCTACAGACCAGGTCTACAGACTAGGCTGCTCTAGCCTAGCTCTCCTCCAGGGACAGGGTTAGAGTGAGGGTTAGGGGCTAGTGTATGTGTGTGTGTGTGTGTGTGTGTGTGTGTTCTCACCGGCTGCTCCGGCCCCTCTCCTCCCAGCACGCGGAAGCCGAAGCCCGTCTCCTGGTCCCTCTTGATGAACACATCCAGGTCTTTGGTGTGAGGCTCTGTGGACGGGGGGGAGGGGTGAACCACAGACATAAGGAACTCTCAACCAGGGGAGGCTGGTGGAGGTAGACAACCGGAGGACGGGGCTCATTGTAATGCACGGAACGGAACGAGGAACGGTATCAAACATGTTACAATGATGAGCCCCGGCCTCTGATTTCTACCTCCGCCAGCCTCCCCTTGCTCTTAACCAAGCTTATCTCAACATTGATACCGGATCCACATAGACAGACAAACAGACTGAAGAACTGCTTCTACCACAGGGCCGTCAAGGCCCTGAACACAGAAAAGGCCTAAGTTCTGGGCCCAGGACAGTACGGACGGATTGTATGGCAGCTAGTGCTGAGGCACAAACATGTACATTTCAAGCCTGCAAACTGTGACTGTTTGGCTAATCCATGGGAGGGTATTTGATTGGGAGTTTATTTTATTGTTTGATTCATTTGATTGGGTAAAAGTATGCATGCAGAGAGTGATTGGCTTAGATAGAAATGGGGGCGGGCTTAATGGAGGTAATCTGGGTGGCAGGGAATCGGAATGACAGTGTGAAGAGAGATGGGAGTTGGTAAGGAGTTCTGTATGATTGTGTAGCTTGTTAAATCTTTTTCTGTTAGTTTGTTCACTGTTTATTTACATGTACTGATATCAATGTGTTGTGTTTAGTTTTACAATCTGTTTAATAGACGAAGAAGGAAATCAAACCGAATTGTGTCAGTCTCATCATTTCACCCGTACTGCCGGAGCAAGCAGAGGATTCGCCATCAGCTAACTAGAGGGAGAGCTGAACAATTGTAAAACACCCGCTGACGACCGCAGGAGGACGGACCGTCAGTTAGCTAAGGAATACAAGCCCGGTTGGACGCAACAGAAGCTCCGGGAGGACAAGGATCCATTCACCGGAGATAAGAGCAAGCTAAAGCCTGGTCAGGTTAGTGACGGAGCCGCGGCGCCCGCAACTGTAGCTAACTAGCCACTTGCTAGCCAGCGTAGCATTAGCAAACTAAGCTAGCGTTAGCCCTGTTGTTGCAATAGCGCAGCAGGCACGCGGTAGAGCTTATAGCACTCAAAGCTACAGCTAACTAGCCACTTGCTAGCCAGCGTAGCATTAGCAAACTAAGCTAGCGTTAGCCCTGTTGTCGCAATAGCGCACAGGCACGCGGTAGAGCTTATAGCACTCAAAGCTACAGCTAGCTAGGCAGGCAAGGAGTGAAACAATCCACGGCTAGTTTCAACTGGTTAACCCAACTGCAAGAATCAACAGCCAGCTAGGCTAACCTACAAGACCCACCAAGAAAGGAATTGCGAGCTAATAGCAGCTACCCAGAGAGCTACCCACACCCAGCACTCTTCTCTGTGACTCTATTGACTGTTTGCATTAAAATAGGTTTGTGTGTACCTGGGTATTAAGTCGTCGGGGGGAGGAAAATCCTCTCCCACTTTATTATTTTATTTTTAGCAGTATCCCTGGGATGACCCCACGGTGAACCTGGTTCCGCTGCCGAAGACTAGTTAAGGAAGTGCAGGGACCAGCGCAAATCAGCTCAGGGAGTCAGAGAGGGCTGAAGATATAAGATAGAAAGACGAAACAGGTACACACAAGTTATTTCTGAGTCACAGGCAGAATGGAAGCACTAAGGACCGAAAGGGAAAAGTTGGCAGTCACTTTTGAGAGGGGATACCGCCACATCATCAGGTCAGTGGCATTGATGGGCGAAGATGACATGAAACGCGAGTGGATAGCGCTCCTATCAAACGCGAAAGACCTAAGCTCTGCAGACGACAATTATGAGGAAGGTTTGCAGGCCAAAGCAAGTCAGGAACCTGAGACAGGTAACAGTCAGCTTCTTCAAGACATCACCAAGGCCGCTGAGGAGAGAGCTCAGAAGGTTGAACAGGTCGGTCACGTTTTAAAGGCCAACATGTGGACAAGGTTCGCGGGGGTCGAACTTTCATCCACAATTAGACGAGCAGAAAGGAGTCACGAAGGCGCGAAGAGGATCAGTCTAGAAGAGGCAACCCACGACGTTTGTAAAGAACGAAGCACACTCACAGAGAGCCTCATCATCAAAGCGCGAAGTCTGCTATCAAGCTGGGGGGAGTGGATCCCTGTAGTTGAGGCGTGCAACACGAGAAAGTCACTAGAGGAGCTGGAGGACAAAAGGGATGAACTTTGGGAAACGTTTGTGACTGAATTTGGAAGAGTTGAGAAGGAGAATACTGACAAAATGGCCGACAAGGCCGCCGCAGCAAAGCAAATGGCCACCGACGCTCTCGCCGAAGATGAGAGGAAAAGGGCCGACACTCTCGCCGAAGATGAGAGGAAAAGGGCCGACGTTCTCGCCAAAGAAGAGGCTAAAGATCGAGCGACGAATAGAGAAAGGGCCGACGCTCTCGCCGAAGATGAGAGGAAAAGGGCCGACGCTCTCGCCGAAGATGAGAGGAAAAGGGCCGACGTTCTCGCCGAAGAAGAGGCCAAAGATCGAGCGACGAATAGAGAAAGGGCCGACGCTCTCGCCGAAGATGAGAGGAAAAGGGCCGACGTTCTCGCCGAAGATGAGAGGAAAAGGGCCAACGTTCTCGCCGAAGAAGAGGCCAAAGATCGAGCGGCAAATAGAGAAAATAAAGAAGCCATTGCCAAGCTGGAAAGGAAAGCCGCTGAGGCAAGACTGAAGTCAGCTGATAGCGTGGCCGAGTTTGAGAAGGAGACAGCGAAGGTGAAATTGGGGGCCGAAGAAGAGATCGCTGAGGCAAGGCAGAAGGCGGCCGTGATTGAGTTGAAGGCAGCAGAAATAGCCGCTCAAGAGCGCGCCAAACTACTGGAGGCTCAGCGGGAAGCATGGGAACAAGCCCGGGAGGCAGGGCTGGAGAGCGCCACGTATGGAGGCAACCGCACTGGAGCCATCTCCAAGATCAAACTCCCTCCAACAAGGCTGCCCGTGTTCAGCGGGTGTATGAGAGATTTTCATCGCTGGCGGAAAGATTGGGAAAGCCTGCAGCAGCAGGGAGACCCATCGGGATCACCAGAGGTGAAGAAACTCCACCTCCTCGAGAGCATAGACCGAAAGGTTTTCGAGGAGCTCAAACTCTCGAGCTACCGCTCAGCGGAAGACGTATTCACAGCTTTGGAGAATCGGTTTGGAGACAAGGCAACCATCGCGCTGCAAATTATTGAGGAATTGGAAAGAATACCAGCGGTAAAAGGAAACCAGCCGAGGAAAGCGATCGACCTTATTCAGGCAGTGGAAAGAGCCCTCATGGACCTGACAGACTTAGGAGAAGTGGGCGCTATGAAGAACCCACTTGTACTTAGGGCCATCGAGAGCAAGCTGCCAGATCGTGTGCAGGAAGGCTGGTTTGCTTTTGTAACCAAACCCAAAAACCAAGTCGCCCCAGACAAGCGGTTCGATGCTCTCCTTCTGTTTCTGAAAAGGCAGGAAAAAATCCTCGAGGGGATGGCTCGAATCCATGGCTCCACGGAGACCTCTGGGGGAACACCGGAGAGGCCAGTCAGATGGGAGAAGAGGGCATTCACGAGGGCCACGGAGAGAGACTCACCGGTAGATGAAGAAGAGGAGGAACATCGAGGTGAAACCAGAGTCACGGGCAGGAACTCGGAAAGAAGAGAAGAGTGTGACATCTGTGGAAGCGATCAGCACGGTGGCAAAATATTCTTCTGCCAAAAGTTCAAGAGTGTCAGTCTGGCAGAGAAACGAGCCATAGTAAGGCAAAGCAAAGCCTGTCAGAAATGTTTGGGCATGCACGGCGCCGACGGGGAGTGTAGTAACCGGTACCTGTGCAGAGTGTGCAAGCGGGATGAAGGAAGGGCAAGTCATCACTACCTTCTGTGTCCCGAATGGAGTGAGGGGAAGAGGACAGGGCCAGGGTTCGCTGACAAGCAACGAGAATTCCTGGATTCTTTGGGACTCAACCCTGAACAGGAGAGGAGGGCGAAGGCATTCACCAGTAAGGCTTCGATGACGCTGAGCGCGGGCGCAGAAGGCGGAAGTCTCTTCGCAGAGGATGGGCCAGAGGAACATCCAGTACTAATGATGATATTGACAGTCAAAACAGAAGATGGATATGACCTGGGAACTCTCATAGACCTCGCCTCCGACACAAATTATATCACCAACCGGGCCGCCGATCGGCTCCGACTGGAGCGGAAGCAAGTAACACTGACTGTGCATGGAGTCGGTGGAATGAAGGTCAAGGTCAAGACTAATAAGTACCTGCTAAAGGTCAGGGCGTGGAGCAACAACAGATGGAGTCCCCACGAGATGGTATGTTACGGGCTCGACACAATCGCTCGTGCAGACAAGGTCATCAGTCCAGAGCGACTCTGTAAGTTTTTCCCTGGGGTCGAGAAGGAAGAGCTGGTCCGACCTAAGGAAATCGAGCTCTTGATCAGCCACCGAGAGGGACGACTCGCTCCACGGTGGAGAAGAGGGACGGGAGACTTAGTGCTGTGGGACGGGCCTCTGGGGAAGACCGTGGGAGGAACGCACCCAGACCTGTTTGAAAGTTGGGAAAGATCCGCACACAACTCCCAGACGCACTTTGCGCGTTCTCTGAGAACGGAGGCAGTAAGATTTGAGGAGATCCCCTGCAAGACGCCCAGCGCAAAAGAAGAGGATGGAGACCAGAAGCCGCAAGGTCATGAAAAGACCGGGAGAACAGCTGCAAGCAGCAAAGAGGTCCTCGAGTGGTGGAGCTGGGATAGCATCAGCGCCGCGTGCGAGCCAAAGTGTGGAGGGTGTCGCTGCGGAAATTGTCAGCCGGGCGGGAAAGAGATGACTCTCGCAGGGGAAAAGAAGATCAAAACCTACGCAATTACCCGCGTCAACATCGGGGACAAGCCAGCCGGATGCATCGCCCAGCTGGCCATGAGGAAGACGGCAAGGCTGCCAGAGGTCGCCCACCTAAAAGAAGAGCGGAGAGCACTTGAGGAGGACACCTATGTAGACGACATTCTAGCGTCTCATGGCGACAGGAGAGAGCTGAGGAGCATCACGGAGGGAATCGAGAGGACGCTCAACGCTGGAGGTTTCGCTCCGGAACCACGGATCCAGTCGGGTCAAAGTGGGAGGAGCAAAGAGGGCAAGCCTGCAGAAACGAGGGCCAATGTGGAGCCAGAGTCAGAGGTGTTGGTGCTGCCTGATCAGCTGAGCGAGGAAACATCCAGGGGAGTGGCTGTAAGGCTGGTCGAGTCAAAGGCCAAATTGACGCCGATAACTCAGAAAGGGGAGGTCGTTAAATCCGAACTGTGTGGGGCCGTAATCGCATCCAGGCTTAAGGGCTTCTGGGAGAAGCAAGGTCGACTGGGCGTGGAGAGATGGTTTCATTTCCTGGACAGCCAGACCGTCATGGGGGCCATTCAAAAGGACCAAACATTCTACGCGAACAGGATCGGAGAGATCCAAAGGGCTGGACCTACTGACGACTGGTGGTGGATCCCCGGAGATCTAAATGTCTCAGACCTCGTCACACGAGGCTGCCCGCCGGAAAGCATGGGAGAAGGCTCGACCTGGCAGAATGGTCCGGAGTTCCTGGCGTGGGCAGTGGAGAAGTGGCCCATGAAATCCGCGGCGGAGGTGGCTGCAAGTGCTCGAGACAGCGTGAGCATGCTGCAACGGAAAGCGTTCACTGCAGCTGTAACACGCGCTCAGGCGAGGAAGGGGCTGGACCCGAAATGCGGCATTGAGGAGGAAGCAAATGCAAAGGGGACATCCACACCGGTTGGGAGTTCCAGGGACCCCGAGCATGAGAGGGAGAGGCTCTGGGGCGCTGCTCTCATGGACCTGATTGAGCCAGAACGCTTCAGTGAGATAGGCAGGCTCATTCGGGTAGTTGGGTGGGTCCGGCGAGCTGTTAGGCAGTGGTTGGTTTGCAGGAGGGCTCCAGAAGACGCAAAGTGGGAGGCTACACGCCCGAGGGAGACAAGAAGCGGAGTTAGCCTCGGCGTCCAGGAGCTGAACGCAGCTTTCCGCGACCTGTGTCTGGCTGCACAGGATGGAACAGAGTTTCCTAAAACGACTTGGGACGGACTGGTAGTTGAGAGGGTCGAAGGGCCGGGGCTGCTGGTGTGTTCCGGAGGAATCCAGGAGGTGAAGGAGGTGGGAATCCCACTTGTCCCCTACACTGCATGGATCAGCACTCTGTTGGCAGGGGAGGCCCATGGGGCGAGCCACGAGGGGTTGGCTGGCACCCTATTGAAGATGCGCAAGAAGGCGTGGGTGATTCAGGACGAGGAAGGAGCGAGGGCCACGATCTCTTCCCAACGCTCGACCGAGACGTTGGGCGGGTGGTCGTGCTGCTTCCCGTGGAGGAGCAGTAGAAAATAACTGTATTAAAGAGAGGGAAAGTTGTGGTCCATTTAGGCACAAAGGACCAATGGACCAAGTGGGAGGTGTTTGGCTAATCCATGGGAGGGTATTTGATTGGGAGTTTATTTTATTGTTTGATTCATTTGATTGGGTAAAAGTATGCATGCAGAGAGTGATTGGCTTAGATAGAAATGGGGGCGGGCTTAATGGAGGTAATCTGGGTGGCAGGGAATCGGAATGACAGTGTGAAGAGAGATGGGAGTTGGTAAGGAGTTCTGTATGATTG
>NC_137691.1:15825310-15827810 GCF_963989245.1 Nansenia antarctica
TAGAGAGGGGAGGTAGAGAGGAAGGTAGAGAGGGGGAGGTAGAGAGGGGGAGGTAGAGAGAGGGAGGTAGAGAGGGGGAGGTAGAGAGGAGGAGGTAGAGAGGGCGAGGTAGAGAGGGGGAGGTAGAGAGAGGAGGTAGAGAGGGGGAGGTAGAGAGGGGGAGGTAGAGAGGGGAGGTAGAGAGGGGGAGGTAGAGAGGAAGGTAGAGAGGGGGAGGTAGAGAGGGGGAGGTAGAGAGAGGAGGTAGAGAGGGGGAGGTAGAGAGGGGAGGTAGAGAGAGGAGGTAGAGAGGGGGAGGTAGAGAGGGGAGGTAGA
Source organism: Nansenia antarctica (assembly GCF_963989245.1). Classification (NCBI taxonomy): domain Eukaryota; kingdom Metazoa; phylum Chordata; class Actinopteri; order Argentiniformes; family Microstomatidae; genus Nansenia; species Nansenia antarctica. The sequence goes on from NC_137691.1 coordinate 15,825,626, forward strand.
GAGGGGAGGTAGAGAGGGGGAGGTAGAGAGGAGGAGGTAGAGAGGGGGAGGTAGAGAGGGGGAGGTAGAGAGGGGGAGGTAGAGAGGGGAGGTAGAGAGGGGAGGTAGAGAGAGGGAGGTAGGTAGAGAGGGGAGGTAGAGAGGGGAGGTAGAGAGGGGGAGGTAGAGAGGGGGAGGTAGAGAGGGGAGGTAGAGAGGGGAGGTAGAGAGAGGGAGGTAGGTAGAGAGGGGAGGTAGAGAGGGGAGGTAGAGAGGGGGAGGTAGAGAGGGGGAGGTAGAGAGGGGAGGTAGAGAGGGGAGGTAGAGAGGGGGAGGTAGAGAGGGGAGGTAGAGAGGGGGAGGTAGAGAGGGGGAGGTAGAGAGGGGAGGTAGAGAGGGGAGGTAGAGAGGGGGAGGTAGAGAGGGGGAGGTAGAGAGGGGGAGGTAGAGAGAGGAGGTAGAGAGGGGGAGGTAGAGAGGGGAGGTAGAGAGGGGAGGTAGAGAGAGGAGGTAGAGAGGGGGAGGTAGAGAGGGGAGGTAGAGAGAGGAGGTAGAGAGGGGGAGGTAGAGAGGGGAGGTAGAGAGAGGAGGTAGAGAGAGGGAGGTAGAGAGGGGGAGGTAGAGAGAGGGAGGTAGAGAGGGGGAGGTAGAGAGAGGAGGTAGAGAGGGGGAGGTAGAGAGGGGGAGGTAGAGAGGGGAGGTAGAGAGAGGGAGGTAGAGAGGGGGAGGTAGAGAGGGGAGGTAGAGAGGAGGGAGGTAGAGAGGGGGAGGTAGAGAGAGGAGGTAGAGAGGGGGAGGTAGAGAGGGGGAGGTAGAGAGAGGAGGTAGAGAGGGGGAGGTAGAGAGGGGGAGGTAGAGAGGGGGAGGTAGAGAGGGGAGGTAGAGAGGAGGAGGTAGAGAGGGGAGGTAGAGAGGAGGAGGTAGAGAGGGGGAGGTAGAGAGAGGAGGTAGAGAGGGGGAGGTAGAGAGGGGAGGTAGAGAGGGGGAGGTAGAGAGAGGGAGGTAGAGAGGGGAGGTAGAGAGGAGGAGGTAGAGAGGGGAGGTAGAGAGGGGGAGGTAGAGAGGGGGAGGTAGAGAGGGGAGGTAGAGAGGAGGAGGTAGAGAGGGGGAGGTAGAGAGGAGGAGGTAGAGAGGGGAGGTAGAGAGGGGGAGGTAGAGAGGGGAGGTAGAGAGAGGAGGTAGAGAGGGGGAGGTAGAGAGGGGGAGGTAGAGAGAGGAGGTAGAGAGAGGGAGGTAGTGAGGGGGAGGTAGAGAGAGGAGGTAGAGAGGGGGAGGTAGAGAGGGGGAGGTAGAGAGAGGAGGTAGAGAGGGGGAGGTAGAGAGGGGGAGGTAGAGAGGGGGAGGTAGAGAGGAGGAGGTAGAGAGGGGAGGTAGAGAGGGGGAGGTAGAGAGGAGGAGGTAGAGAGGGGGAGGTAGAGAGAGGAGGTAGAGAGGGGGAGGTAGAGAGGGGAGGTAGAGAGAGGGAGGTAGAGAGGGGAGGTAGAGAGGAGGAGGTAGAGAGGGGAGGTAGAGAGGGGGAGGGTAGAGAGGAGGAGGTAGAGAGGGGGAGGTAGAGAGAGGAGGTAGAGAGGGGGAGGTAGAGAGGGGGAGGTAGAGAGGGGGAGGTAGAGAGGGGGAGGTAGAGAGGAGGAGGTAGAGAGGGGAGGTAGAGAGGGGGAGGTAGAGAGGAGGAGGTAGAGAGGGGAGGTAGAGAGGAGGAGGTAGAGAGGGGGAGGTAGAGAGAGGAGGTAGAGAGGGGGAGGTAGAGAGGGGTGGTAGAGAGGGGGAGGTTAGAGAGGGGAGGTAGAGAGGGGGAGGTAGAGAGGGGGAGGTAGAGAGGGGGAGGTAGAGAGGGGAGGTAGAGAGGGAAAGGTAGAGAGAGGAGGTAGAGAGGGAAAGGTAGAGAGGGGAGGTAGAGAGGGGGAGGTAGAGAGGGGGAGGTAGAGAGGAGGAGGTAGAGAGGGGGAGGTAGAGAGGGGGAGGTAGAGAGGGGAGGTAGAGAGGGGGAGGTAGAGAGGGGGAGGTAGAGAGGGGGAGGTAGAGAGAGGGAGGTAGAGAGGGGGAGGTAGAGAGGGGGAGGTAGAGAGGGGAGGTAGAGAGGGGGAGGTAGAGAGGGGAGGTAGAGAGGGAGGTAGAGAGGGGAGGTAGAGAGGGGGAGGTAGAGAGGGGGAGGTAGAGAGGGGAGGTAGAGAGGGGGAGGTAGAGAGGGGGAGGTAGAGAGGGGGAG
>NC_137691.1:15832810-15835310 GCF_963989245.1 Nansenia antarctica
AGGGCTCCCGGTTCGATTCCAGCCGCGGACATATCCTGCATGTCATCCCTTCTCTCTCTCTCACCCATCCTTCCTGTCATAATCTCTACTATATCTGTCATTAAAAAGAAAAATATGAGTGGGACTGCTCCCACTCAGAAAAAATAACTTAAATAACAAAAAAACTGGTGTCTGGTAAAAGGCAAGTGTTTGTGTTCAACCAATACAGGATCAGTGTTCAGTTTTCCTCCCACCGAAAGGGTTGGACACAAAACGGGGCGTGACTACTCAACTCAATGTGCAACATTTGGTATTTAATGAAAACACAAAGTAGGTTATCAACTAGGGCTGCCACAAACGATTATTTTCATAGTCGACTAGTCACCGATTATTTTAACGATTAGTCGACTAGTCGGATCATAAATTACAGCTTATCGCACAATTACTCAATCGCTCTTATTTAGCTATCATCTTCTAAATCAGCTTCTAAATTTAGCTTGAAGTTGTTAGTTGTTGTTGTAGGCATGTGCTAACTAAAAATAAAGACAATTAAAATGATTGTTCACTCAAAAATAGATATTTTAATGAACCAAAAGAATACAAAAACAAAAATAAATACTTGTACAGAGTACAAAAGTTTTGCTTTGCTTCACTCATCTCATAGTAGAACGCGCCTTCTTAGCACTGTAACGTTAAGACAACATTTTTAGCTATTTGATAAGTATCGCTTTGATGACAACGTTACAGCACATAATGTAAAATAATGTAAGAAGGCTTTTAACGTAACGATATCGTTAGCCAATAACAAGCTAACTAGCTTACCGAGACGAGCCATCTTCTTCCTCGTCATCTGCCACAACGTGCTTCCTTTTTAGATGCTCGCGCATCATAGACGTGCTGCCATGATAAGCGAGTTCAGCTTTGCAAATTTTACATTTTACATTCTTTTTTTCAACGTTGTGGTTGAAATGCTCCCACACTTTAGAGGTACGAGGACAGGAAGACATTTCTCTGTTTGTTTTTCCGGGGAAGTCACGTGTGCCCCGGATGACCGACACTGCGCATGTACATCAAAGACACTGGGAGACGCTAGCCAGTGGCAGCTTCAGGGAAGAAAAACTAATGCTTATCGAATGAAATGAATGGTCTTTATTGTCATTGATATAGTACAGGTACCAAACAACGAAATTTGGGAGGGGGGGCTCCCCTGGTGCTAGGGGGGGGGGGGAAAAAAAAAAAAAACTTTTTTATTTCAGCTCCAAAAAAACATGCGACTACGGCGATTACCAAATATGTCGGCGACGATTTTGGCAGTCGACGTCGTCGTGACTAGTCGACTAATCGTGGCAGCCCTATTATCAACCTAAAAGATAAACACATGCACAAATCACATACAATGAAAACATACACATGAAAACCTATCAAAATAAACACACTTTAAACACTTGTAATTTCCCTTACCGGCTGCCCGTGTGGCCCTGTAAGCTTGACTCACTGACAAACAAGTGTCAAACAATTTGCACACCATTTAAAGATGGCTGGCAGTCCCTCAACAAACGGGTCCCAAGGGGAACAAAAACTGGACCCTGGCTGGTGAGATGTTACATTTCTCTGACGTTTATTCAAGAGAGAGGATAGGGGTTTTAATGAGAGTGACGCGTCCCTTCACACCGACAAACTGAACAAAAATGTAAACGCAACACTTTTGTTTTTGCTCCAATTTTTTCACGAGTTGAAATCAAAGACCTAAGACTTTTTAGATGTACACAAAAGGCCTGTTTCTCTCAAATTGTGTTCACAAATGTGTTTACATCTGTGTTAGTGAGCGCTTCTCCTTTGCCGGAGATAATCCATCCACCTGACAGGTGTGGCGTATCCAGATGCTGAATAGACAGCGTGATTATTGCACAGATGTGCCTTAGGCTGGTCACAATAAAAAGGCCACTCTAAAACGTGCAGTTTTATCACACAGCACAGTGCCACAGATGTCGCAAGTTTTGAGGGAGAAAAACTTGTGAAAAATTGGAGCAAAAACAAGTGTTGCGTTTATATTTTTGTTCAGTGTACAAGAGAACAATGATGAACGACGAGTCATGATTCAGGGAGTCGGCCCGTTAGAATTCAACGCCCTGCAAAAGGACAGCTAGCGATACGTCATAGCCAATGACAAGGCAGAATGTTAAAATGTGCTGTTGCGATAGGGCGCACACGCCTGCTTGTTTCTTTTGATTTGTTCAATCTGTGATTGGTTGTAAAGCAAGCCTAGATGCTTGTTTGCCTCTTTCATGGGATGCTAGTCAGAGTGAAGTGTTTCTCAACAGTTATTAGTGATGTCGACTTTGCTTACTGAGACAGAGGCAGAGGGAGAGACCACCCAAACAAAAACAGTGTTTCCGTCTAACATCTTTCAGAATATCCTCAAAGTATGTTAATACAGCAGTATTGATATTAACATCAATGAGAGCGCTGTCTTTGCTCATAATAATACAAAGGAACAAATTGTGTGTGTGTACATGTGTGT
>NC_137691.1:15840310-15842810 GCF_963989245.1 Nansenia antarctica
CTCTTTCCCAAAGCAGGGATGTCTCCATGGAGAAGCCCCTCCAGATATGAGTCATTAACGTGATTAGGCCACGCTCTATCATTACCGTCTGATGCCATTACAGGAAGGGAGGGGGAGGGGGGAGGGGGGGGGGGGGGGGCTCGCTATGGAATCACCCTGCGGTCCCTCTGCGTCAGCGTAATCAGCAGGTAATGGGAGATATGTTGACGTGTCTCTGGGTGCTGAGAGACAGAGATGGAGGGCTGCGGGGGGTTTTCGTCGAGAGGAGTACACACTCACCAGGGACCCCCCTAAAGGGCTCTTGTCTATCTCTGATACAGCACGCACACACTGCCCCAGCTCATAATGGTACTTGAATTATATAACGCCATAACTCATGTCGGACCATTATCTCTCAGGGAAGGGCAGGATACCGTATATATATACAACTGAGGGTGTTTGGTCGTTGACTGACTTAGCTGTGATAGCGCTGTTGAATGTTCCTCCTAAGGGGGAGTGGTAATGAATGTGTATTATTAAAGCAAGGGGAAGCGGAGCGTGTCCATCTGGTGGGTGTCATTATTAGTATCGTCGTAGAGAGGAACCGTACTGGACTGTTGTTACTGCATATAATGATGTCTATCTGTCTGTCTGTCTGTCTATCTATCTATCTATCTACCTACCTAGTACCTACCTACCAACCTACCTATCTATCTACCTATCTATCTGTATATCTATCATAGTGATGCTTGGGCTGGTATGAAGAGTGGTATTGAACACGTGTGTAGCAGGGCAGTACACATGTTGGATACCATTCCTCATTCCAATGAGCCCGTCCTCTGATTTCTACCTCCACCGCCCCCCCCCCTCCCTCTGACCTGCAGATATATCCCTCCCACCCCGGCACCTTGCTGGCGTAGCTCACTTTAAGGCACACGCCACATAATCACAGGGTCCCTGTCTCAATTGCGGCCATCGATCTATCCTGCATGTCATCCCTCCTCTCTCTCACCCATCCTTCCTGTCAATCTCTACTGTCTCTATCCCAATAATTATAGCAAAAATGGCCTAAATTGAAATCTAAAAAAATAATTAAAAAGACAGATATATCCCTCCCACATCCTCCATGGTAGTCTGTAAATACGTATGGCTTATGCGTACCGGTACATCTTTTATTATAAATGCTTTTCCACAGCTTACGCAAACATTCCTGGCTTAAATGCAGTGGCACACTGTACGTGTTACAGATTGTCGCCTCTGGCTCTCATGTGAGATTTGTATACATCAAAGCGGGTGATAGTGTGAGAGTGTGAGAGATGGCTCGTGGCCGCCCCTAGAGACCGTGTAGACGGTGCAGTCGGGGAAGGGAAAGCGTTGGCTCTATACAACGACACACCAGAGGCCTCTTCAGCTCCGGTTCATCTCCATCAATGGTTACTGCCACCATAACAACCTCCGTAGAGAGGCAACACTCGGCTCCCAGTGTCTCCCTGATGTCCCTTTCTCCTCTCTCCTCCTCTCTCCTCCTCTCTCCTCTCTACTCCTCTCTCCTCTCTCCTCTCTACTCCTCTATCCTCTCTACTCCTCTACTCCTCTCTCCTCTCTACTTCTCTCTCCTCTCTCCTCCTCTACTCCTCTCTCCTCTCTACTTCTCTCTCCTCTCTCCTCCCTACTCCTCCCTCCTCTCTCCTCTCTCCTCTCTACTCCTCTCTCCTCTCTCCTCTCTCCTCTCTCCTCTCTATCCTCTCTTCTCTCCTCTCTCCTCTCTTCTCTCTACTCTCTACTCCTCTCTCCTCTGTCCTCTTCTCAGTGACAGAACAGAAGAGGATCCTGGGAAAGCAGCACCCTCACCCTCACTCACTCACTCTCTCCCTCACCCCCCCCCCTCCCTCTCTCCTTCTCTCTCTCTCACCCCTCACCCTCACTCACTCTCTCTCTCCCTTGCCCTCACTCTCCCCCCCCCCCCCTCTCGCTCTCTCTCTCCCTCTGCCGCCAGGCAACCATTAGATGCGTCATGACGACAGTGTTCTTATCCTCCAGGCCACATCACCTCCATCGGGGGAGGGGGGGGGGGCTTCAAACCACTCGCCACCTCAATTATGAAAGAGGTGTGAATTAAACATGATGCTACTACCACACAGAAATGCACACACATTGATGTACACACACACATACACACACACACACACACACACACACACGTGGATGCACATACACACACCCACACACCCCATTGTACCAGCGCACCATTATGTCATCACACACGCCTACGCGATCATACGGGGAGAAAAAGCACACACATGACCTAGCGCCGGAGGTCCAGTGTTACGTGTCGACCTTTGTGGCAGCGAACACAAACGCCCGTGCGAACACAGGAGCACAGCAGGACCGGGAGACCTGGCTGTGACCTGTCATAGGGACGGGTGGGCCTGGCTGTGACCTGTCATAGGAATGGCTGTGACCTGTCATAGGGATGGGTGATGGAGAGTCACTCCCCTGACTTCATCTTCCTCCACCGGAG
>NC_137691.1:15845310-15887810 GCF_963989245.1 Nansenia antarctica
TCCCCCACGCTGCCCCAGGACACGGCGCACTCCTGCACCTTGCTGGACCAATGTTTCTTCTTTTTCAGTGTTCTGGACATGATGGATCCCTTTGAGATGCGCTGACAGTCCGTGATCTTAGAATGATAAGGTTCTATCTCCGTTTAGGGTAGTTCAGAGATATTGAGCGTCAAAGTTTTTACATTCCATTATGTTTTGTGAGATGGAACCTTTGTATTTTATGAATTACTAACTCAAAAATGTCAACATTTTAAGAATAACACCACACAGGCATTAATAAACACCTAATGGATCAGATTATGTAAAAAAAAAACTCAGTTTGGTGGTTGACAAGCGCTAAAGCAAGAGAGAATATGATCTGGTGAAAATGTCTAATCTGGTGTAATTCACTACACCCGTTTGGAGTTTCATTTCTTTGTTGCGGATTTACTTTCTAGATAACCGCGTCATGGATGCGATATATTCCGATGGATGTGTCAATAATGTTCACGCAAGAATATATATATACCCACAGCGATGTATAATTTAGCAAGAGAGTATATGCTTCTCTAGTAGCTTTCTGCACTACCGCAGGAAAATGAATGTGGGTAAATATCGCAATGTTATATCCACATCGTCTACGTGCGTAAAACCAAACCAAAGCCAAGAACGTGACCGCGATGCAATGTTAATCAAAACGACGCGTAAAAGCGTTGTCGCTCCTCCGACGAGGCATCACTGCACCTATTATTTGTCATATTATCCAAAGCCTTCTAATGCAAAGTTGTCCAAAACACAGGCATGATAAAACTCACCTCACCCGTGTGCGTGAGACGCAAAATCGGACTCGGTGCGGCGATATGAAATCTCAGATCCAGGCGTAATATCTCATCATATTTAGTGCGTCAATCCCTCTGATACCTGCGAGGAGTGACGAAGACAACACAGACAGTCTACAGACAGACAGCAGGTTTCACTCAATAATAATCCCTCGTCTCTCCAGAGTCCAGATCGTAGTTCGGATCGCACTGCATGTTGATTCCTTCTGAAGGACAGATGTGGTGGTGGTTGCGTTCCTTTCCTCGCCACAGGTCTCAAACACACCTGGCACCGTACAACGAGCTGCGCGTCTCCCGTTGAAACGCCCTGCATGTATGCAGATCACACTGCACCCGCCCCGGTTCCCGGTTCCCGGTTCAACAACCTCCCTTTAACGTTAACGCGGGGCGGGCTCCATCCCTCGGTGTGCAGGAGGAGCAACTCGAACAAGAGTTGGAACAGGCGGGGGGTTGAACCCTGTGTCACTCTGGGTCTTATGGGGTTTAAGGGGAAACCTGCGACAGGTCGTGACGTTAGAATTATAAGGTTCTATCTCAATTTTTGTCAAAATTGAGTTTTTTTTACATAATCTGATCCATTAGGTGTTTATTAATGCCTGTGTGGTGTTATTTTTTAAAATGTTGACATTTTTGAGTTAGTAATTAATAAAATACAAAGGTTCCATCTCACAAAACATAATGGAATGTAAAAACTTTGACGCTCAATATCTCTGAACTGCCCTAAACGGAGATAGAACCTTATAATTCTAAGCTCACCAGGTATGAAGACGACCTAGTACCGTATCAGTCTAGTTGCATAGCCCCCCATATGTGACTAGTATTCTTCGTGTATGTTATTGTTTGTGAAACATCCAAACGAAAATAAAATAAAAATTGTAGCCTACTCGTCGTCACAGTATGGTGGTTCTGTAACTGCACTGCAATTCATGTGATCTAGTCCTGCAGTGAAAAACGGTTAGAGACAGTTGGCAGAGAAGAACAGACAGCCTGGAGGGTTTTCTTCTTATCGAGCGCCACTTCTGGAAGTAGAATAGCCACCAGGCTTGAGGAGGTTAGCACCAAGACCAACCTTACCCCTCTGAAACTAACCCCCAAGACCAACCTTACCACTCTGAAACTAACCCCCAAGACCAACCTTACCACTCTGAAACTAAACCCCAAGACCAACCTTACCACAACTAACCCCAAGACCAACCTTACCACTCTGAGACTAACCCCAAGACCAACCTTACCACTCTGAAACTAACCCCCAAGACCAACCTTACCACTCTGAAACTAAACCCCAAGACCAACCTTACCACAACTAACCCCAAGACCAACCTTACCACTCTGAAACTAACCCCAAGACCAACCTTACCACTCTGACACTAACCCCCCAAGACCAACCTTACCACTCTGAAACTAAACCCCAAGACCAACCTTTTCACTCTGAAACTAACCCCCAAGACCAACCTTACCACTCTGAGACTAACCCCAAGACCAACCTTACCACTCTGAAACTAAACCCCAAGACCAACCTTACCACTCTGAGACTAACCCATAAGACCAACCTTTACCAATCTGAAACTAACCCCAAGACCAATCTTTTCAGAGCTGCATACGGTTGCTAATAGCAACCCCCTCACTCCACTGCTGGAATTTCCCCCGTGTCGAGATGATTGTGTACCCCATGCTTTTATTTTTGTTGGGTGTTTTTATATGGTGTATTGTGTTGAGGCCTTGGTGGAAAATGCACGTTAAAACGAAATAAACTTGATGATATTTGCTAAACAGACTGAAATCATGGCCGCTGTTGCTTTGAGATGAACCAAACTGATTAATAAGGAAAACCTTTCATAACACTTTCATATTTCTGGTAGGCTATGTTGTTATTATTGCAGTAATGTTTGACCTGAGGAAGAATGAGAAGGAATAGAGGGACATGTAGCATGTTGAGGATAGTCTAGTGACACATTTGAGCAAGGTTTTCTCATGACAGGATTATTGAATAATAATAAAATTATCATTTTACTATTAGAGTGAAGGTTACATAATAATTGATTTAAACAGCTCTACCTATATTAAGTATCTGTAAAAAATAAAATAAAAAAGCAGACATTTTGGGGATGAATTGAATATTATTTCCCATAGCCTACATGTCCCCACAGCGCCATCCTCTGACGGATGCGGCCACACAAGTGCACACGCACGCGCGCGCGCGCGCACACACACACACACACACACACACACACACACACACACACACACACACACACACACACACACACGCGCACACACACACACACACACACACACACACACACACACACACACTCCTTGATTTGACCTACGTTTCAATGATAATCCACCCATCTTGTCATAAATGATCATATTCATTATTAAGTCAATGAACCAGATATTATTTTCTTATTTCACTCTGAACTCATCTATGCATGATCCATAACATGTAATCATTAGATTGCTTTAATGACGTGTGAAACAAGTAACAATTACCCTACCATGGTCCTGAAAGCATGAAGCTTTTGGACTGCATTTATTTGCTCACGTGCTTGCTTGATTCTCATATTCTTATTGGATGGATTAAAGGTAGCAGACAGCAATATGGCTAAAAGTGTATTGGTGTACAAGTTACAATCTAATCTGTGCCTAGCCATTGCTTTCGAAAGTAAACAGTGACGGCTACCAGTTTACGCAGGACCTCATGCAAATAATGTATTATAAAGTAATTTGCATGTGCTCATGCAAACGTATTCATACAAAATGTCTGCATTCATCATTGTCATTGGTATGTATCATAATAACATGTATTACTGAAGAAGAGTAGTATTTGATCTATTCTATCAACATTATGGATTTGTGAGCACCGGAGCTGGCAGAGCGAGCTGAAGCTGGCAGACAGGTGCATTGATTTCCTGGCGAGAGCTCCCTGCCAAAATCAACAAGATGCTATAAAACATTCATGCGAGACACTTCATGTTGTTGTCCTACTGTGTGTGTTCTTATGTTCGGGCATGTGTACAGACTCAGGTCCCAGCAAGATACCTCATCTGAATAAAACCTGGAGTTAAACGCTTTCTTAAAATATCTCGACTACAGCCAATTAACACATTGAAATCACTGTTTTTATGAAGATTTTTTCCCTGGTGATGCATTGACTGTAGTTGGCAAACTAACGTGGTGGAGCCAGTCCAATTCAACAGCAAGATAGATGTCTGCCATGATTAACTGCTGCCTGGCATCAAAACTGATATAAAAAACCTGTTAAAACCTGTTAATAGACGAGAAAAAAACGTTCCATCTTCAATCCGTCCAAACTCCCACAGAACCCACCCGAGTATTTAGGTAGTAGTGTCTGTACTCTGTAGTGTTGTGCAATCCGTGCTAAAGTACGTAGGCACATTAAAATCAAATGAATCTGGTTTGATACATAAAAGGATGATGTCTACTCTACATTTGGGTAGTGAGATGCCACCCTGGACATTGTATTCAATAATTCAGTGGGTTGATAGAGGGTGGTGGATAGCAACTCCATGATAGGGTCTTTGATGGCTTCCAGGGAATGGCTCACACAGACACCCCAGCCTGCTCCAACTTCTAACCACCCTGCAGACTTCAAAGCCCTCACAGCTGAATGAAATCTACACTTGTCAAAAACCAAATAGGGCTGCTACGCTTTAGCTCCCCTACACGCTATACACTTCCACATTAACATATTATTAACATACTGTGAATATGAACTGGTTGCACTGATGGTGTTGTTGACCCTGGGGATGCCTGGTGGAGGAAGACACAGGAGGATGGGCTCATTGTGATGCATGGAACGGAAAGAGGAATGGTATCAAACACATGATGATAACATTGGAGCTTAGGGTTAGGGCTGGAGTTAGGGTAAGGGTTGGAGCTAGGGTTAGATTTGGAGCTAGGGTTAGAGCTAGTCGTAGGGCTAGAGCTATGGTTAGGGCTGTATTTAAGGTAAGGGTTGGAGCTAGGGTTAGATTTGGAGCTAGGGTTAGGGTTGGAGTTAGGGTTAGGGCTGGTGTTAGAGTTAGGGCTGTATTTAGGGTTAGGGTTGAAGTTAGGGTTAGGACTGGAGCTAGGGTTAGAGCTAGTCGTAGGGCTAGAGCTATGGTTAGGGCTGGACTGGAGCTAGGGTAACCTTGTTGAGACCTTCCCTAGTTCGAAGGGGTGTGGAAACCTGTTTGAAATGAGTGAATGCTGAGCAGAATTTAGTTTTTCTTCAATTTTGTTCAATATTGAGTCAGCATAGGCAGCAACTCTCTACAAAATGCATTCATTGTGGATCTCTGCAAAAGTCATTGTGCATGGTAAATGGATTGACTAATCAAATATGTCCTAGAACTTATGTTGAAAGTAAACACAAACACGCACGCATGCATGCGCGCACACACACACACACACACACACACACAAACAAAACACACGCACACACACACACACACACACACAATCACGTCCAACAAACAGTCAAAGTAATCAGAAGGTGTGAAACAATCCCATTTCCCACAATCCCATTTCACCTCTTGGCCCTCCATTTTAGTCCTCCCACTCCGTTTTGTGCGTTCACGTGCAAGGGTAGTGGTGTCCAAATTCTGGTTTCATAAGGGGTAGGGGCAAAAACAGAGGTTTTTAAGGGCCAGACTCCGAAGACAACCACAACACTCTGTGATATGAAATCCCAGAATGCACTGTGAATCATCAGCACGATAGTGAAAAGAGGAATAAGCAGAAAGAGAAAACCACATATGTAATTATTTTCTTTGTTAATAAAGATTGAAAAAATGATGATAACCATTGTATTATCTTAGTTGAATGTAATTTCAATGTATTATAGACCTTTTCTCTATAATAAGCAGAACAAAAAAATAGCTATTATGCCTGTGTCTAGCAGCTAGTAGCTGTGTGTCTAATGTTAGCTATCTAACGTTATGTTTTAAGGCTGATTTGTGCATGACAGTCACGCATTTTGACATATTTCCATGTTGCATTTTCCCCCTTTGATGGCATATGACACCAGAAATTTTACTGAAGTTCAGCCGCAAAGTTGTTGCACTGTTGTCCTGTATCAGTGCAGACTGGCAGGGTAGGAGCACTGGTTACTAGCCTACAGAACACCGCTATTCTATTCTGTCATGATTGAAACATTGTTTACTTTTTTATTTGATGACTTGTTTGATCGATTGATAGCATGAAACTTAAGTTGTGAACGAATCGCGAGTGTCGACGCTTTGCTAGGACACTACTGATGACGTATCAGGGTCTTGAAGGGTTGTCCCATTTGGGGAAGCCAGGGGCACTCTGAAACGTGGGGTAGGGGTAAAAAAGGGAAATGGGATTGGGCCTCACAACCACAAGACTGGCCTGAGGCAGATTTTGAGTGTGGTGATGGCGCCACCAAGTGGTTATACATAGCGTTGCAGATGAGACAATCTGGACTACTGTTTCAGGCCTATTTACAATATGTAATAATGTAAATACTTTCAGAAGTTTTTTCAAAACACTCATAGTGTATATTACAGCATTCTGAGCAAATTATGGGTTTGGATTCACTTTCCCAGCTGGAATGATGACAAATAAGAATGAACATGAATTCTTCTATTAATCTGAGTCAGATGTGGCCATAATTATAGTAATACATTCTCACGAGGGAAATCCCTGTCACGCATTGCTGATAAGACAGCTGCTGCTATAATGGAGAGAGTTGCCTACCGTCCCCACAGTGATCTACAGTCCACTGATCCTTCTAAATATAGTCCCACCTTTGCTCGGTGACGGGTGTTATTAATAGACATCTCATAGGCTAGTTGACTCAATAACGATGCAAACCATTTCAACTAGGGAACCCTATTAGAAACAGCAAATTGTCAACCTGAACTGTTACCAAGTTCAGAAACCTTTCTTTTAGATAGATACTAAACGAGTTCTTCCTGAACATTGACCCGACACTCTGCTCTTGAAATGTGCCATCATGGTTTTGGCGTTATGTCACTCTACAGAATGGAGAGATGAAAAGAACCCCACATGAAAAGAAACTGAGTGTTAAAAGCATGTTTGAATAACTGGTCTGGTCTACCTCTGTAAACAGACGAAGATAGCAAACAACACAGGCAGCATCTGTATGTTATGTCTCTATATTGCCTCGACCTAAATCCCCCCTGTGCTCCAAAACATTAAACAATCACAAGTTAGTATATGGAATATTACATCTAGGGCCTAAATGTTCCCTGTTAAATATTAGGATTGAAAGTCCATTTTGTCATTAGCGAAATGTCCCCTGTCCACCATCACCAGAGAGAGCAGGGAGAGTGAACCAGGGAGAGAGCAGGGAGAGAGCAGGGAGAGAGAACCAGGGAGAGAGAACCAGGGAGAGAGAACCAGGGAGAGAGAACCAGGGAGAGAGAACCAGGGAGAGAGAACCAGGGAGAGAGAACCAGGGAGAGAGAACCAGGGAGAGAGAACCAGGGAGAGTGAGCCAGGGAGAGAGCAGGGTGAGAGAACCAGGGAGAGAGAACCAGGGAGAGAGAACCAGGGAGAGAGAACCAGGGAGAGAGCAGGGTGAGAGAACCAGGGAGAGAGAACCAGGGAGAGAGCAGGGAGAGAGCAGGGAGAGAGAACCAGGGAGAGAGAACCAGGGAGAGAGCAGGGAGAGAGCAGGGAGAGAGCAGGGAGAGAGAACCAGGGAGAGAGAACCAGGGAGAGAGCAGGGAGAGTGAACCAGGGAGAGAGCAGGGAGAGTGAACCAGGGAGAGAGCAGGGAGAGAGCAGGGAGAGAGCAGGGAGAGAGAACCAGGGAGAGAGCAGGGAGAGAGCAGGGAGAGAGCAGGGAGAGAGCAGGGAGAGAGCAGAGAGAGAGAGAACCAGGGAGAGAGCAGGGAGAGAGCAGGGAGAGAGCAGGGAGAGAGCAGAGAGAGAGAACCAGGGAGAGAGCAGGGAGAGAGCAGGGAGAGAGCAGGGAGAGAGCAGGGAGAGAGCAGGGAGAGAGCAGGGAGAGAGCAGAGAGAGAGCAGGGAGAGTGAACCAGAGAGAGAGCAGGGAGAGAGCAGGGAGAGAGCAGGGAGAGAGCAGGGAGAGAACCAGGGAGAGAGAACCAGGGAGAGAGAACCAGGGAGAGAGAACCAGGGAGAGAGAACCAGGGAGAGAGAACCAGGGAGAGAGAACCAGGGAGAGAGAACCAGGGAGAGAGAACCAGGGAGAGAGAACCAGGGAGAGAGAACCAGGGAGAGAGCAGGGAGAGAGAACCAGGGAGAGAGAACCAGGGAGAGAGAACCAGGGAGAGAGCAGGGAGAGAGAACCAGGGAGAGTGAACCAGGGAGAGAGCAGGGAGAGAGCAGGGAGGGAACCAGGGAGAGAGCAGGGTGGGTGAACCAGGGTCTCGGCAGAGAGAAAGGTTGCAGTAGATACTCTCTGAAATGTTAAAGGTGAACAGTTTAGAGTGGCTGGTCACATTTAGGTCAGATTACCCAGAGGGTGTGTTTAATGCTGCCTGCCTGTATGCGGGTGAGCTCCTCTGACCAGCACTCTGGTATGACTGCAGCACCACAATCATCATATTTGCAGGATTTTTTAAATAACATCAAATATCAAGCATGTACAGCGTTTCAAAAATAAATGCCGTCGGGATTAAATATTTAAGAAATGTATTCCGAAATAAATCTCATTTACAAGCCATCCTAGAAGGGGGCATGGTTGGAACAGTAATCTGGGATGAACACTGAATAACTGTGTGTATTCAAGTACTTAGTCTGATTTAAGTCCATAATTCTGTTTGGAAGACATATTTACCAGCAGATCAAAAGGCATGTTAAGGCACTCTAATTTGTTTGTGGAATAGCCAGTCAAAGCTTTGCTTCCACAGCTAAGACAACTTATCTGTTTTATGGCGTAGTGCATTATGTAAGAAATGGAATATTAACAATACCTGTAACAAACTGACACATTACTGAAACATCACCCTTCATGGTGGTAATAACGCACCTATGTTTAATGAAGAATCTGTTTAAACAGGTGTCTGTGGAGGTGTCAGTGGAGGAGCATCAAAGGTGTCTGGACAGAAAAAAGACGTTCTTCTTCTCTCCTTTTCATAAACATTCCGAAAGAAGTCGATTCGACGAGGTGCAATCATCACCTAACCTTTTCTTCTTCTCTGGTCACCGATAGACTGGTTCTGGTTCTGTTTCTGGTTCTGGTTCTTTTTCCAGTGTAAAAGTAAAACCCAAAGCATCGGTCAGTCCGTCAGTCCATTTACATGTGTTCAGGATGGTTCTGCAAGCAGCTGATGAACTCTTTGACCGGGTGGCCCTGGAAGCAGATCAGGAACACAGCAGTGAACAGGGGGAACCTGCGGAGGGACGAAGGGAAGCAGAGAACGGGATGTAAATAAAATGATAACAAAACATTTATCAATGTGTTAAGATATGGTAAGCTATAGTTGACCTCAACATCATCTAGATTCCGTTATAGAGTACTAGTCAAAAGTTTGGACACACAATCTTGATACGGGTGTTCATGTCACTCACTTGTCTACAAGGCCTTTTTTCTTCAGGATGTGATTCACTTCAGTTGCTGTCGCTGGACCCTGAAGCTTTTGTCCATTCAACATCTCAATCTCCAGCTCCTCAATCGTCTAAACAACAGGGAGAAACAAACACATTGATTTACTGAATAAAAGAAGGAAGAAAGAAAGAGAGAGAGAGAGTTAGAGAGAGTCTTGGAATTAAGAATGTCCCAATCCCAAACCTTTGTATTCTATTCCAGTTCTTACCTTTCCCGTTTTGGCGAAGGCCTCTGCGATCTTGCGGTTGCGTCCGCCGTAGCAGGTCGTGATGAGGTCGGCCACGCCGCAGCTCTCCAGGAACGTGGTCGGGGAGACGGGCCCGGCGGTGCAGAAGATCCTGGCAAAGGCGATCATCTCCATCAGGCCCAGCCGGATCACGGCAGCCTTGGTGTTGTCACCGAAGCCCAGGCCGTCACAGAACCCGGCTCCTACCGCCACGATGTTCTGAGGAGGGAGGAGAGACATACAGACTGATCTGGGTCTCCAAGGGAAACGCCAAGTTCTGGGGGGAACAATGAGAAAGACGTCCCTCCCACCCAAAAAGTTGGACTAAAAAGGCAAAAACTAAACAAAAAGGTCAAGTGAAGTGGTCTCTTTTCACCATTTCACTTGGTGAGTCAGAGTTCTATACGGAAGAGGAGCACCTCGAGACCAGGGGAGGTCGGAGTTGGATACCTGTTCCTTATTCCATTCCATTCCATTACAACAAGCCTGTCCTGATCCCCATTTCTACCTCCGTCAGCCTCCACTGAGACTTGCATGTGTGTGAATACAATGCTGTAGAACGACACCCACCTTGAGAGCGCCACAGATCTCCACAACATCCGACTCCTCCACGACCGTGACTCTGAAGTTAGTGGTCTGCATCATCTCCTTCAGCATGGGGCCGTGCACCTTGTCCTTGCACCCTGTGGGACGGAAGTAGAGAACAGTCAACAACACAAGATCAAAAGTCTTTGACACGTCTTTGATGAGAGGAAACGTGTGTCTATTTCAAGGCTTGAAATATGAGTCGCTCTGTCTGTATATGTTTCATGTGTATGTTTCAATTCAGTCAATTCAGAAAGTAATTTAGAACAGAAAATTCTAATTCTGAAACACTGTTTCAACAAGGTACATTTAGAAGTGATATTTGAATCTCAGCTCATTTAAAATTCCTGAATTGACTGAATTGATATGGAATTGACCTCAACCCTGAATGGATTCATTGGAAATGAATTTTCCAATGCAGTTCAATGAAGAATGAAGAGATACACGGGATAGCCTCCCTCTCTCTCCCCCACCCCTCTCCCTCCATACCAATAGTGGTTTCACAGAACTTCTCGTCCGCCACCTCGTTGGCGATGTTGGCTCCCATCAGCACGGTCATGGTGATGCCCAGCTTCTCACGGATGACGTCAGAGATCAGCTTCAGCCCGTCTGGGCCCTCATCCACACCCTGGAACACACACCACAACCCTGTACAGCACACAGTAGAAGACTACAACTCCCAGCGTCCCAGAGGATCCTTGGCTTGGGAGAACCCTACCCTAAACCCTAACCTTAATGATTTCCCTAACCCTTAAAACATCAATCATAACCCTCAACTTCAATGGGGTGACGTCCGAGTCAAATAATCGTCCCAGTCAGAATAATCAATAATCAGCCTTTTTGCCTGATTTAACAAGTGAAGACATGCGTTGGCTCCTGGAAGCTAATCCCTATGCTTAGCAATTTTGCAAATGTCTTCCACGGGGGGGGGGGGGGGGGAACCTGCTATCGGTTACACCCACCTTGATGAGGGACATGCCCACGGCGTCCTTCTTGATGGTGTCTTTGATCGTGTCACACACTCTGTTGATGAACTGGTGGGGGATGACGAAGATCAGGATGTCCGCTCCTTTCGCAGCGTCCACCAACTCTGGGACAGCCAACTGAGGAAGAGAAGAGCCTTTTGAGAGCCAGCTTCTTCTGATGAAGTCTACAGACTGAAATGCATCGGTTTGGTTTCACCAATAAAATAATGATTTTGTTCAAGTTCCATTGTCCTTCAAGAGTTGCAGAATTTCCTCTTCATCTCTGGGAGCCACAGGTTCTACACATGAGGTTAATAGTAATTATCATCAACATTCGTTAACTATCAACATTTCTGCTTCGAATCTATGGCACGCAAAGTGACGACATCAAACCCTCAATACAGCCAAGCTAAATCACCATAACATTCATGCAACGTTTTTTTCGATCCTGAAATCGACCAGGCTTACGATATTGGTGGGCAGCTTGTGTCCTGGCAGGTACTTGACATTTTCATGGTCTTGGTTGATAATCTCAGTGAGCTTGCGTCCGTCCACCATTTCCTCAAACACCCACATATTCACTATCGTCTCAAATGAAGAGATCTTCGCTGCATTGGCACCCACTATCTTGGCAATGGCAGAGCCCCTGTAACATGTAACATGCAACAATGTAACAATGTAACAATGCAAATGTAGTCAACTCTCACTTCTGGCCCATGAGGATGTCCTCTTGGCTCAATGGTAGATGCTTGGGTCTTCCATTTGGCAGCTTAATTTTTTAAGTGTAAAACTTCAATGTCATACAAGTACTAGAGCAGGCTCCAAGGCCAGGAGAGGCTATACCAAGTGAGATCCCCATGGGCACTTAGGATGTAAGCACTGTCTGCAGGGAGAAACAGGTACACACGACCGCTTTTGATCACTATAATAACACACATTGATTACAAACATAATAAAACAGCTTTATGATACTTTGAGGACAGTATCATATTGATGCAACGTTGTTTGTAACACACACACACACACACACACACACACACACACACACACACACACACACACACGCGCGCGCTGCAGGGAGCATAATAATTCAACAATTAAATCAATCGAAATCGTTTTTTTTAATAAACTTCAATGAACTCATGAATCCCCTTATTGCATTATTAGTCTCCACAAATCAATAATAAGTTATTATTGAGAGAATAAACATCCACTATCCTTTGACACTTTTAAGTGTGACAAGACGATTGAGAATCGAGTAAATCAACTCAATAGACTGCATGTATACATGTCAAATGTGGAGTCGGATTTAATAACGAGTAAAATGATAGTCCGTGAATAGTTGAACGGCATTTCAAACGAGATCACAGACATCAAAATTGCGCTCAAGGCATTTAACCTCCTTTATGCCAAGACTTGGTGCGCTTCTGGTTCTTCTGATTTCAAGAAGTGTCTTACCAGTTGCCAGAGCCAATGATGCAGATCTTCTTCGGTGCTGCCATGATGTGTGAGACTGTGAGTTCCCAGGCTGTGTTACTGTCCCTCCAGTTCCCCGAGTGAAGACATGAGACATCAGAGCCACAAAGTATTTATACTTCAGTCACACAGCAGAGAGGACATCAGCAGACACGCCCCCGCAGATGGATTGGTTATCGTCGCTCTGGGTCAAACTGATACGTTATCGAGAGCGAAATTGTTATATTTTTCCGAATTTTCCAATATAGACGACATATTGAAGAAAAACGTTTTAACGTCAGTAGTCATAGTGTAATATTAAACACTTGCATGTGCGGTTGTAATAAGATCAACGACTTTTCAATGTGTGCACCACCATATATCTAAAGTTGAAAAGCATATAAACAAAACAGAGCGTAGTCATTTTATATATCCTTTATTATAGCATAGGGTTAAAACATACAGAAATAACAGGTTTGGTCCAAGAAAGAAAAAAAATACAAACACATTTTAAGTCTGAAGATCCAACATACTGGATCAGTCCTCGAGTTCTCCTTCACCCAATCATCTAAACCTGGTTTGGAATGGGACCCACCTTACACATCATATTTTGGGGGAACCCACCAAGTAAACACAACCAATGTTTCTAGTCAGGGTAGCGTTGCTGTGACCTGAAAGGAACACTTCAGCAGCAGCAGTAGCAGCCCCCCCTTTCCCCTCCCCCCATGTAGTTTGGCAACACTGCTGTACCCCCATGTCATATCTAAATAGCATTGTCAACACAGGATTTAACAAAATCCAACAAAAATGGTCACCCGTCTTCTACCAAACTATGAAAAAAGCTGAAACTCTTAAATATGCCACATCTAATTGTGACCACAGAACTAAGCCTAAGCTTTTCTCAACTGTGTATGGCTTCAGCACAATATGGAAATAGAAAAAATAAAAAATAAACTCACACAGGATCAAGAAAGCACAACATAGAAATAGAATGAGCAGAAGGGGTAGAACAGACATGGCCCCTCGAGACCAGCATGACTAGTACACCCACTGGGACTGCCAGAACACCCACCATGGAATGTTGATAAGCGCAGGCGTCTTTTCTATTCATTCTAATTCTATGTAACACAACTCTCAAGTGTAGGTTGTAGAGAACGTTCTGGAGCGAACCATTGGGCTCACTGAAAGGGGGAACGATTCTGGTACATATTGGGCAAAACTATCTGAGCATAGACAATGAGTTAAAATGGTGCTCTGCCTTTATAAACAGACACATTTTCCTTCACATCAATCTTCAGTTTCATCTGCTCAGTATTTACAAATCTATATAGTCTAGAGGTAACTAATACTACTTCCTTAATATTCTTTGACTTCTACTAACAAGACATGTCTTAATATAATTCATATTTTTCATAACATAAAAAGGTAATCAACAAAAAAACATCTCCACAAAAATAGTTCAAATTCAATGGCCCCTTGGAAAAAATACCAACCGTAAAACAAATAAAACAGCATTGTCACAACAACATACAGTCTGCCATGGCCACGCGTTGGAAGTGATGCAGGGACAATTTGAGAGCACACCAGATGGTTTAACTAACCAACTAATGTATAAGAGTCTTGTATGAGGGGGATGTAGGGGACCAACAGTCCGCGTGGCAATGTGTGACCACAGAATATTCACCATCAATACCAAACAAATATACTGAATACAAGATCCAGAGGCCAAAATCATGTGAAGTATCAACTATTTGGGACCATCGACGGTTGGGATTCAGAATGTTCCAGAAACCCGATATACTTTGTAACCCTTGGCAACCCTTGGCAGAATGTAAGGAATCACCTAGAATCCATGTCTGCTGTAGTATCAGCCCTTGGCATGGCCTAGGGGGTCACCAAAGCACAGAATTATATATCTCATATGAAGGGAATGCTTACAGTTAAAGCAAAGACAACCGAGAGCAAAATAAAGTTAAAATAAACAAACCCAGAGCTTTTTGTGGGGGCAGAAAACAAACCAGAGGAAGTAGCATCAATCAATTCATAATACGTATGGTGTCGCTCAGTGAAGATCAAAGATATCCTACAGAACAATAAAGCCATCTAAGTATCTATGTTTATCAAAAAATTCAGGGAAGGTCTTTCTGGAGGTCCCACACTTGTCTTTCCCCCGACGGTAACGGCGGCCACCTCTCTGTTCGCCTGGTCTGACGATGTCTAAGTGTTCCTGATGCCCAGAGCCTGCTCCAGCTCCTGTCTCCTCTGCTGGACCTGGAACACACAATCAATCAAACGCCACCAAAGATGATTAATTCATCTGAAACTATCTGAGAAAACAATCTGATTAATCCCAGAGATAAGATACACATCTTAGCATTTGAGGAGTGACTCCAAGCAAGGGGGGGATCAGACAAAACTTTCCAAGATTTGAGTTGTGCTTGATTTAGTACCCCTACTACAATGGAGACATTACGGAATAATCCTAAAGTACAAAAATGCTAAAACAAATCTCAATTGATATTTTACCAGGGGAGGCTGGTGGAGGCAGAAATCAGAGGACGGGCTCACGGTAATGCATGGAACAGAACGGAACGAGGAACGCTTTTAGACAAGTGTGTTCCGACGCCAAACCGCCGTTCCGTTCATAACAATGAGCCTCTCCTCTGATGTCTACCTCCCCCCTTTATTTTGACATATGTATTTGACACAGGTGTGCTGAGGAGGCCCCGCATGGAGAACAGAGTGAGACACCCCCAGTGGACGGTTAGTTACTGCACCTTGGAGTAGAAGTAGCGGCACACCGCCTCCTGGGCCCAGGGCTGGAAGTAGAACTCCGCCTTCCGCTCCTCCTCGGGGTTGGCCACCACATCAGTCATCGTCTGTCAACCACAACACAGCATCTAGTTAGTCTAGTCAGCATCTAGTTAGTCTAGTCAGCATATAGTTAGTCTAGTCAGCATCTAGTTAGTGTAGTCAGCATCTAGTTAGTCTAGTCAGCATCTAGTTAGTCTAGTCAGCATCTAGTTAATCTAGTCAGCATCTAGTTAATCTAGTCAGCATCTAGTTAGTCTAGTCAGCATCTAGTTAATCTAGTCAGCATCTAGTTAGTCTAGTCAGCATCTAGTTAATCTAGTCAGCATCTAGTTAGTCTAGTCAGCATCTAGTTAATCTAGTCAGCATCTAGTTAATCTAGTCAGCATCTAGTTAGTCTAGTCGGCATCTAGTTAGTCTAGTCAGCATCTAGTTAATCTAGTCAGCATCTAGTTAGTCTAGTCAGCATCTAGTTAATCTCGTCAGCATCTAGTTAATCTCGTCAGCATCTAGTTAATCTCATCAGCATCTAGTTAATCTAGTCAGCATCTAGTTAGTCTAGTCAGCATCTAGTTAATCTCGTCAGCATCTAGTTAGTGTAGTCAGCATCTAGTTAGTCTAGTCAGCATCTAGTTAGTCTAGTCAGCATCTAGTTAGTCTAGTCAGCATCTAGTTAGTATCTAGTTGGTCTAGTCAGTGTCTAGTTAGTCTCTGAACACTTTTCCCTCAACCTTCTCCAGGAAGATGCAAGCTAATCAAATCAAGGCCAGAGAAACGTCACTATCTGCCCACTATGTCTTATAGTCGTTCCCCGTGTTACACAGTGGTGGTATTTTGACAACGACAAACGTATCACACTTCAAGATTAGAACGCCAAGGTTGGTCGGTGTGTGTTCAAAAGAAGAAAAATATAAATAAAACAGTAATGAACTTTAGACTCAATCGGCGGCTACACGGTTCACTCCGTTCAGTCAGAGTCCAGGGAGTCTGGCGGTGGCCCTGTTCCAACAATCAGCTGAACAAACACCGCCAGCAGAGAGTCAACAGACCCTGACGCTACTGTCTTACCACCACCACAACAGGGAGGAGACCACGGGCACATTTAGGCTGCGTTCATAAATTCGCTCTGAGCGCTGGAGCGCACACTGAGTTCAACGTCATAACGGGACCAAGTAATTTGATTGGACAAGAGGCATTCCGTGAGTGCTGATCATATTTCCAGAGCGTATTTACGAATGCAGCCTCAGTAGGAGGAAAGGAGGTAAGAAAGGTGGCACTTCCTGTTGTTTGTCCAATAGGAACACAGGTTTTGGTTCCAGAATGTTTTGCTACGTTGTTCCCTACTGACCAGATGACCAATGTCATTTTGTGTTTCGGGAGGAGGGGGGGATTCTGGGGATTGTAGTTTTCTCCTCTGTGCTGCTCACCTTGAGGTCTCTGCACTGCGACTGCAGCCAGTCGTTGATGAAGCCCTGGGGGTCTCTGGCGAAGCTCAGCATGAACTCCCTCTGGGTCTTCAGCTGGTTGATGGTCTCGATGGTCTCGTGGATCTGAAAATAGAATAATGTACACAAATACATACGCCATTCAGCCGGAGTCTCCGCGAGAGTCTTACGGTACAGCGCTTGCATACACATGCTTTTGTTATATATATTACACGTTTTGACTATTGTATCAGTCTCCTTTCTGGTCTTCCGAAGAAAGCTATTGGCCAGCTGCAATTAGTCCAAAATGCAGCAGCGAGAGTTTTAACCAAAACAAGCAGACGAGCTCATATACTACACTGGCTTCCTGTTAAGTTCAGAATAGATTTCAAGATCCTTCTGCTTGTTTATCAAGCTCTCACTGACATATTTGAAAGACTTTTTGCTAGCATATCAGCCCAATAGACCTCAGGTCTTCTGACGCTGGTTTTGTACAAAAGAAGAGATTTGGTGAGGCTGCATTCTCATTTTATGCACCCAAATTGTGGGATGCAACCGTAGCAAATATGTTCAAGTCAAGACTAAAAACCCATCTTTTTAATATTGCCTTAAAAACCTCATAGGAGCCAACGGACCCCCATGGGGATCCGAAGTGATATAAAGAGTTTACCTCGATCAATTCTCTTCATCGATATCACATTTTTTTCACAACTTTGCATGCTATACGATGCCACCAATTTTTTACAGAGACGGTAAACACGGCATAAGTCACATCCAGTTTTCTCCAACTGAAGAATGTGTCATGTCCGGTTTCAACGCCGAATTTCCATACCATTGGTCGGCCAACCCCCAAAAAATCCCCCCCCCCCAAAAAAAAATCTGATACATGAGAAAGGTCAAAGGTCAAAGATGGTGCCAACATATCTCCAAATGGTCTAAACATATAGGTGTCCGCCTAAACATACCTGTACTAAAACAGGTACAAAGTTGCATTTGCTCACATTACTAGCATCGACTTTGGCACAAGTACTAATAAGACCATGGAGTACTGATTCCTAGATGATTTGGGCTTCGTTATCAGGTTTCCAAGGTGATATTCACTGTAAAAGCTGTTGTTGTTTTTTTTTTTATATTCACTGTGGGCATGTCATTTCGAGCAGAAAACCAGAAAAATGAGGTGGATAAGATAGTACTAAATAATTAAATTAAGATGATAAAAACCCATCCTTTTAATATTGCCTATAAATTACAAGGTTAGGGTTAAATGATTAAAAAGATTAAAGCACTTTGAGCTGCAACGTTTGCAGGAAAAGCCATATACAAATAAAGTTATTATTATTATTATTATTATATGAATTATACGAATTATACATGGTCCCATGGGAATCAAACCCAGCGTTGCTAGCGCTGTGCTCCGTCAGCTGAGCACCACAGCACCCACGAGGAAACATTAAAAGAAGATTGATGCTGAGATGGGATCCTCATGCTTCTCATTTACACTGTGGCACAAAAAAAAAGAATATTGAAAATGCAAGTGAAAAGTAAACCTGATATAGAGCAGGTTTTCTGGACCTAGCCTAATGGTAGACCAAAAAGCATCTTCAATGGCGGTTTCCCATTAAATGTGTGATTTAGTTCAGCATGCATACGTGGTTTTGCATTCTTCAACAACACCAGATCCTTTCATCCCTCCCAGTGTGCACCCCGTCACCAGGAGGAAAGAAAGACAACGGCGCCGCAAAAACGGACTCTTTGATTCCCTGGAAGAAGGAAGTAGGGCGCAGGTCGCACCGTTCACTCACTGACCTCAAAACAAAAACAACAAACAGAGACCCCCCCCCCCCCCAGCCATAATATTCCCTCACATTGTTGACCCAGCGGAGAACAAAGAGTGTACAGAACGCACCCGGCCAGAGATCTGGCTCCATGCCATATCAACGTGACTTCACTGCCAAGGTAACTGAAGCAACTAGCAGGTCAACATGACCCTGTGAGTGATCTATCGACCATTTCTACTTCCACCAGCCTACGTCGATGAGCAGGGGGAACAGAATATACCCAATCGCTGTGCTAACTACTATCAGTTAGGAGTTGTTGACACAGCTGATCGGTATTGTATTAGAATAGGCTCCAAATCTCAAAAGGTATGAGCTGAACCGCAAAAGTCTTCCCCCTGATTCCTCACTTCCTATCTCCGTGCCTCCTTCTCAAAGTCTCGTTGGGAGGAGAAGGTCCGAGGGTTTCCTCCTCTAGGGGCCTTCTACTCTTCCCAATGTAGTTTTTGAGAAAGAAGCGAGGAGGGAGGAGGAGAGGAATCAGGGAAAGACTTTTGAGATTCAACCCATACCTTGTTATCCAGGCCGGCTATTTCCTGCTGGCTGGCGGTGGACAGCAGGAAAGAGTTCATCTGAGTCTTGAGGGTGTCGTCCACCTCCACGTCGATGTCGTAGCAGGCCGTCTTCTTCTGGTCGTTGGGGTCCACGCTGAAAGGAAACCGCGTGAGCGTCAAACGGTTTATTTATCTACTTATGCATGCACTGTATTTTTCCACTACATTTTTCCAAAGTATTGTGGCACGGATGTTACGGAGTTCTCCTACCTGATGACGTGGTTGATGATGATGGGCTCGGGAGGCATCAGGAGAGCGTGCAAACGCTGAGGGATCTCTGAGAACTTCATGCGCTGGGTCTCAAATATCTGAACGCACACAACAGTTCATTCAATCAGGTCAGAAAACATAAATGGCATGCCCCACTGCAGAAGAGCACTGAGAGCCCCGGTAACACAAAGATTTTTACAAATCAAGTATTTCATTTATAGCTCCCTGGCACTAGCTACTTCCTTGTCTTAGATTTCTTTACTATATTCTTTATGTTTGTCACCTGGTCAGGTGTGTCCCCTTCGTTTTCCCCTTTGAAAGGCTGTATCTTCGGACCAGCAGAGAATACGAGTGAATACACACTCTAAGCATAGAGTTATAACACTAGAGTAAGACAGACTCCTCCTCCTCACCTGCTGAAGGTACTTGTCACAGTTGATGAACTCTCTCTCGTGAGGGTCCTGCAGCTTGTGGGTCTTGACATACTGCCACAGAGCCTGGATGATGACAGGCCTGGTCTGGGTGTGGATGCCCAGCATACGAGCCAGGCGGGGGTCCAGCTTGAACTGGGGGGGCTGGGGTGGAGGGAGGGGAAGAAAGAAAGAAAGAAAGAAAGAAAAAGAGCAAGAGAGAGAGAGAGAGTGAAAGAAGTGAAATACACTTTTAGAAAATGTCTCAAAACGTTAACTTTAGTGACACCTAGAGGAGGTCTCTGGGAGAGAGAGAAAGACCTATTGTATAGCTGCAGCTCATTCAACCACCACAGCATCTTGGGGGATTGTACTGGGGTACATCATCTTACAGTGTGTAGAGGATATGAGAACTGATGAAGACCTGAAAATCAGGTCAAAATAGGATCTCAAACACAGCTGGGAGCATGCAGTGAAAAGGGTCAGATGGGGTATATATATATATATATATATATATATATATATATATATATATATATATATATATATATATATATATATATATATATATATATATATATATACATATACGACAACACTCGCAGGTGGTAAGATGAATCCATCGTGACATGTTACGGACGGGTGACCAGACGACCAAACGCCTCCAGGCCTTTTACCTGGTAGTCGAGCATGAGCAGGACGGTGCAGCGGACCCCGACGTCCCCTGGTCTCTTCACCTGGAACCCATCGGTCTCCTGGGTGGTGGCAGTCCTGTGCCACTGGAGAAGAAGAGGAGGAGGAGGAGGAGGTTGTCAATAGACTAGGGCTGTTACGATTAGTCGACGTCACCGACTACGTCAATACGTCGGTTAGCGTAATATGCGTCGGTTAGTCGTACATTTTTTAAAAATACATTTTTTTTTTTTTTTTTTTAAATAAGCAAAAAAAATAAGCAAAAATGAAATGGCCTATCACAGCAGTACGTCTGCAATGAACGAGCACCTCAAGCGAAAGCATCCTGGAGCTCTTTGTGAAGACAGCCACAAGATGGCACCACCGTAAGTCACCATTGTATTTCTGTTCACTTTTCCGGCCGTGTATGAGTGAAAAATGGATAGCTACTAGCTAATGTTACACAAGCAATGTAGCTCACCACAGTTTGTATGTCTTGTCTTCTGGTGTTAGTAACGTTAGCTATGTAGCTGGCTAGCTACGGTAGCCTATTGTCATTGTGGTGCTCGCACCTACTGTATGTTATCTAGCTCGTAGCTCGCATGCTACGTTAGCATCAATTTAGCTAATCATAACATAGCAGCGAGAGTAACGTTAGCTAGCTATGTAGCTACTAGCTAGCTATGTGTTGTGGTGATGGACAGACTTCTTAATGGCCATGTTGGCATTCAAGTTGGCTAAACATAGCAGTGAGGTGGAAATTAAGGGGCCTACACATGTTTTTTATTTTCATTTTTTTTCCGAACAGTAAAAAAAAAAATCGTTAGACTAATCGACTAATCGAACAAATAATCGCTAGATTATTCGTTAGAAAAATAGTCGTTTGGGACAGCCCTACAATAGACAGGACAGGTTCTAGATCTCTCCGCACTTCAGCTAACTCCTATGGCCATCACTGTCATGCCATACCATACAGAACACAGATGGTATTACAAATATGATAGTCCTAGGAGTTGGCTAAGCCTTAGCGCAGGCACAGAGATCTAGCACCAGGCTAGAATATCTTTAGAAGACGGGCCAGGTTAGCGGTGGGTATGTATTTGTAGGAAAATGTATTTTTGGACACACAGATGTGTATTCAGGGGTGCAGGTCCAGAAAGGTGACATTTGTTTTTGCCTGGAAACAAAGAAAATGGGGGGGGAGATAGTGCTAGCACTAACAGTGCTACATGGATAGCCTAGAAATAGCAGTGGTAGAGGGATAGCTCTAGCATTAACAGTGGTCTAACAATGATGCTCGTGTAAGTAGCGATGGCCCTGACCTTAACAGCCGCATAATTAATGTAGGGCTCCTGCAGGTTTAAACAAGTTACATTTAAGATATTTTAAAGACCACTTTTAATATAATTTAAGACCTATTGAGCAAGTATTGGTATTAGACTCCCATTCGTTGATTCTTTTCATTAGCAATGCTGGGTGATCTGTTCTGTTGCATATAGAACAATGATAATGTAAGTTAGCCTACTCTAACAATTTCTTGATTCATTTCCATTGCTTCTCAACACAATACTAGATATAATAGCATAAATAACAGAATAAACTCACACACTTACTTACACTCAAAAGTGTAATGGTTCAAGTTTATTTGCATAGCCTACATACTGAGATATGACACACTCACAGGTGGGCCACACACACACAAACACTATATTTACTACAACACACCGTTGCTGCCACTGCAGGTTTGAAGAAATTTTAACTTCACATGCCTGCAGTCGAAAACATTTGCCTCCTACTTCCTCTAGGGGTGGGACAAAATATTGATACGGCGATTATCGTATCGAGGCCTCTTGCGAGACGATTATCGTTTCACGTGGCAAAATATTGTTTTTTTATGGCACTCGAGCGTGCAAGTTTTAATGTTTAAGTCTCACTCTGCGTCTGATCCCGATGTTATGGAAGCAGCGTAGCAGCAGGGTAGAAGCTAGGTAAAGGAGGACGCGAGTCAGTCTAGGGCTGCGTTCGTAAATTCGAAATTCTGAAAGCGCCGGAGGGCACACTGGGCTCAACGTCATAAAGGGACCAAGTAATTTGATTGGACAAGAGGCATTCCATGACTGCGAATTTACGAACGCAGCCTGGGGCTAAACCACTCCCAGAGTGGTTTTGACTGTTGAGATCCTGTTGAGAAGTTATCACAACATAGAAATAACTTCCTAATCCAATACATTTTTAAGACCTATCTTAAGACCTTTTTAAAGACGTTTTATTTCAACCGCAGCAGAGTTTAGCAGACAGGAAGATGTTAGCTCGGGCATCATGTGACTTGGATGAGATGTACGCGATTCACATGGGTGACCTAAGTTTGCACCCCTGTGTATTAAAAGCAGCATCGTACCTCGACCAGGTGGTTGTCAGGGCCGTACAGGTCCTTGTCCAACTCGATCACCAGGGACTTGAAGAAAGAGGAGAACTTCCTCTTCTGCTTAGTGGCTTCATACTTGGACACGGCCGTCTGCAAAACAAACAAACAACACGTGAACGATGTTGTGCACTCGGAAATGTCACTGATTTAGAAAATACACATTAAATGCAGGTACCAGCGTAAAAAACACAAAACACAAAAGGGTACAGGTGTACACACACAGACACGCATGCGCCAGCAAAGGGGGGGGAGCCGCTGAATCTTACATCTTCAAGCAGGCGCCCTTCTACGCGCAGCTCCCATGATGCAACAGTGCCCTCGCCGTCCTCTGCATCTGGCTTGGCGGGGTTGAAGGTGTTCGATATGAAAATACGAAGCTTTCTCTTTTGCTAAAACAAATAAACAAAAGCATCGCAATTAGTCCGCGTCATGTCAGATGTGTTCACTTCAAAAGACTACAGCTAGTTTTCTCATCCCAGATTAACCCATGCCCTGAGTGATATGAAGACCATATTCAATGGAGAATCACTATTGAAAGTGCTCTTTAGTCCAGGAATCGGCTTAATCTGGGTCCAGTTAAAACACCCTACCCTGTAGTAAAGTAACGTGATACTTCTCATGGCCTCTCCTCTGTCCTCCACTCGCTATATAGGAGAACATCTGACATCGAGGAGAAACATGGACCGTCTGTCTGTCTGCTCACCTTGATGGGCCTCTTGAGGGCTTCCTGGATGTCCAGTCGCTTACGCATGATGGTCTGGTCCAGCTTCCTCTCAAACGCCAGGAGATCCATGTAGGCCTGAGACTCCGGGACCAGCTCTCTGATCTGGCAGACGGACAAAGACAACATCAACACGACTCTTTAATTCCCTGACAACGAGATAGGATTCTTTGTGTTTTTTTAATCAAAAAAGCTGACGCGCTCGTGGTTGGGAGAGACAGGCCATACATTTGCCGCTGCTGTACAGTCTATTTCATCTGAAGGTAACTCAGAAAGAATAGAAAAGAAAATCCAGGCTACATCACTGGTCCCATTTTCTCCAACGTAATTGAGGTCGAACCGACGCTTTATTCCGAGGGACCCTCTCCTCAACACTCACCCTCTGAGGTAGGATTTTATCAGCCATCTTCTTCTTCTTAGTGCTGTAAAACAGAGTGACCAGGTGACTTGTCATACTTTGTAAAGAGAGGAAAGGCTGCACAGTCTACTGTTCCACAGAATACCAAACAAGACTACTGAGTGGATACACACACACACACACACACACATATATACACACACGACATCAGTAAAACTACACATTACGCCTTCACATCATAACAGTATCTCTTGAAAAATAGACCTGAGTCTCAGTGAGGCTAACCTGGATAAATAACGGCGGTTATTAGTATAGTTTCGTGGACAGCACCCGTTAATTAACAGCCGTAAACGGAGCAGCTTTAGCCTACATGGCTGATTTCCAGCTGTAGTCCCCCCCGGTAGGCAAGTTGTTAATATGCAACCTTACATAACAACGTCTAAATCACTGGCAAAACAGGTAATCGTTAGCCGTAAACCACCGGGCCGTCTTACTGTTGGTTGCGGCCCTGCTGCTGGACCTGCTGCATCTGCTGGGGGGCCGGTCTCTTCCTGGAGGGGTCCATGACGGGCATCCCGGGGCGGGACACGGGGCTGGAGCCGTAGCCTGGGGGGCCCATAGAAGGACCCTGGGGAGTCATACGGTTGGAGGGGGGCATACCTCCTGGTCTCTGTGATGGGGGAGGGGGAGGGGAGAAACAGACAGGCATCATGGTTACTTTAGTCATGGTTGAGATCAGATATTTCCAAACGCATCTCAGGTATTTCCTGTTCTTCTCTTCTTCTTCTTCTCTTATTTTGTGTAACGCTTCTCCGTTTTACATGTGTTTGTTTTTCGCATTTATCTAACGCCTGTGTAGCTAGCGAGTAGCGACACCGTTGTAAAACATGCCCCGTTTGAGGCACAATACAACACATGGGACACGGGGACGGGCGGAGGATTCAGTGAAAGCAGTGGGGCTGAAGGAGCGGGGGGATGCATCCATTTCTTACAACCATTCCATCGCAGCACGAGAGAATTGACAATCCAAGGTCAGAGACAAAGGGATGGAGTAGGCCTATGCTACAGTACACGTCTGACATTTGTAAATTAATAGTGACGGGGTTAAAATCCCTTGAAATGCAGCAAACACTCACTTGGAAAAAAAGGTCCTGTGTAGGACATCACACGTTTCACACCAGGTCAGCAGATGGAAAGACATATTTGTGATAATTCACGGTAGCATTGTGCCAGGGAGCAACAAGTGAAGGAACATCTGTCTGTTCTCTGCTGCCTAGATACTGGGACTAGACTAAGCAACCACCTCAACAATAGCACAATTAGGGCCACACAGGTACTGACAGATTAGGTTAACCATAACAACCGTGTCGTGCTGACCCAGGCACCCGATATTCAATTTACAATAATTATGTTAATCACTATTATATGCAATTTGCATCAAAACACTTTTTATAATCAGAAGAATATTCAAAAGAATATTCAACTTGTAAACCAAACTGTGAATTACCTTTACACCCTAAGCAAATAGTGGCCAAATGTACAATATATAGATCAGAATTACCTAAAAATCAACATTTGTAGATGGACTCAATACACACTCAATACAGGATTACCTCAATACACATTTGGAGGCTAGGAGGATTACCTAAACAAACAAGCAAGCAAGCAAGCAAACAGAAACCCACTCACCAAGCCATGTGCTAAGAAATCAAACAGGCGACTTCGCGTTTCTGACTGCATGAGTGCTTACTGAGCGGCAGGCAAAACGATAAATCAATATGCCCCCTTTCAAACCAGCAGAGCAGGGAGGCTGGAGCTAGAGTGAGAGCGAGAGCGAGAGAGGGGGAGGCAGGCAGGCAGGCAACCAGACACACCCCTCTCCCTCTCCGCAGCCTCATTGGGAGGGAGGGAAGGCTTGGGGGCTGGGATCTGTGCTCATCAACACAGCTGCACTCTGCCCTCTCCTGTTCTCTGGTGTACCGCTGCAGTCAACACTCTGAAGGCGAGCTGCACCTGCAGCCCACTGTACACCGAGGACAGCCAGGCTGCCGCCTCTCTCTCTCGGCCCGGGAGAAGCTCACAGCCACAGCTGGTGCGCCCTTCTGTCTGTCCGCTCACTGAGTCCCTGCAGTAGACGTGTTCCCCAATTCATCAGCACAGTTACGATGATTTTGGTGAGTTGGGCAGAATGCATTAAGTGTAGACCTAGAGCCTTTTGCAGTGGCTTGCAAAAAAAATTTGGAACTCTGTTAATAAAACAAAGATCAAGCTGAAAACTGAGCAAGCTCTGCTTGCACACAACAGATGATGCTGATGGCCTCAAGAACAGCAGCAACACATCATTTATCAGAAGTTTGGATACATTGATTAGGTATAATAATACAGTCAGTTCATAGACTTTTGTATTTAGTCCCAGAAGGAATTGAACCCACAACCTAACATGGAAAGTGTCAACAGTACCCTATATGCTGGTTAATAAGAACCTCATTTATTAACATGATTTCAACTGTTATTTGTTATAAATATATAATGTATGCAAAAAATACATCTTAAATTGCTGTGTGACAACAAAGGTCTTTGCTGTGTATTTTGCCAGTATCAAATGAGTCTGCCCACACAGCTTTTGTATCAAAAAAACATTCTGTACTTTTAGACTGAAGTTACAGAAATATTGACCTGGGGACAGGGAACAATTGAACATCTATTAAACTCACTGAATAGTTTTTTTGCAATCCATTCAACACATCTCGGTGCAACCTTGGCTCCACCGAAACAATTAGGGAGTTCTAAGGATTGCAGAATGTGTGGCCAACATGAGGTGTTGCGAATAGCTTTTGTGTGTCCACAGTCAAGGCCACAGGAGAACAGAACATTACATTTCCCAGGATCTCAGTGTGTGAAAGGGGTTTACTAGCAGAGAAAAAAAGCCTTGGCTGATGGTGTTTATGCTTTACAACTGATATGGGGGGGACACACACTAAATATTGGCTGGGAAAAGATACTCCAAAGAATTGTTGCATGAATTGGTTCATTTAACTGTTAACACCAGGGTTTAATAGAAAAGTTATATTTGGCTGATTCTATAGAGTTTAAGAAGAAAAGAAAAAAGTTCACTGCAAATAATTAAAACGGGATCATTCTAGTTGCTGGGATGGAATATGAATGCATCTCCATGGGAGGGCCAGAGTGTCAAAGTGAGGTTTATAGTTATGGAAATTGTCAATCAACCTGGCTGACTAGGGACTTAGAATAGACAGAATCGGGATAGAATGTTGAGTTTAGTGTATTTTTTTTGTTTTGTTTCAGGGATTACTCTGACCCCCTAGCCGTGTTATCACTCAGGTCGGGAATAATCCCTGGAACGAAAATAGTCCGTTACACGTTCCATGGCACGAAAACACAACATCATTAATTATGAAAACATCGTAGTAGAAGAAAAAAAAAACATCAATAATTAACGAGCTCAAAAAACTTTTAACGTGTATCGTAGTAGCCTCCTCCTCTTTAAATCCTATTTAGGGACTTCCATTCAATTCCAACTAAATTAGACTGAGCCTATCTATCGTTTCTGGCAGCTAACGTTAGCGTGTTAGCTTTCGTCATGACGAACACTACAAAGGTACAAGTCAACGGGGAACTGTGGTAACTATGGTAACTATGGTAACACTGGGACTGGGGAGAGAGGCGATAGTCACGAGACAACATTTTCGCGGGCCTGGAACTGTACCTAGGAGCTCGAGCCCCCCCATCACCTGTTAGCCCCGGTTAGCCCCGGTTAGCTCCGGTTAGCTCCGGTTAGCTCCGGCTAGCTCCCCCGTCACAAAGCAAACGGCTTTGTTCTGTAAGCTAGCTGAGTTGAGCCTCACCGGGTATCCCGGCCCGGGCCCGGGCATCGGGGAGCGGTAGAGGTGGTTCTGTGCGCCCGGGGAGGGTCCCATCCTCCCAGACCCCGGGGTTCCGGGGCCCATGCCGGGTCCTCCTCCTCCTCCTCCGGGGGGCGCCGGGGCTCCGGGTCCCATCCCTCCACCGGTGGGAGCTGATTGGAAGCTGCCTCCTCTGCTAGCCGCCATGTTCCTCTGAGTGTCGCCGCCGGATGGAGGAGAGAAGAAGTATCGCGCGACTCCTCGCGAGAGGAAAGGAGGCGGGAAGCGAAGGGAGACGTGACGGAGGGGCTCGTTATACAACAGCGACCCCTGGTGTTTTAATTTAGAATATAATAGAATATAATAGAATAGAATAGAATAGAATAGAATAGAATAGAATAGAATAGAACAGAATAGAACAGAATAGAACAGAATAGAACAGAATAGAACAGAATAGAATAGAGTAGAATAGAATAGACTAGACTAGACTAGAATAGAATAGATAGAATAGAATAGAACAGAATAGATAGAATAACATAGAATAGAATAGATAGAATAGAATAGAACAGAATAGAATAGAATAGATAGAATACAATACAATACAATACAATACAATAGATAGAATAGAATATAATAGAATACAATAGAATACAATACAATAGAATACAATACAATACATTACAATAGATAGAATAGAATAGAATACAATACAATACAATAGATAGAATACAATACAATACAATACAATAGATAGACTAGAATAGAATAGGATAGAATACAATACAATACAATAGATAGAATGCAATACAATACAATACAATACAATACAATAGAATACAATACAATAGATAGAATAGAACACAATACAATACAATGCAATAGATAGAATAGAATAGAATATGATAGAATACAATACAATACAATATATATATATAATAGAATAGAATACAATAGAATAGAATACAATACAATAGATAGAATGCAATACAATACAATACAATAGATATAATAGAATAGAATAGAATAGAATAGAATAGAATAACATAGAATAGAATAGAATAGATAGAATAGAACAGAATAGAATAGAATACAATACAATACAATACAATAGATAGAATAGACTAGAATACAATACAATACAATACAATACAATAGATAGAATAGAATGCAATACAATAGAATAGAATACAATACAATACAATACAATACAATACAATAGATACAATACAATACAATACAATAGATAGAATAGAATAGAATAGGATAGAATACAATACAATACAATACAATACAATACAATAGATATAATGGAATACAATACAATACAATAGAATACAATAGAATAGAATACAATACCATACAATACAATACAATAGATAGAATAGGATAGAATACAATACAATACAATACAATACAATAGATAGAATAGAATAGAATACAATAGAATACAATACAATACAATAGATATAATAGAATACAATACAATACAATAAAATAGATATAATAGAATAGAATAGGATAGAATAGAATAGAATAGAATAGATAGAATAGACTTTATTGTCCTTGTACAGTTGCCTATACAATTAAATGGTAGTGGTTCTTCTGAAGGTGCAAAAACAGAAAACATATGCACATATTACATATCACAAATATTACACACTAGACAATTAAAAAGCGAAAATGCTATAAAACAAGGCAAGCTAAGAGACAATGAGGTCCGTGGTGTCAAGTGCAAATAAAGACAACAATCGTAAGAAAATAAGGTCAGTGGCGTTATAATACTATAATAATACTGTACAAATATATAAATGCATAAATAGGTACTTAGAATAGAGTTATTGCACATTTCTATTGCACTTTTCCCCCTGAAGATAAACATTTGTGAACATGTCTTATGTCTTATGTCTATTGTTCAGTGTTCTGATGGTCCATGGATAGAAACTGTTGGACAGCCTGTTTGTTCTAGCCTTTATGCTCCTGTACCTCACTCCAGAGCGCATCAGGCTGAACAGGTGGTGACCAGGGTGGAGGTGGTCTTTAAGAATCCTTCCTGCTCTGGAGAGGCACAGAGAGCGTGCCTCGCTTATTTACGAACAACAGGTCTTACTGTGGGTCTATTTTGGTCTTCCCAGTGTGTCAATAATAATAATAATATTAACTTTATTTGTATAGCGCTTTTCCTGCAAACGTTGCGGCTCAAAGTGCATTGCAATCATGGCAAAAAATAACAACCTTTTGTTGCACAATGCACATTGTGTCGTTTTTGCATTGACAACTTTTGATTGAGATGGACTGTGTATGGACTACATTTTTCTATTGTTGTTGGCTGAAGTCAATGAAAACATCCTCAGGTGTAGATCAACAGATAGGCCTACAGTATCTGCTCAATAATTGTTCACATTTGGCCAATACACATGCATTCATGCATACACATTTACAAACTGAAATGCATGGTTACTATCATCACTATTACTATTACACATGGCACATAATCAATAGGCCAATTAAAGATAACTAACAACCTGTCCACTGCGCATATGGAAGGTGAAATGAAGGGATTAGAGAGCATGATAACATATTTACAGAGATCAAATGTGAATGTCTACATACTGCATGACCCCATGGACAATAAATCATTCATAGTAACAAACTGACATCAACGGATGCCTGTTCTCATCACTATTACAGTATATCACACACACACACACACACACACACACACACACACACACACACACGCAAAGGGATTGCGATATTAATATAAAAAAACGTACAGTTGATCACTGAAATTATGAATTATATGAAGTCAGAGAGAACAATGGTGGGCAGGGGGTATGCTTAGTGGGATACTTGGGACGCCTTACGTCACCCCATTGAAGGTTATGATTATAGTAAAGGGTTACGGTTAAGGTAAAGGTTATGGTTAGGGTTATGGTCACGGTAAAGGTAAGTGTTAGTGTTAGGGTTAAGGTTAGAGTTGGGATTTTGGGTGGGGTCGTACCAAGGATCCCATTTAGCCTTAGTGTGGACAGAGCCATCTCAGCACAGGACTCTAGGGGGTGCTGTTTGCTTAGAAGTAGTCCGGTCATCTCTCCTGTACTGCACTCTGCATGAATGAGCAGGTTGTGACGGTGCACACAAGGCCGGTTCACACCGAACATTGGATGAATATAAATTAGGCTCATTTTATTACCCAATAAAATAGAACAAAATGTAAATGAGGGAAGGACATATCACTCAATGATATCTCTCTCTAATAGAAAGTAGATATGAGAACAGTATGTACTGTCAAATCACATGGGCCTATAGATATAGACATAGATATAGTATTAATAGAGAGTGGCCCCCGCACGTCAGAAGCCATACAGGGCAGAACACTGTTGTCATCCTGGCCAGAGCAGATCTTTCTGTCTCCAGACAGCTGATTAACGGGTCTGAGCCGCTTCCTGCTGGCTGGGCCGGAGCCAGGGCCTATAAGTCACTACAGTGGAACAGCCCAGCATTAATCAACACACACACACGCACTCACTCACTCACACACACACACACACACACACACACGCACACGCACACGCACACGCACACGCACACGCACACGCACACGCACACACACACACACACACACACACACACACACACACACACACACACACACAAAGGGATTATGGTATTACGGTTTATTGTTATTATTAACTTTATTATTTCGTTTCACTGGGGTGAAATCACTATTGATGAGTCTGGGCTGGGATCTTGACAGCTTCAAGCACATGAAGCAATGAAGAGATGCTGCAGTGTTATAAATATATATAAATAAATAAAAAGCAGAATGAAGTGAATGAATCCAAATCGGAAACAAAAAGCAAAGAGCTCTCTCCTTCTGCACTCAGGAAAAACGTGTCTCTCTCTCAACGTTCTTATTAATCCTCTTACCAAGCAGGATGGAGAGTGGAGCCCTGGGCAGGCCCACTGTAGCCTAATCTATGACAAACGGCTGGCCACACTAATTGCACTGCAAGATCTGACCGGATAAATGAATACTAAGGCGGCTAAATGTGACTCGTCCCGACGGCTCGCTGGAAAGAAAAGACTCAGAGTCTGAGTCTGTGTCTTTTTTATGGATTTGATTATTTTTGGGGGCAAAATAAGGACGGTCGTAGAATAGCATCACGTGGGACTCAATGTCAGATAATAGATAGTTTTCCATTTCAAAGCAGCCCTGGGACAAAGGACCAGACAAGACCGTTGCAGTAATGGGTTATTCCATTGGGGGAAATGACAGAAAATTGCATCCAATAAGTGAAAAAAAGAACAAATACAGCACACAGCACTTACTTGAGTGTTCCTGGAGACCATGATAGAACACTATCATCATATTTATGGACCCATAGTATACTTGATTTGATACTGTATGTCCATAATAGAATGCTAAGAATAGTACTTATATTATATACTTAATGTATACTTATGTCCATACCCTCAGCCTATGGTATGATTGAATAACCCTCATAATGCCATTAACACCAAAAACACGACTGATATGTTACTATGGACACCATCCACACAGTCACATATACATACAAACGACAATTGCCCCCACATTCAAATGCTCCACCACGTTACATGGATTTACAAACTAAGACAGCCAACACATACTTTTCAGTTTCAATCAGTTTCAAGTTGTATTGTTACATCACATTACTCAACTGTAAAGCCCAATGCACACGGCGTGCGATTTTGTCGCACAACAACATCCGATTCTCCATGTGTGGGTGTGAATGGAGAATCGAATGTTGTCGTGTGACAAAATCGCATCGCTCGCCGTGTGCATTGTCTCATTCAAAACAATGGAATCGAATTTGCGGTGAGACAAAATCGCACGCCGTGTGCATTTGCCTTAAGAGAGTAAAATTCTTAAGCTTCGGTTCCTTGACATTAGGCAGTAAGGCAAGATAAGTCATGATAAATAAAGTGACAATAGTTACAGAGACATAAGTGAGACAATTGGACAAGTGTCAAGTTGTGGGAGACAAATAAGACAAATAAGACAGGATGCAATTTAGCAGTACAAATAGTAAAATAAATAAAAGTACAGAGAAGAAATGTCATGAGTGAAACACTTGTGGCAGTGGGCGTAAGAAGTAGTATCGAGTAAAGTGACTGTGTGCTTAAGGGGAGGTAGTTCATGTACATGGGATGTGTTCGGGGATAATAGTCATTTGTCTTCAGTAGGCTTGTTCATGAGCCTGATCACTCCTGATCACTGCCCTGGGGGAAGAAGCTGTCGGTTAGCCTCTGAGTTTGAGCCCTGAGGCTCAGGAAGAGGCTTTGTCTTTTGGACTATAGTTGGGGTGGCTGGGTTCAAACGGACTGTAGATGGGATGGCTGGGTTCAAACGGACTGTAGATGGGGTGGCTGGGTTCAAACAGACTGTAGATGGGGTGGCTGGGTTCAAACAGACTGTAGATGGGGCAGCTGAGGATCTTTGATGATCCTCCGGGCTTTGCTGACACACCGTTTGCCGTATATGAATGAATGAATGAATGAATGAATGGTCTTTATTTGTCATTGCTACAGTACAGGTACCAAA
This sequence comes from Nansenia antarctica, assembly GCF_963989245.1. Taxonomy (NCBI): domain Eukaryota; kingdom Metazoa; phylum Chordata; class Actinopteri; order Argentiniformes; family Microstomatidae; genus Nansenia; species Nansenia antarctica. The sequence continues at coordinate 15,878,801 of NC_137691.1, forward strand.
CAACGAAATTTAGGAGGGGTGGCTCCCTTGGTGTTAGGAAAGGGAAGAAAAAAAAAACTTTTTAAAAAGAATCACAAAAAGGGAAGGAGCTGGTTTACATAAATAAAGGCTATGTACACTATCCACTATACTATACTGTACAGATAGACGACTAGGGTTGTCATATTGCACAGTAGTGTTATTTCACATTTATTTAAAGTGTCGCAGTTTGCAGGCTTGAAATGTACATGTTTGTGCCTCAGCACTACACCTGATTTTTATTTATTTTTTCAGTCCAGCAGCTGTATATGTACTGGGATGGAGGGAAGCTCACATCCACTGATGTCCGACACCACCCTCTGCAGCACTCTGCGGTTGAGGGCAGTGCTTCATTTGATCCTGACTTCTTCTTTCGTCTCTGTACCCCACCGAAGGACGTACGTTTTGATCTCATATTACAAGCTTACCATGACGTGCTCTGATTCAGATGCAGGCGTAGCATTCGGATGGGGGCAGGAAGGGCTCAGGCCTCATCAAAATGCACAATGTGAGTCGGCTGGATTTTAGTTGTTGGCAGCTCTGCTTCTGCACCGTCACTGACTACCCCTCCCCCCCCCCCTCCTCGACCCTCCTCCAATCTTCTGAGTAGCAGACTACCCGTTAAGACAAAAGGCACAAATGCCAACAGGAAATGAACAGCATCATCGTTTATTCTTCATTACTTCATCCTCTCTTGGCAACATAAAACAAGGAGGAAATGATTATATAAGTTGAGGGGGGAAAAAAGCAATTATTCAGGGAACACAGAAGGAGAACATTTCCCTAAGTGCTTGGACCTATTCATTGGACCCTGTTACAGATGGTAATAACGTTTGAATGGATGGCATATCTCATCCTAAGGGTTAGTATTGTCATTCCTCCTGTGGTGCCGTGAGGAGATGGGAGGACCATCCGTTCTACCCGGAGTGATGTGTCGGATAATAGCGGTTATGCTGGAACAACCCCCTGTGAATGATAGAGCAGTGAAAACCATTTATCAGTCGGCCACCTTGCCAATCTAACATGGATTGCCACACATCCCAAATGACTGTAGCGGCAAGCAGGTTAGCCTCTGCATGGTTCCCTTTCCTTTCTTACATGTTCGCTCAGTTTGACTTGTGTTTCCAAATCAGAAGACAGAAGTAAGAGAAAGTGTTTGCGTTCATGTGTTTGTGCTCTTAAAGCCTCTTGACTGTAGGCTACAGAGTGAAAACCCTCATAGGCCCCCAACAGATCAGATACTAACATTCATTCATACATTCATACATGCTTCTCTTCTTTTTGTTCCTTCATTTTTTTCTGTACAGTGTCCTTGAAAGAGAAGAAAGGCACTTTTAAATACAATCTATTAACAGATCCTGTAACACTGAGCCCTGATCGTTTTTTTCATTGGCCTTTGAAAGGTGGTGGAGCTGTTAATCTGGGACAAGCACGGGGAGGGGGGGGGGGTTGGGGACAAAAACCCTGCCCCCTTTACCCCCTGCCACTAAATCTCTCCCTCGGCCCGTTGTGCCCTGTTTTGAAGAAAAAGCACCTGTTCACCCCTGGTGCACATCTCCCTGCTCTTCCTGCCGACAGCGATGCTTCAACCGGTCCATCTTCCTCAGACTGTTCAGCTCATCTATCAACGGTCGTACACAGACTAATGCATGGCTAACCCAAGATTCAAACCTGTCTGCGACAGTTGACAAGAGACTGGGGAGTGTGAGCAGGCCGGGCGGGCGGGCAGGCTGACAATCTTGATAAAACTCAGTGCAGGATATTTCCCATCCATCCTGTTATCGTAGGCTACTGCAGTTCAGACTATAATTACTTCTGAGCAGTTTGCCGTCCTCGAAATAATAACGGCTATACATATGGATCCTCCAGTGAAAACAGTTAAAGTGATAAGCAACATTTAGCTTATTATGAGACGCCCCCCCCCCCCGGATTTCATTCTGCATACTGTCATCCGTATGAATCAGATAAGGTAGGACACAGGCTAGTAATGAAGCTGTAGTGAGCTGTCGCATGCATAATCAGCATTACTGCCAACGCTAAAGTAAGGGCAGGAATGAATCACATCTGAATGTAATAATGTCTGTTGAGAAAAGTCCACACACAGAATCTGGCCAGAGAGAATAATAGGTTTCTCTGCTTCTATGTAATCACCGCGATGGAGATTCTATTCAATTGAGTCAGATGTCAAAGCTTTGAATAAATTAATTGACAAAAATTAGACAAATCATACAATTACAATTTTCAAAATGATATATACATTTTTATTATGCTTTGTTAGATAAATAGCACAGTCTGTAACCTTGGATGATGCAGACGGGACTATCAGGCAATATGCATGTTTGTATTAAAGAAAATACCCAAAATGAATAATCAATAACCAATAATAACACAGTACTAATGACATTGATAATATGACAATATCGATAAGAATAATACTTTTTCTTTTACATCACCTCTACATATTGGTGGTATTGTGCTTTGATATGACATTTGCGACTAAAACACAGATACAGAATATGTCAACATCCTCACGAAATCAATCAGCTGATCTCCGAATCTCCACACAACCCCAACCTAGCCAAGAACAGGGTAAATGAAGTGGAATAAAACCTTAAGTCTATGCACACACACACACACACACACACACACGCACGCACGCACACACACACAACACACACGCACGCACGCACGCACACACACACACACACACGCACGCACGCACGCACGCACGCACGCACGCACCCACCCACCCACACACACACACACACACATCCACACACACACCTTATTCATAGGGCACACATTCAACAAGTGTCAATGAAAAAAGGCCTGTTGCTGGAATGATGTGCCGAGAACAGATGAATTCAACCAGGCTGGTCACCCAAAGCAACAAACACACACACACACACACATACGAAAAGGGGATGAGCATTTTATCTTCCTTTACCTGTATATCATTGAGGCAAACTTGGCAATAATAAAAACTAAAAAACGTAATACATGCACTGGACGTAATACATGCATGCATTTACAAGATGAGACCTGAAAAAGTTCACCATACATTTTGGACTAAACGGTCGTTTTCTCTACCCCCCCCCCCCCCCCCCCCCCCCCCCAATGTTCTCACAGTCATCTTGTTTGCTGATTTATGATTTAAACCTATTATCGAGATACCCTCTCGTTTGAAATACACACAGTTCCGACCGCAGCCCCTATGGAGAGAGGCAGCCATTACAGATTTTTTTTGTTTGTTGCTACATGTACAGTGGGAGTAAGCACTACGATTTTCTCTAGGATCCTACTAGGCCAGACTTCTGAGAGCGCTGGGCGTGGCTGCTGTAAAGGCAGGTGGTCTCTGCTGAACGGGTCTCTATGCCGTGATGACGGTCCAGCCCCCCCCCCCCCCCCCCATGTCTGTGGGAAACTGTGAGGTCCATATTTCTGCAAGGCTTCTTCTTGTAGAGTATCCTTTTTCGGCAGTATTCCAAACATAGAGATAAACATTAGATTTTTCTATGATTTCCAAATTCCATCGAAATGTTCCCGGAAAACGTCTACAGATATATTTTACAGTATGTTTGGAATATATATTCTTCACTTTGCTTCGGTGGAAAAAAGTTGACTGGTTTTGTTTTCGTTTTGTTTTTCTTGCATTTGATATCTCCTCTCGAATGGTAAGAAAAAAGGCTTCCACATTTTAGAATCGGTTGGATTTGAATTCCTCCGTGTCTGTCTCTTGTCTTGGTCGTCTTGGTGGACATTTTGGTGGATGGGCTGACTCTGGTTTGCGTACCGCAAGGGCTCCGCCCGTCCTCCTCGCTTGTGATTGGCTCAGCATGTGAAGTCTTCGAAGTTGCCCTGCCCCGGGTGGTGAGGTAGCATGTTGGCAGGGTACGTCGACGGGGCGCGGAGGTTGTCACACTGCGCCTGAGACCAGGAACGAGAGAGACAGGAGAGGAGAGGAGAGGAGGAAGAACCAGAGAGACAGAGGAGGAGGAGAGGAGGAGGGGAGGGAGGAGGCAGAGGAAGGAGAGAGACAGGAAGAGGAAAGGAGGAAGAAGGAGAGAGACAGGAAGAGGACAGGAGAGGAGGAAGAACCAGAGAGACATAGGAGGAGGAGAGGAGGAGGGGAGGGAGGAGGCAGAGGAAGGAGAGAGACAAGAGCAGAGAGAAGAGAAGAGGAGAGAAGAAGGAGAGAGACAGGAAGAGGAAAGTAGAAGGAGGAGGAGGTCAGGACAGACAGAAATAGAGAGGAGGAGAGGAGGACAAAGGAGAGGAGAGGAGAGGAGGATAAAAGGTGGATTGGTAAGATGAACAGGCGTAGCTGGAATCAAACAAAGATAAACTCGTCAAGGTAAAATGTGTTTGGGCAGGATAAAAAAGGCAAAGAACATTCTGCCTCAGTGGGAAATGGGAGAGAGTAGGCGGTCGAGATACAAAGGAAGGGGGGGTGAAAACAAAAACAACAGCAGAAAGAAACACCGTTTTGATTAAACCGAAAGTGCAAGAGCAGAGCAGAAAAGGAGGGATGAGAGGAAAAAGATCAGCAAGTCTCCTCACCGCAGCCCATTTCTCTTTCTCTCCCAGACACAGACTAACAATTAGACCGCGCTGGCTTCATTTACACTGGGACATCAGGAAGCTGTCACACCTCCAAGTGCTCTAATTCCAGCCGGCCGGCCCTATCTGTGATTACATTCAAATCATTTTCTCTCTTTCTCAACCTCTCCTCTCTCGACTCCCTCCCTCTCCCTCAATCTTTCTCCACTCTCTCTCTCTCTCTCTCTCTCTCCCACTATCCTCAATCTCTCCACTCTCTCTCTCTCTCTATCCCTCAACCTCTCTCCACTCTCTCTCTCTCTCTTTCTCTCTCCCTCAATCGCTCTTTTACTCGCCCTATACCCCACACTTCTCCCTCTCTCCCTCTACTCCCACCACCTCTCTCTCACTGACCTTTTCCCCCCCCCCACACACATTTATCTCCCTCTCTCTTTAGCCCCCCCCCCCCCCCACCTGCACCTCTCCCTCTCTACCTCACTCCCTCTCCCTCCCTCTCTCTCGCTCTCTCTCTCTATTCCAACCCCCTGCTCTCAATCGATCACTGTCTCTCCCTTCGAAGCCAGCCCAATTTCCACTCAGGCCATAGAGATGCTCCCTGACACTGCTAATACTTAGCGATAGCGTACTGACGTGGCGTTTGACATCGTCCAGGCTCAACACGGCTCCCCTGTCGTTGTTGTTGCTGCGTTTGTGCTTCTTCTTCGAGCATCGACACAGCTTGTACTTGATCACCTGTAAACAGACAAGCGAACAAACAAACACTTTAAAGAGCCAGGCTGCTTTTTCGTCTGATTAAACCCACAGTCCCACACCGGATTGTTACTTCCTGTTGTCCATGTATGGGCATCATATTATGTATCAATATGTATTATTGTATCATCATGAGATCTGAAATTCAATTCACATTGATTGAGCACATCCATAAATATTTCCCAGAGGCAACTAGTAGTATCGTATACACATTACAATTGTAAATCGCAATATTTTCCAATTATATAATATAATTGTGTTTAATATAACCAATCTAATAGACTGTATGAGAGACGTTTAAAAGACAGAAGGGACTCAGGTATGCAGGTAGAGTGAAGGAGCATAATGCTTCCTCCTGAGGAGAATCCACATGCAAACGGATCCGGAATAAAGTAATGGTTCAAATGTTAATGTATTCAACCGTGCTGCAATGACGTGTGCGTCCGACACAGATGAGCTGCAGACACCTGAAGTGAGCATCTGCAAGCTATCTGCAAGCTATTTCTTGATTAAACTAAGACACTAGACAGCTGTCGTTGACAATCCTCTGAGATACTCTGGTAACTGTTGACATAAAGTTGTCCTTATACCTGTGTAATAACACTGTAATAACTGTTGTAACAACATGGTATTAATATGTTGTGACATGCTGTACCACGTTAATGCATTGTTACGGCAATGGAGTTGAGTTTTTGTTATATACGTACATATTGGACTAGAGACTGTCTAGTGTAGTGTAAAAATGTAACTCACCGAATCCATTGCATTGCAATATTTTGGCTTGACTAGCAAGTGTGTCATTGATTTTCAACAACATTTTAACACATTTTTGTGGGTGGTGACTTACTTGATTTAAAATCACCTTTAAAAGAGCATTGATTCAAAACACATTGTTTTATTGAAACATTGTCGGAAATCAATGACACACTCGCTAGTCAAACCAAAATATTGCAATGCAATGGATTCGGTGAGTTACACTTTTCTGATGAAAAGCCGGGACGTTTGGTCGGTTGCCGACTTATCCCCCCTTTCACCAGCTGCCGTCACAAATGAGCCCATCCTCCCATCTCCACCTCCGCCAGCCTCCCCTGGTGTAGACGACATGTGTGAATAGTGTGTTTCAGTACCTCGTAGAGGTAGTCAAAGAGCTCCAGGATGGTGAGGATGCTGGCTCCTATGAACAGGCCCATCTGACCACCGATATCACCTGCAAAACACCTCACAGCAATCAGAGAGACAGAGAGGCATGGCACATCACATGTTCTTAGCCCAGGGTTACCTCTACAACTCCAGTATGTAGATTTGAGCTTTAGTGCCAAATAAATGGCCGTCATAAATCAGTAGCGATCGAAGAGGAGCTCAGTGAAGAGCTTCCCCATTCCTTCTGAATGAAGCGAAATGGTGAACGTCCTTGAACTGCCCTTCATCTTGATCAAACGCTTATATCATTATGCAAGTGCTAAAAATGATTAGGAACATTTTAGATGTAATCGATACATTCGGTTAAAGACGAGAATATTTGATGATGTTTCGCTGACTTACTGAGGAGAGTTGTGTGTGTGTGTGTGTGTGTGTGTGTGTGTGTGTGTGTGTGTGTGTGTGTGTGTGCATGTGCCAGTATATGTGTGTGTGCGGGCGGGCGTGTGTGTGTGTGAGTGCATGTGTGCATGTACATGGTTACCCTCAAGAATAGTATACACATACAGGTAGCCACAGGTACGTTTCTACGTTGGAGAAGCAAGAGCCATAGGGAATGATGAAGACGATGATGAGGAGATGATTACTGATTCGAATCCTAGGAGAGAAACGTTGCTGTCCTACCCTCTGAAACACCATTAAATTCAACCTGTTTTTGAAACATATTTCTGTCTTTGTAATACTGTACTATCTAGTCCATAAAACATTTAGATATATGCCTGCACACGTCACTATTAACCTCAACTTGATTGACTTTTTTGTTGTTGAAAGCGTTGACTCTCATTACAGGATGTTCAGTCTGAGTGCAGAGTTTGCCACTAACAGATTATGATCGTTCCTATGTATGCTTACAACCATAATGCGATTAGGTTGTGCATGTGTACTTTTCCTTACCCAGTAGCCCGGCGAACTCATAGGCTTTCGTCTGCTCGATGGTCTCGTAGTTCAGCGCCTCGAAGAAGATATCCAGCACGAGAATATTATCACTGTCGACAGAAAAAACACCAACAACAACAACAACATGCCCTGTGAGACGCCCGTACAGTAAGTGCTCTTCGCACTCTGATGCTTTCACAAAAGGCATCGATTGGCTAAAACCTGTCGTTTGTTGTTCTCTTAATCTTCTGATGACAGAGCAGATGTCTCGCATCTGGCCGATACCCAGCCTGCAGCTGCCTTCCTGCCTGGACCAGCCATGGAGGAATACAAAGGAAACTAAGATGCCTGCTGCTGTTTTGGAGTTGTTGTGTTTTTTATGTGTGTTTTTTTTACAGGAGGTTGTTTCCCAGGCCTCATATCGTCTGTGGAATAGCAGACGGAGGATGACTTTGATACCTCGGGCAGGGTAGAGACTAGTTTGTTTGGGAATAAGTTTGTTTCCGGGAAGTCAGCGTATTGAACTATACGACAACTTCACCGCAGGGGGAAAGTCAGACTTCGATTCCCTGTCGGAGCCCAGATCCCAAACACGACTTCCCTTTGTTCTTTGGTTTCCTTGACGAAAACAAGTCGATGGTAAATGCTTTTTGCAACATCATTTGATTAAAATCATAAGAATTTTTAAAAAAAAATTCAACTTCACCACTTCCTCAACTGCACAACCAACAAGCCATGGTCCTGGTTGATGATTAAATCCATAATATGCAAATTAAACAACTTCTCCCTCCCCATGGCGGGGCGACATCTAAAGTGTCTGTCTGTCTGTCTGTTGCTTCTTATTTGCAGAAGCAGCCATGTGGGAAGTGCCAGTTGTGTTGTGTTGTTCAACATCATCTCCTTGATTAACTGCTGTCTGCCTGTCTGTCTTCCTGCCTGCCTGCCTGTCTGCCTGCCTGCCTGTCTGACTGTCTGTCTGCCTGTCTGTCTGTCTGTCTGTCTTCCTGCCTGCCTGTCTACCTGTCTGCCTGTCTGTCTGTCTTCCTGCCTGCCTGTCTGTCTGCCCACCCATCTGTATGTCTGTGACTGTCTGTCTGTCTGTCTGCCCACCCGTCTGTCTGTCTGCCTGCCTGCCTGTCTGTCTGTCTGTCTGTCTGTCTGCCTCCTGTTCAAAGTAATAGTTCAGTGAGCAGCAGTTATTATCCTCTATCTGCATAGTGACGACCAGACCGACCATGAAGCCCTGAGCGTCAGTCTCACAGGCAGGAGACAGCCCCTACGTCTGCTGTCTCCCCCACCTAGAGAACCGTTCACTGTCTCTGTCTCTACTTCGGTCACACACCACCGCCTCAACCACCAGTCAAGGACTTCTCACTACAAATATCCATCCGCCTCGAACATCTGGGAGAGTGTTAAAAACATGAGAAAATGTATCATGGGTTCATTTGTATCCACTGAGAATTCGAGATTTGAATCGAAATCAAAATGTTCTGACTTTTCTTTTGAAACACGAACGTTGTTGAGAATCACAAACTCGCTAGTCAAGCCAAAATACTGCAACGCAATGGACTCGGTGAGTAATCCCCACTGCTACCTAGTTAACTATAAT
>NC_137691.1:15892810-15927810 GCF_963989245.1 Nansenia antarctica
ATTACGGGTCATATCAGGGGGAGGCTGGTGGAGGTAGAAATCGGAGGACGGGCTCATTGTGGTGCGTATGACCTGTCCGTCAAGTCCTCCACATGGCTGACACATGTTTTTGATACCACCCGTTTGATACCGTTCCTCATTCCATTCCAATGAGCCCGTCCTCTGATTTCTACCACTACCAGCCTTCCCTGGGTCATACATGTGCATGTAACGAAAGCCCCTAATCATGTCTCTTACAAACATCTCAAAGTGGCAGTGACCTTAAGCCACCAAAGAAGAAGGTACTGTATATATGGGCGTCTAGAGAAGAAGGTACTGTATATATGGGCGTCTAGGTAACAAGCTTTACCTCAGACAGTGCATCACTGAGTGTGCAAATAGCGACAAATTAAACATGCTTTAGGAGGGAATTGGATAATGTATTATCAACTGTTCATGCAAACAATACATGCCTACACACTCACATGCACACACACACACACACACACACACACACACACACACACACACACACACACACACACTATTACTATACTCGCACCCCCCTAAAAAAACAAAAACGAAACGCTATAATGACTTCTCTATCGGTTGCTATGGCTATGAAGTTCCACAAAGTCAGTCAGAGTGTAGTACCATCCTCTAGCAGGCGGGGGGGCGGGGAGACACAATGGGGGTGAACACCAATATGTCTTCCCTGGGTTCGACCCAACTTCATCATCGCTCCCCGACTTGTCTGGAAAGCCATCGGGCTGAGTAATGAAGGCTCGGTGGCTGCCTATTCAAAGCCTAACCATTTCGAAGGAACAGTTCAGTCATCTCGAACCACCCACATTCCATTTTCATTTAAAAGGCGTTTCGTGGAGGGCTACTTCACTCCGACTCGGTGTCGGTGTGTGTGTGAGATATGCGTCAAAACAAACTGTGTTTGGCTGGGGACCAACCTTGGACCAACCGTGGCTACTTAATTGAGGGCGGCTAATTAGACGGTTGAAGTGCTCTGACAGGGCATGAATGTTTCATCGCCTGCTGCGTGTGCGCGTGTGTGTGTGTCTGTGTGAGAGAGAGAGATCGAGATAGAGAGAGATAGACAGAGATAGGGATAGATAGCGAGACAGAGATAGAGAGACAGAGAGAGTGTGTGTGTGTGTGTGTGTGTGTGGGGGGGAGAGTGAAGGAAGAGAGAGAGAGAGAGAGAGAGAGAGAGAGAGAGAGAGAGAGAGAGAGAGAGAGAGAGAGAGAGAGGGGGGGGGGGGGGGGGGGGGCAGACATTAAACATGTTTCTAAGGGCTCATGGGAAGAAGGTGCCGTATCCGAGCCGCGTCCAATCAGATCTTCTCGGGGTCCCTCTCTTGAAGATGAGGCTTTAAGAGCTTCTCTTTCATAAACTGTTATCTACTTTAGTGGCAGACAGGTTGTTCGGTCAAAACACACACTGAAATCCCAACATCTTTTATACCGCAGGGACCCTCCGCACACACAAGGTTGATGGGCTGGAAGAGTGTGAATCGTATTACATTAATGAAAGCTGCCTGCCAGAGGCAGAGCCAGAGACAGCTCATACTGACAGAGAGAGGGGAGGGAGAGAGACAGACAGACAGACAGCTTACACAGACAAGAGAGAGAGAGGGAGGGAGGGAGGGAGGGAGGGACAGCTCACATAGACAGACAGAGAAGGAGGGAGGGAGGGAGGGAGACAGAGCTCATAGAAGGAGGGAGGGAGGGAGAGAGAGCTCACACAGACAGATAGAGAGAGGGAGGGAGGGAGAGAGAGCTCATAAAGACAGAAAGAAAGAGGGAGGGAGGGAGGGAGGGAGGGAGAGAGAGACAGCTCATCCAGACAGACAGACAGACAGGGGGGAGAGAGACAGACAGCTCACAGACAGAGAGAGAGAGGAGAGGGGATAGAGAGAGACAGACAGCTTACACAGACAGAGAGAGAGAGGAGAGGGGATAGAGAGAGAGAGACAGACAGCTTACACAGACAGAGAGAGAGAGGAGAGGGGATAGAGAGAGAGAGACAGACAGCTTACACAGACAGAGAGAGAGAGGAGAGGGGATAGAGAGAGAGAGAGACAGCTTACACAGACAGAGAGAGAGAGGAGAGGGGATAGAGAGAGAGAGAGAGAGACAGACAGACAGCTTACACAGACAGAGAGAGAGAGGAGAGGGGATAGAGAGAGAGAGAGAGAGACAGACAGCTTACACAGACAGAGAGAGAGAGGAGAGGGGATAGAGAGAGACAGACAGACAGCTCACACAGACAGAGAGAGAGGAGAGGGGATAGAGAGAGAGACAGACAGACAGCTCACACAGACAGGGAGAGAGAGGAGAGGGGATAGAGAGAGACAGACAGACAGCTCACACAGACAGGGAGAGAGAGGAGAGGGGATAGAGAGAGAGAGACAGACAGCTTACACAGACAGGGAGAGAGAGGAGAGGGGATAGAGAGAGAGACAGACAGACAGAGGGACAGAGAGGGGGGGAGACAGCTAACACAGACAGAGAGACAGAGAGTGGGGGACATTTAAGACAGACAGAGATGGGGGGGGAGACAGCTCATAGGATGATTGACACACGCACGCACACACCTACACAGACAGACACACACACACACACACACACACACACACACACACACACAAACAAATAAATTAAATGTGTGTGTCTAAATAAATGAATACATGTGTTCTCTCATCCAGGTGCACCCTGGGGGAGCATCTTGCCAGTGTCTTATCTGACTGGTGACACAAAACATAAAACAGTCCTGAAAAATTATCATAATATTAAAACTCAGCAGGGACGGATGTAATATTGTTTTAGACTTGTTGACATATGTCTCTGAAATATATCTCATAATTTATCTCCTGTCACAAAGACATGAAGGTTGTTATATGAGTCGGATGGATAGACTGAATGAACAGGACAAAGGACAGGATAGACCAGGCCGTACAGGATAGACCAGGCTGTACAGGATAGACCAGGCTGTACAGGACAGACCAGGCTGTACAGGATAGACCAGGCTGTACAGGAGAGTAGACCAGGCTGTACAGGAGACTAGACCAGGCTGTACAGGAGACTAGACCAGGCTGTACAGGATAGACCAGGCTGTACAGGATAGACCAGGCTGTACAGGATAGACCAGGCTGTACAGGATAGACCAGGCTGTACAGGACAGACCAGGCTGTACAGGATAGACCAGGCTGTACAGGATAGACCAGGCTGTACAGGAGAGTAGACCAGGCTGTACAGGAGAGACCAGGCTGTACAGGATAGACCAGGCTGTATAGGATAGACCAGGCTGTACAGGATAGACCAGGCTGTACAGGAGAGACAAGGCTGTACAGGATAGACCAGGCTGTACAGGATAGACCAGGCCGTACAGGATAGACCAGGCTGTACAGGAGACTAGACCAGGCTGTACAGGATAGACCAGGCTGTACAGGACAGGCTGTACAGGAGACTAGACCAGGCTGTACAGGAGAGACCAGGCTGTACAGGATAGACCAGGCTGTACAGGAGACTAGACCAGGCCGTACAGGATAGACCAGGCTGTACAGGACAGACCAGGCTGTACAGGATAGACCAGGCTGTACAGGATAAACCAGGCCGTACAGGAGAGACCAGGCTGTACAGGATAGACCAGGCTGTACAGGATAGACCAGGCTGTACAGGATAGACCAGGCTGTACAGGATAGACCAGGCTGTACAGGATAAACCAGGCCGTACAGGATAGACCAGGCTGTACAGGATAAACCAGGCCGTATAGGATAGACCAGGCTGTACAGGATAAACCAGGCCGTACAGGATAGACCAGGCTGTACAGGATAGACCAGGCTGTACAGGATAGACCAGGCTGGACAGGATAGACCAGGCTGTACAGGAGACTAGACCAGGCTGTACAGGAGACTAGACCAGGCTGTACAGGATAGACCAGGCTGTACAGGAGAGACCAGGCTGTACAGGAGAGACCAGGCTGTACAGGAGAGACAAGGCTGTACAGGAGAGACCAGGCTGTACAGGATAGACCAGGCTGTACAGGATAGACCAGGCTGTACAGGATAGACCAGGTTGTACAGGATAGACCAGGCTGTACAGGACAGACCAGGCTGTACAGGAGACTAGACCAGGCTGCACATACCCGCTGCTCCTGGCAGGATACAAAGGTCTGGAACCCAGGCGCCACGCCGAAGCCCAGCTGGTCGATGAAGGGAGGCTCGTCCTGGGAGTGGATCTGGACCTTGATGCCGGCCTCGAACGACGTCTCGTCTGCGGACACGCAGGGAGGAGAACAACACGGGTCATCACACACACACACACGGATGTTCTGGAAGGACAATATATTATTTATCTCCGAATACATTAAGGCGCATGACACACATGACATACACACACACACACACACACACACACACACACATACACAGACATATACTACACACACACACACACAGACACACACTCCACACACTACATACTACACACACACACACACACACACTACACACACTGAATAAATAAATGTTCTCTCATCCAGGTGCACCCTGGGGGAGCATGTTGTCAGTGTCTTATCTGACTGGTGACATAAAATAATTAAAGTCCTGAAAAATTATAATAATATAAAAAATCAGTAGGGACGGATGTAATATTGTGTTCACATTATGTCTCTGAAATGTAATATTCCCCCGTTCAACACCACTGACATCATTTACCTCCTGTCAGAGACACATGAAGGTTGTTTGTTACACAAGTAGGATGGATAGACTGGATGAATAGGACAAAGGCTTGTTGTCTCCCCCTTCAAGACACCTGTCTTAGCACACACACACACACACACACACACACACACACACACACACACACACACACACACACAGAGACACACACTCCACACACAGAAACACAGACACACAGTCAAACACACACACACACACACACAAATTCCACACACTCCACACACTCCACACACACACACACACACACACACACACACACACACACACACACACACACACACACACACACACACACACACACACACACACACAGAGAGACACACACTCCACACACAGAAACACAGACACACACTCCACACACTACATACGACACACACACACACACACACACTCCACACACACTACACACACTACACACTCCACACACTCCACACACTCCATACGACACACAAACACTCACACACACACACACACACACACACACACACACACACACACACGCACACACAAAGTGAATGGCTAAATGAATAAATAAATGATGAAAAGAGGATAAAGGGAATCAGGAATCAGGAATCAGGAATCACCAGAGCTGACAGCTTTCTGTGCCGGAGCACTCTGCCGTCCAGATCGTACAGGAGCAGATGGGCTCTGTGATAGCGAAACGGCCGTACAGCAACCGAGCGCCGAGCAACTAGCTCAGCCATATTTGTATCAGCTCCACCGAGCAGGGGACAATGATGGCTTCGCAATAGAGGTTTAGAGCAATTTGGTCTTTCTGGTCCTCCTCCTCTTCCTCCTCTTCATCCCTTTAAAGTCACAAAGTGCTCTCTCTTATCCTTCTCCTCTCACTCTTTTCAATTACCGAGCCCATGGATGTGGCTGAGATTCTGTGGCGGCGGTTTGGATAAAGAGGGCGACACACATTAACAGTAACAGATTGCTCCTCCATGGCTGGGTACAAGGCCATTTGTGCCGGTGCCAAAGGGGTCCGTTAAGAGCCTTGAGCAGCATATAGACATAATAATAACGACTCTTGACGCCCCTGCTTCCTAAGAGTAATGCTATCCTTCACTTAGCTATTTTTCCAATCTGGAAGGTAAAGTAAATAAATGATATTTTTTGGAAGGCAAACTTTGACTAGAATGGAGCATGAAGAAGGAATATACACCAGCCAATGGATGACGGACAGTTCAGGTTCCGATCACTCGACGACTTGATTCTGTTCTGGTTTCTGTTTGGCTGTACTGTGAGCTGCGTGGGAAAAACCATCCATCTGGTCTTTTGTTTTAGTATGGAACACAGCATGGGGAGGCTTGGTGGAGGTAGGAGTCGGAGGACGGGCTCATTGGAATGTGTGGGACGGAATGAGGGACGAGTTGAACGTCCCTCAACTCACACCCTCTCTCCTCGCATCCTTTGCATCCTGGTGGCTGTGGCTCAGGAGGTAGAGCCGGTGTCTAATGATCGCAAGGTCGGCAGAGTGGCGGTTCGAACCCTGGCTGGCCACATGTCGAGATGTCCTCGGGCAAGACACTGAACCCCCAAATTGCTCCCAATGAGCGGGCCGGCGCCTTGCGTGGTAGCTTGCCGCCATTGGTGAGTGAATGAGTGTAAGAATGGGTGAATGAGTGGCCATTGTAAAGCGCTTTGGAATAAGGCGCTATATTATAAGTCAGTCCATTTACCATTCAGTCCATTTCTCAAGACTCCCATATCCTATATAAAGTCTGTCTCCTTCTCAAAACACCTACAGCATATCCAAAATAAACTCCTATAAATCTCCTATATCGCTATTTGCATTTCTGGCTAGATGATAAACTGCATTTCGTTGTCTGGTACTTGGTACTCTGCAATGACAATAAAGTTGAAAATAATCTAATCTGATCTAATCTTATCTAAAACCCATCGGAGGAGGAGGCCTGGAGGAGAGGAACCTCTGATCTCCACCAATGTGCTCGAGGTGAACGAGGTGAGGAGAGAGGATGCAAGGAATCAGATTAAAAGAAAACATCTTTATCGAGCCATATTTTGAGATATCACCTGTCATATGGAGTGGTACTCGTCGTTCTGGTGTGGGAGAGAGGAAGGGTTCCACGTGACAACCCACTGTGGTGGTGAAGCATCCTCGTTATCGATTCTATCCTGCCAGCCGCTAGATGTTAATCTGATTAATGTGGAGAGCAAGCATGACTGACAGGACTTACGATTATTTCTCAATAAAGTAGCTTTTGATAAATCGATCCCCTTACCCGGCCTGGTTTACAATATTGGATAAGAATTTGTCATTTAGCAGAATTTGCCATTTAACAGATGCTTTAAATCCAAAGAGACTTACAATTACAGATTACAGGGGACATTCCCCCTGGAGTAACTGAGGGCTAAGTGCCTTCTTCTTCTTCGGCGTATGGGTTGTTGTTTCCTCTCCACTCCACCAGGCTCGGGGCCGAGGGGCTACCCTTTTACCACCCCGAGACCTGGTTGAGGGGCTCACCCGGGCTATATTTCTGGACACCCCTCCAGAAGCCACGTCATCGTCTCATCATCTAATACCGACAGACCGTGCATCCCGTTGGGTGGGTGGTACACCGGGCAATCCAGGATAACATGGTCTGCGGTTTGGTCCGCTGCGCCACACTCGCACGACGCATTTGGGGCCAAGCCCCATCTGTGCATTGATGAGCGGAAACGCCCGATGCCGGTCCGGAGACGATTGAGCCTCACCCAGGATAGCCTTGGCAAGTCCATCCCGAGCTGCTCAGGGCCGGCGACTGGAATGTGGTCACGGCTAAGTGCCTTACTCAACGGCACGCTAGTGGTGGTGCTTCAGGCAGGATTTGAACTCACAACGTGAGTCACGTCCGGAATGTTCAGCATTTTTTTATCAAGCATGACTCTTGAGCGAAAGCCTCATAAAAAAAAGAAACAGCCAGATATCGAGAGACAACATTTTTGTTTCACTTCACGTGCGGCTTTCACGTGCGGCTTTCACGTTAGCGACGTTAGCTCGCGCTATGCGGCTGGTAGGACCAGGCCATTGCATGTGTGGAGAGAGCGACACAAGTCTACTGTGACTAAGTCCACGAAACGACTCTCGGGTGAATCAGATAACAGACACAGGAGATGTTCTATGTAATACTGGCTTATAGGGATGAAAAGAAAACTAGTTATATATCTGTACAGAGCAGAGAGAACACTGACACACAAGGGGTAGGGAGCATGACCGAACACACATAATACACACTTCACACAATAGGATATTACTGTTGGCTCCCGTACGTGAGATAAAGTGTGTGGGTGCAGCAGTGTGTTTGCAGTTGAAAGTACCATCTATCATCGTTTCTTACAGGGCTAGAGGAGTACCTGTCTGTCTGTCTCCCATCTCTCCGCTGTAGACTATCTCCTAATCTCCCCCCTCTCCCACAGAGCCATACCTGTCTCTCCCCTCTTCTCCAGAGCCATACCTGTCTCCCCCTCTGCCCTATAGCCCTACTTGTCTCCCCTCTCCTCTCTCTCCCCTATAGCCCTACCTAACCCCCCCCCTCCAGCCTCACCTGTCTCCCCCCACACAGGGAGGTACTCGTCCTGCTGGATGTCCAACATGAGCTCCAGGCCGTTCCCCATCCCCCCTTTCATGGTCACCAGCAGGGGGCGCCCGTCCTGGCCTGAGTTGAAGGTGTAGCATTTCCCATAGCGGGTGAATATCTGAAAGGCACAAGAGAAACATTGATGTCAGAAGAAGACAGACTACAGCAATGATGAATGAACAAAAAAGCAATACAACCACCATTAGGTTTGATTCGATTACGGACTCTCATAGCCTGACGCCGTATTTTAACGTCGATCTGAGGGGGATGGGGGGTGGGGGGGGGACGATCCTGGCAAGCAAAGCTGCCATTTTGATTGTGTTCTTGCTGCAGTGGTTAGAGAAGAAGGAAGAGGTAGTGTCGTATGGGATTACAAAGAGAGGGCGTACATATCGTACATATCGATGGGAGGGAGCAGTCACTTCACAACAACAACCACAACATCATAATAAAACAACAACGCTTCAGGGATAATCCCAAAAGGCCAATACCTACCCCTCTGATCTTGAGAAAGATTCATCGTTCAGAAACTACTTAGGCTCTTTCAATAAGGGTGCAATATGTATCTTTGTTCCCCCTGAGAATAGCCAAGTAGCCATCCTGAATTATTACTTGTGATGCATTGGCAGTCTGCAGCAGTAACCCTGCCAGTACCCTGTCATTTTGCCTGAGTTAGCTTTTTCAAAACGTTTCCGGACATTTCTGGGCGTTTCTTACAGCCACTTGCTGTGGCTGTGTAACCTGCGACTTGTGTGTGTGTGTGGACTCGTCTTTGTAAATTGTTATTGCAATTCCCATCGCAGTCAAAAGAGGGCGCAATCCAGAAGTCTACCTTTAAGTGAGTAGTAGTAGTAAAAGCAGTTTCAAAGGGATCCCTGTGTGTAAAAGGCTGATCAGTTTATCCCCTAACGATACATTGTTACAACCGGAGAGAGGCACAGCGGAGAACATAAGAGTAATAGGGAAACATAACCTCATAAACTCAGACATGATTGGTAGTGAGCTAATGGATATATAATCACATTAGATACGTCAGAAAATGGATTGTGAGAGACCATGGCCGCGCTCCAAATCAAATGCCTCCCTCGTCTCGGTGTCAAGACGGCTGATTAGGCCTCTCGGAAGATAAGAGCTTGACATCATCATACCAGAACCCTCTTCAGTCTGCGGACACATAACAGTATCTTCAATTCAATTCAATTCAACTTTATTCGCCGTGTGCAGTGCACTAGGAACATGATTTGGTATTCAACCATGCTAAACAAGCTGCAGCACATACAACAACAAGACGACAACACGACAATACTCAAGACAAAATATACAGTACCAATATGAGTGAATATTATGAATAAATATACTACAACTAAGTGCAAGAACATGTAAAGTGCAAGGTGCAATGATCAGCAGTTATTGAGAAGGGCTATGGCTTTGGGGAAGAAACTGTTCAAGTACATACTATATGCCTATATAACAGCATCACAGTGTATATAACATTATCTGTATATCTGTGTATGCCTTGGCACCATATCTCAGACTCCGACACAACATCCGCTATGCTTATACAGTGATTTAGAGTGTGCGACCAAAATAATGACCTGATGAGATTGGATCTAGCTCTAAAACACGGAATGCAAAAATCCTGTTGAACCCGAGGAAGCTCTTTTCGAACCCCCCATGCTGTTGTTTTCCATCTTCCTCCTAGAATTGTTTAAAGAAGCTAGCTAGTCAACTAGGGGTTACAGCAAAGGAAAGATACGGAGGGTCTGAATCAGTAATCTGGAGTGTGGAGCGTGCCGAGTGCTCTGAGACTGTCGAAAAAGACTAATGGCGCCATAAAAAGGCTGGGATATATACGATACGTCTTTACCTTTAGAAGGCCCTGATTGGTCGACCTGTAGGACTCAGTGATGAGGTACAGTAGAGGGAATATATAGTAGCTCATTTTGAGAACCACCATTGGAAAAAAAGGCTGTTTTAATCAGCACCACACCGGCTACGCCTGAACCCAGGTCTGGAAGAGGGCAGCACCGGAGGCCCCATACAGTGGAGTGTACGTGTGTGTGTGTGTGAGTCGTTTGCTAACGAGGGCATCAACGTTATGCCTTGCTCATCTGAATGTATGAAGAGCAGAAGACTCACAGGGAAGGGGCTAATTATAAAAAGGGTTAATGACCCGAACACAACAGGCCTAACGACTCAAACGCAACCCGAATGGATAGACTTCAGATTTCTATAACTCACACAATGGACCTCAAGTCTCACTCAGTCAAACTGTCCGTTGGAAGGGGGGGGGAGTCTGAGGCAGAACGGGGTTGTGAGGTGAGGTGGCGCTTTTTTCCCATCAGCACCGTGGATTCGTTCGATGAATAGAGAGAGAGAGGTTGAAGAGATGTTTCAAATGGAGGTGTTGATTTCAACAGGATTGTTTTTGCCCAAACAGGGAATTGAATGTGGCATGTGGAGTCATGCGTGCCAGTCAGATGGCAAATATAAGGACAGGGCAGGGCAGGACAGGAGGGACGTCACGAGAGGGTCTGTGGAAACTTTTTAAGTGGGTGGAGAATTGCTGACAACTTCCAGTCCTCAACTTCCAGTCCTACACGCGCAGAATCTCAATCCACAGACACGATTCTGGGTTATCAGATTAGACAACTAGGTATAGAAAGAGCCGTGCCTATTTCACTTACTATAAGCGCCGCCTCTGGGGTTAGTCTTTACAATGGGAAACTGCTACTTACACACAAAGACCACTAGTTGGCGCGTCTTGTAAATTAGCCTGCCTCCTCCTACACAGAAAAACTGCTAAATAGCTTTATACTAGCTTATCCTGATTTTGAAAATGTGAGGATACTGGGTGGTAGAACGCGCATATCTAGGAAAGGTCATGAAAGGAGGGTCGTGAAATTTGATTTGAGTGCAAAGGTATGTTGTTTTTTTTACTCACTTTTTTACTCACAGTCTGAGAACTGGCTGTTCTAGTGTTAAAACAATAGGTTCATAACATACTCTCCATACCTCGCAAGTATTGGCCATACAATATTGATCAAGGTTTCATTTATTTATTTTTTACGGTTCATAATACATAAAACAATAGAAAACTGTGGAAGGAAAATATTAAGTAGAATAACAGCACAATAATGTGATGTACAGTATCCAGAGTAAAAAAAAAGAAGATTTTTTTTTTTACAAATGTTGGCATTTAGCAGACGCCTTATTCCAAAGCGACTTACAATCAATACATTTGACGTATTGTGAATCATCTATCCACTAGTCATAGCAGGAAAAAGTAATCTATGCTCAGGGCCATTGGCAGTCGTCATGCTAGAAAAAGGAAGACGACACAGGAGAAACAGTACAGGGGGGTAGTAGATGTCTCAGGAGAAACAGTACAGGGGGGTAGTAGATGTCTCAGGAGAAACAGTACAGGGGGGTAGTAGATGTCTCAGGAGAAACAGTATAGGGGGGTAGTAGATGTCTCAGGAGAAACAGTACAGAGGGGGTAGTAGATGTCTCAGGAGAAACAGTACAGGGGGGGTAGTAGATGTCTCAGGAGAAACAGTACAGGGGGGTAGTAGGTATCTCAGGAGAAACAGTACAGGGGAGGTAGTAGATGTCTCAGGAGAAACAGTACAGGAAGGTAGTAGATGTCTCAGGAGAAACAGTACAGGGGGGTAGTAGATGTCTCAGGAGAAACAGTACAGGAGGGTAGTAGATGTCTCAGGAGAAACAGTACAGGGGGGGTAGTAGATGTCTCAGGAGAAACAGTACAGGGGGGTAGTAGATGTCTCAGGAGAAACATTGCAGGGAGGTAGTAGATGTCTCAGGAGAAACAGCACAGGGAGGTAGTAGATGTCTCAGGAGGGACAGTTAAGGTGTACCCTGAAGAGATGGCTCGTCAGTCTCCGACGGAAAACGGGGGAGTGACTGCAGTTCTCAGTTCCCTCTCCTCATCTGTTACCAACCTGGGCGTCAAAATGGACCCTCACCTCACCTACGAGACCCACATCAAACACATATCCAAGACAGCTTTTTTTCACCTAAGGAACATCGCCAAACTCCGTCCCGCACTCACTCTGGCAGATGCAGAGAAGCTTGTCCACGCCTTTGTCTCCTCCAGACTGGACTACTGTAATACACTCCTCATCGGGATTCCTAGCAGCTGCCTCCAGAAACTTCAATACATCCAGAACAGCGCTGCTAGGATCCTGATGAGGGTGCGCAAATATGATCACATCACCCCCATCCTCAAATCACTTCACTGGCTCCCCGTCTCCCTCAGAATCAAATTCAAGGTCTCCCTCCTCACCCACCAGTGCATCCATGGAACTGCCCCCCCCCCCCCTACCTCAAGGAACTCCTGCATACCCCTCAGACCTCCTCACGCACCCTCCGTTCTACTGCCACCAACCTCCTCAAGACCCCCAGGACCAAGCTCCACACCATGGGAGATCGGGCCTTCTGCTCGGCTGCTCCCAGGCTGTGGAATGCTCTCCCTGACCACCTAAGGGCACCACAGTCTGTGGATGCTTTTAAACGAGGCCTTAAAACCCACCTTTTTAATAGAGCCTTTTTTTTTGCCTTTTAATTGAAAATGTTTATTGTTTTATCTTCCTGTTTTTAATTGTAGCACTCTGAGATTTCCTATGTAAAGTGCTTTTATAAATAAAATGTATTATTATTATTATTATTATTATTATTATTATTATTATTATTAGATCTGACAGCCGTGGGAAGCTCGTTACCACCAGCGGGGGGAACTGTACAAAGTATTGTAGCATCCTCACTAACTCCCTAAAGAGACACATTTTTGAGCACCTTCAATAAAAATCTCCCTTACCATATGTCAGGCGTGAATATGAAATCTGACCTTTGGGAAGTGTTTCTGGCAGGAGACACAACAGAGTCAGGAGCGCCCGCCTGCTACACCCGCATGTGCTCAGCCTCCAGAGGCAGACACACGTCAAGAAAACGCCGTCTCGAAGTTCATTTCATTCCTCCGAGTTTCCTTGACTACAATCCCATTCAAGGTTATCATTACTCCGTCACCCTCTCCGTCAGCTAGCGTAGCACAACAATGTTGAAGGTGACAAACCACCAGCAGCAACACTCAGGAGGGAAAAAAAGCAACGCCATACCGCTTTAAGTCTTCAATGACAACGACAACTTCAACAGACATGAAATGTCCTCCGCTGACATCATTACCCTACCTCGATGGCCGAATCAGCCAGCCATTCCCTTGCAATCTCCGGGCGCCAGTAATGATCTACACACAAAGTACGACCCGAACTCAACATATTCGACGAATAAACTTTTAATGTACTGAGTCAGCTGCCGCCGGAGCACAGGAATAGACTATGGCCTAATGCTAATGGGTCTGGCCGTAATAGAGCGTCCAGATTGGGGTTTATGAAGGACGGCGTGGGCACATTAGAGCACAGCAAGTTCGTGTTCATTCTTTTCAGTCGAAAGCATCAAGACATGCATCATCACACAAAAGTGATAAGAGAAGAAGTGTGTGTGTATGTGTGTGTGTGTGTGTGTGTGTGTGTGTGTGTGTGTGCGTGCGTGCATGTACATAAGTACCTGTGTGAGTGCGTGTACAAGTGTGTGTGTGTGTGTGTGTGTGTGTGTGTGTGTGTGTGTAGAAGTTGAATGAGTGAGGAAGCCCATAGTCAGAGTTGCTGTGGTAACCAAGAGATTGCGCCTGGAGCGGTGTGTGTGTGTGTGTGTGTGTGTGTGTGTGTGTGTGTGTGTGTGTTGTGTGTGTGTTTGTTTGTGTGTGTGAGAGAGAGAGAGAGTGACCTTGGTGCTCTGCAGCGTTTTTTGTGTGGTGAAAAGAAGTCTGTAAAGCTTCTCTCCACAGGGGCTTCGCAATGACACGTCCATTCATGTCACCGACGACTCACTGACTCATTAAACCGCTGCTGTCCCCAATACTGGAGGAGAGACAATCTTGAGACATGTCTCGACCCCCCCCCCCCCCCCCGCTACAGTGACTCAATTGTCACGTGTTCACCCCTAACTGACAAAGGGATACTTTGCTATCGATTTCTTTGACATAAACATTGATTAAAACAATACCGTTTACTAATCCTTCGGTTTTCGATGTCTTGAGGAGAGAAAAACAACACACTCTAGCTGTGTGTTGCTATTTCTGTGTGGCGTTGCCCTTCAAATCACGCACATCGTACACATTTTCCCCAGGTTGCATTAGCTGAAGTAACACGTCAACGACGAAGAAGGAGATTCATAGCCTAGCTAGAAGCTAGACCGATGAGGCACAGCGAGCGCTGCCACAATGGTCTAAGCCCCCCCCCACGAGCCGGCTTCCGAGAGAGATCATCACCTGGACCGGTTCTCACTTACTTCGGCATTCGGGGGCGAGGCATCTCGTTCCGTGCTTCTGTCGTTGGAGTAACGGGCCGGTTCTTAACACTAGAACAGCCACGGGTGGGGTCATTTGACCAAGTGAGTCAAAAACCAAAAAAGTATACCTTTGCACTCGATCATCGAATTTCACCAATTTACACCAACCAGCGTCAGGCACGACCCCTTCATGATCCCCTCAACTGTGCCAACGACATCATTGGGCTAGACTCCTCAGTCAGGTACGGAGTACTGTAGCTAGCGAACCGGCAGGGGAAAGTAACTCACTCCAAGCCGGTCTTGAATCCCCCCGGATCTTCCGCTGCGCTAACTGCAATACCAAAGGAATTACAGTAACTCTGTTAGCGGAGCTGCTAACGGGGCCTCATACAGGCTCGTTAAAGTACTACGGATCAGTCGTGCTTTTAGGCTAGGCTAGGACGCTCCCGCGATCCTTGTTGAAAAAACATGTTACACACGTTACCCAAAACACCATCGTTAACTCGAACACAGCCTCTAAACAAGCACTGATTAGCGGTACTCCCTGCCATCCATACTACATACAACATTGATACGTAATGCTGTCTCACATGAATAGTGCATCGGTATTACCAGACGGGGGCGGCTTCTTCGCCCGAGGCTAGAACAGCCTTCACAAGACAAAGTGTGTGCTCTGAGGATAACACAAGCTGTTCACTGTAGTTGTCAAAGCTTCATCTCGGGTCTCTCGTCATCGATTATTAGATCAGCGGGGGCGCGGGGGAGCCAACGTACTGTGACAGACAGCGGAGGAACAAACAAGTCTACAGCAGAGGCTCGCAGGACACACGCGACAGCTCCGAACTGTCATGCGAGATCCTTGTTGGTGTGTTAAGGCTGGATGGTGGAGGGGGTTGGGGGGGGGGGGTCGGTCGGTGAATTGAAAGGGCCGAAGGACCACATTAAAAGAGAGGCCAAGGCGAGGTTGGGGTTCCTATTCAGAAAGTCAATATCCTGCCCCTATTACATCTCGGCTGCTCCTTTCAACTCTCCCTGCCTTTTCCCTTGACTTACACTGTGACTGAAATCACTTGGCTCGCTCACTCACTCCGTCTGTGTGTTTGTGTGTGTGTTTGTGTGTGTGTGTGTCCGCACGCCTGTGTGTGTGTGTGTTTGTGTGGGTTGTGCGTGCGTGTGCGTGCGTGCATGTGTTACTAGGTCTCTCTCTAAGGCCAAGCAATGCCTCATTGATTCTCCATACAACATCACATTTGCTCAAACTCACACAGGGCTCGGTTTATCTTTGAAGCAGAGTGCATTTCCGTGGGTTTTCCCTTTTAAATGCTCTGCATTGCATAACACGTGCTCCCTAAAGATGATGTGAAGAGGAAATGTGGTCAAATATAACATATTTCCATCTTGTAGTTCATATTAAACATTAAAGGAGTACATTTTTGGTTGAGTAGCACAATCTGTTGGGCCTGCATTATTCAATGGAAAAGATCATAAACTACTGTATATTAAAGATGCTTCACATCTACACCTAGTTCTAAATGAATATTTCAAAATGAGCATAACTAATCTGAGCTTTAAGCATAAGTGGTAATAAACCAAAAACATTAATAAACTATGTACTGTATTTGGGAGTGAGGAAACCCTTTCAACATAATTTCATTATTTGTATATATTCATTTTAAATGGAGCTGCATTTTGTAGATAGGACATAGGAGTAAATGTTGTGATTACATTTGATATTCGGTTATAGTGAGAACCGCCTCACCCTACCTACACTACTGCTCCAATGGCTGTTAGAGCATTCCAATCAATGACGCTGTCGTTAGCCAACGGGCTACTGCCGACACTTGTCCCTCAGATTGTGTGTCATAGAGATTCATGAGGCGATGCTAAACGGATGGAAAGTCTTCATTAGGGCCTGATTGGTGCCTTGGGTTTATGATTATCACCCCCGATCGGTGCCTTGGGCTTTGGGTAATGCTCCCAGATTGATCCAGACGCAATAGGGAGGTCACATTTGTGACCGCGTAGCCTGAACGCTCCAGCCTGCTGTTGATGTTTCAAACGATCCAACTAGAGAAAGAAAAAAAGGGGCTATTTGGCCTATTGCGCGACACTGATTCCCATACACTGGAGATGTGGGAACCTATAGAATCTAATCTCTCCCCAGTTTGATTTAGTATGACCATAGATGGAGACAGTATCAGATATAGCCTGTTGAAAGTCACTGGAATGAATGAAGTCAAATCTGGCACCATCTGTGTGTGTGTGTGTGTGTGTGTGTGTGTGTGTGAGAGAGAGAGAGACAGAGAGAGACACATAGAGAGATAGAGAGAGAGAGAGAGAGAGAGAGAGAGAGAGAGAGAGAGAGAGAGAGAGAGAGAGAGAGAGAGAGAGAGAGAGAGAGAGAGACAGAGAGAGAGATAGAGAGAGAGAGATAGAGAGAGAGAGACAGAGAGAGAGATAGAGAGAGAGAGAGATAGAGCGAGAGAGAGAGAGAGAGAGAGAGAGAGAGACAGAGAGAGAGCGAGAGAGAGAGAGACAGAGACAGAGAGAGACACAGAGAGAGATAGAGCGAGAGAGAGAGAGAGAGAGAGAGACATAGAGAGAGAGAGAGACAGAGAGAGAGATAGAGAGAGATAGAGCGAGAGAGAGAGAGAGAGAGAGAGAGACAGAGAGAGACACAGAGAGAGATAGAGCGAGAGAGAGAGAGAGACATAGAGAGAGAGAGACAGAGAGAGAGATAGAGAGAGATAGAGCGAGAGAGAGAGAGAGAGAGAGAGAGAGAGAGATTACACTCCATCAAGTCCCTCAAGAGGATCCACAATTACAACTACATCTCAATGGAAGCGATGAAAGGAAACTATTATTGATGGAAGCAATTAAAGGTAGCTCATGCTGAACTATGGTATCTCAAAAACCCTTACGCCAATGAAATCATCAAATGACACAATACATCATATGCTAATTATGGCCTGTTTGCCCAGGTTTATATAACGTCAGGACAACGTGACTATGTTTTTGATATTCTGCAGCCTATAACCTATAGAAAAACATGATCAAAAATGAGAAGCAACCAAATAAGAAATAAAACATAAATCAAACCGAACGAAATAGCTTACGCATTGGTTTCTTAGTCCTGATCTACATCCAAACATTCACTCTTGTTGGCTGGACCAAAATCAATACCAAGCAGTGCGTAAATAAAAAAAAAAGCATGACAATACATAAAACCAGTGGAATCACTTCCACACAACACATTTTAATGCTGAACTAGACACCAACTAGGCTACAACTTGTTGCAGCAGCACCGCAACACAGCAGACGACCAATTTCATCTTTGACATTTTTAACTGGATTTCTCCGTGTACACAAGGGATACATTAGGGATGCAACCTCAGCAAATATTTTCAAGTCAAGACTAAAAACGCATCTTTTTAATATTGCCTTTAAATGACTAAATGGTTAGGCTAAATTATGATTATAGAATGATTAAAGCACTTTGAGCTGCAACGTTTGCAGGGAAAGTAGTCCTATAAAGGTTATTCTTATTATTCTTATCATTATTATTATTATTATTGTGATTGCTATTGTTATTGTTATTGTTATTATTCTTATTCTTATTCTTATTACATGAAACCAGTGGAATCACTTCCACACAACAAACACTAATGCTGAACAAGACCTCGATAGGTTACAACTTGTTGCAGCAGCACCGCAACACAGTAAACGACCAATTTCATCATCAGGTGAGCTTAGAATGATAAGGTTCTATCTCCGTTTAGAATGATAAGGATCTCCGTTTAGAATGATCAGGTTCTATCTTAGAATGATACGGTTCTATCTCCGTTTAGAATGATAAGGTTCTATCTCCGTTTAGAATGATAAGGTTCTATCTCCGTTTAGGGCAGTTCAGAGATATTGACCGTCAAAGTTTTTACATTCCATTATGTTTTGTGAGATGGAACCTTTGTATTTTATTAATTACTAACTCAAAAATGTCAACATTTAAAAAAAAAAAAACACCACACAGGCATTAATAAACACCTAATGGATCAGATTATGTAAAAAAACTCAATTTTGACCAAAAATGGAGATAGAACCTTATAATTCTAACGTCACGATCATGCGTTTGGCATCGAGTTCGGGCGCTGTCCAACACACTCACGGTGCTGAAATTCCTCGGGCCGCACGTCTCCCCCTGGAACCGACAGTACAGCAGCATCTCCTCCAACTGGTGCCCGAGACGGTCCAACAGCTGCCGCATGGAGGGCTGCGACCCCCGGGGAGGGGGAAGGAAGTGGTTGAAGTCCAGGATGCGAGAGAGGGGAGACCACGGAGGCTCGTTGGAGCTAACGGTGCCGGTGGTGGTGCCATCATCACCCTGGGACGGAGTCAGCGCGTCTCTGGCACCGGCGGACACCTGCCAGTTCCTGCCCAGGAGTCCCAGCCACCTCCCGGCGCTGAAGATGTCCGGCTTGTTCATGCGCCTGGGCAGCAGGAGGTTCTGGTTGCACAGGGTCACCGCGGGGAACACCAGCCGCTTGGCGTACACCATGTGCGCCCGGGTGTGCACCGGCGAGGAGAGCAGGTAGCGCACCCTGTTGGAGGACCAGGTGAAGAGGAGGGCCAGCGCCGCCGACACGGCCAGCAGCCAGGCGAGCCTCCGGGGGTACGAGGAGGAGCCGCCGCCCAGGAAGACGTGCCTCAGGCCGTGGAATGTGGTGTGTCTCAGGAAGAGCTTGCCGGCTTCGGTGAGGGGTCCCTCTCTCTCTGCCTTCGGTCCAGGATCGGATTGTGAGTGTGGACACATGTTTAATTAGAGATACTGTTTGAGCGGAACCTCTGGGCATCGGTCCTGTTGCAAAATCACCATAAAGTCCAAGCGCGAATCCGGATGGCTTAATCTGTCATGCTGTCCATAGCAATCTAATAAATTAATCTGTTCATAGCTGTCAATGACCTATTGGAGGAGTGCGAGTCATGCACATCCCCACCCTGCGCCCGACAAAAGCGCGCCCGTCTCTCTCCCTCTCTCCTCACGGCGCACTGAGCTCTCCTGGTATGGCTCCGGGGACTATGGTGTTCTGTCAGGGAGGAGACTGCCGGTGTGTTCGTAAACACGCGGTGGAAAATCGGATCGGCACTCACGGAATGCCTCTTGTCCAATCAAACGACTCGGTGCCTTTATGACGTTGAACCCAGTGTGCGCTCCAGCGCTCTCGGAGCGAATTGACGAACGCAGCCCGAGTATGCAGAACGTTCCGTGTTCCAGCGGTGGCCAAGTTATTCAAGATGATTTAATGTCGCTTACGTAGCAACACAAGCACGGGATATAAGGAGGAAAAAAACCAGTAATAGGAATAAGAAAATATCCCGCGTAAAGTTTGCATTCAAACCTTTAATCTCAACAAAAACAATAATTGTAATGTTACAAATGCAATTCAAGATTCCACTCATGATATCAGGCTGCAAAGCCCAAGCATAACAATTTCCACATTATTTGCCTCAAAGAAAAATAAATCAAATCAGCCTATACAGGCTATACTGTGGGACAAATCAAATAGACTCGGTCAACAGCGCGCACACAGGGGTCGCCAAACACCTTATGTGCCGCATTCCTCTGCTCTGATTGTTTTATATTTCATTCGTTTTCATATATTTTTATAGCCACTTACTCCCTCCCCCTAGCGTGCGCACACACACACACACACACACACACACACAGACACACACACACACACACACACACACACACACACAAACAAACACACACGTTCTACTGCTTACTGTGTTAATCGAATGTCCTAGATCGCTGCCTGGTTTTAGTGTTCTGTTTCCACTCCATCACACATGCCGTGACCCCCCCCCTCCCTCTCTCTCTCCTTCCTGGATACCCTCTCCATCACTATCAGATCCTTACCCCCTGGAAGATATAGATTTTCATTTCAAAAGGTTCTCTTCCTACCACTTGTTATCTTGCCTGTGTTTCGAAAAGTATTACACTTACTTACACCCAATGGAAGCTCTGTTGCTAAGAGGAAATTGAGTTTCTGATGGTTATTAACCTCAATACTACCTGAAGCTGTACTATACACGGCAGACCCAAAAGGAAATATACCGCAGTACTTTATCAACTACAGGTTATGCATCTGCCAATGTCTCTTACAGGCTGAATTCTCAATAGGCATAGGAAAAAGCCTCTCTCTGGCGTAGCTATTTAAAGCACAGCGGAGCATATAGGGTCTATAGGTTATGGTGGTTTCCCTATCTCCTCCAAACTCATATCCTGTTAAAGCCAAACCATCCGATAAGAATGTAATTTGATGAAAGCCATTTACAATGCATTCAAGTGCGCGCCTCTGGAACTCAAGAGCTTCCCACGAAGATATAGTGTCAGATTCTTTACCAAGGGCTCACTAATTGGCTAATTCCGAGATAGCTCACAATGGGAAAACTGTGAGATGTCAAAGTAACATGACTGGCCCAGCCGGAAAATTTCCAATTGGCTTTCCCCCGCACCCCCCACCCTATTTCTGAGTGGCACTTGAACCGTTCAAGTTGAACGTATAGCATGAGACCTTTTAATCCTCCACGTTTGGGAACGTACCGTAGCCACGACCCCACAGCTAAACAGACACATCGTCTTTAACGAGCCCATCTGTTTTTGACAGGCTTTTGACTGAAACGGGGTCAACCTTGGACACAACGGAATACATGGAAGCCTGACTCTGAAGTTGCCCTCAGTTTGTATGATGTGAGAAGCTGCTTGACACTAAGCGCTAAGTGCCCTGCCCTGGGTCTCGATGCTGGCAACTCCTCCTCAGGGACCGTCGATAAGTGGATGAGTTTCATGCCTGGGTTTCATGCCATTGCAAAGTGGTTTAAAACACTCAAGGTGGGTGGATGTTGCTGGGGGCTTAACCTGTCTTTTTTGCCCCCAGGTCATGGACTGGATAGTACAGCTTTCTCTGTCTTCAGGAGTTCAAGTTTAAAATCTTTAATGGTACTGAAGAGCACTGAGTTCAAGGACTGTTTTTTTTTTAATGACTAATAGTTTTTATTATTTTCAATAAACAAACAATGAACAGACATCCATCACAAGTAACAGTTGACATTGGACAATAAATTAAAAAGACAGCAAATAGACACAACAAAACATAAAGGTGATGTACAGAAATGTAAATCGACAGCATTGTCTAACAGTCATACTTATAGCAGTTTAGTTTTTTCTTTCCACGTTTTACATATTGGAATATTACTATTTATAAATAAAGGTTATATAAAAAATTAAAATATTGCTTTTTACATGAGCTGGAGTTGCCAATTATTTCTCAATATATGAGTGATACTGCCCCCATTTCAAGCGATATTCCTCCACCTTATCAAGCAGCCTATATGATAGTTGTTCTAGGGCTGCCAGCTGCCCAAGAGAAATGTGCCACAGAGACGGTGCTGGTGCTGATGAGGCCTTCCACTCTTTAACTAATTCAGTTCAAGGACTGTTGAGCACTTATTCTGAACTCACACCGACTGTAGCGTCTTTAACACTGTTCTTAATATGCGTAGCTGTATTTCTCTTTTAGTCTGTTACCGTACTGTTGTGTCCACTCTATTCATTCCCTATTTTTATTCTTTTTACTCCCTATTTGTATTCATGATCTATTATGTGTCTTTTTATCCCCCATACTCGTTTAAATCTCGCTGCTGTGAGAAAGTAATTTCACCTCAGCGATAAATAAAGAACTTCAACTTCAATCTTGGCTTGGAGGAAGGGGGCAACACAGCATACGGTAAAAGTCCAAACAATAGAAACATTAAAAGCGGACACATGACAACGCGACAACGTTGCATTTGTGTGTAAGTCAAATGGGGCTTGTGAGAGGACTACATCTTGAATACCATTCCATCATGGAATCCCATAGACTTCCTCTATGATACCTACTATGACAGTAGTTTCTCTTTAAAGAGGCAATCTGGGATCGGCACTTCCTAAGACTTATCAAAAATCAACCAGGATTTTTCCTGTAGCGACGTTGACGGAATACCCCCCATCAAAACACAAAATATCAACGTGTTTTACTCCATTGCATGGTGGTACAGTCCTTGCCATCCATCGCTCCGTCCCTGAATGGAAGAGTGGTTCCATTTCTCCAGCCCCATCCCCTCGGCAAGGGAGACCACTTTGTAATTCTCTTTGTTTTTCTTTCTTTTGTTTGAATTCCAGATTTGCACCTTGAAAGATATTCCGGGCCGTTCCAGTAGATTACTCACCGGTAACTGACAGGCCAGTATCATCGGAGGTGTGCAGGAAGTACTTTAATGCCTAGGTTGTAAAGTCAGGCACATGGAGGGTGTGTGGCACAGTGATCTGTCTCTGCCTTGGCCGCCTGCTGCTCTGACTCATGTAACAGTGTATCATTTGAGTAATTGGGGTGTTCTAATTCACAGTGTGGTGTGGTTTCAGAGCCTCCTCAGAGCTCAGAGTGTGGGAAGTCTAACTGAAACACCAAACAGACGAAGGAACAAAGATTATGTTGAGTTATAGTACACAGCCTACGTGTCTTAAACCACACTAGATGGATTTGGGAGATGTTGCATCCCACAGCATTTAATCGACGCCCGTTGTGCGCGCACACACACACACACACACACACACACACACACACACACGCACACACACAGCTCATCTTCAGTGTAATAAACATACAGTATCTGACAGACATTCTCTGCTCCAACAAGTTAATCCTACCAGAGGGATAATGATCCACGTGACAGAGAAACACGATGCCACCGAACAGCATAAAAAGCTGCCACATTCCTATTACAGACATTGAGTGATGATCTATTATGCGTACACTCACTAGAAACAATGGCCGTGGGCCTGCGGAGGAGTATGCATTCACCGCTGATTCACTGCAACACGTCTGATACTCCTGATTGACATCTCCACATGTCTTAATATAGCCTTGAGGTAACTCACGAACACATGTTCCAGGCCTACGATGGTGAATTTCCACTGTACAGTACCGGTCAAAAGTTTGGACACACTTTCCCATTCAATTGAATACTGGTAATGTATATTGACAACAGGTGAAGAAACCAGATGGAAGCCTTTAATCAAGCAATTAAGTATAGAATCCTGACGTTAGTCCAGGAATGAGAAATGGGCTGTACCTTCAAAGCGTTTTACAACTGCCCCTCATTCACCCATTCACACACTCATTCACACACCAATGGCAGCAAGCTACCAATGCAGGGCGCCGGCCCGCTCATTGGGAGCGATTATGGGGTTCAGTGTCTTGTCCAGGGACACCTCGACACGTGGCCGGGCCGGAATCGAACCGCAGAACCGACCTTGCCGGCTCTACCTCCAGGGAAGGGTCTAGACCAGTGTTTCTCAACTGGGGTGCCACGGTCAAAAAAATATTCTGATGTTGCTGACATAATAAAATGTATTAAAATTCACAAAAACTATAGTTACGCAGCTTATCATGAAAACGCAGATCATTAGCGGCCTCGTACATCATCAACAAAATGTGTCGCACGTGTCCCTTTCCCCATGTGACAACGTCAACGCCGGGGTCAGCGTATGACGGAAATAGCCTCCTGTTTTGTTTGTTTGTTTACTGCGCGGTGCATTACGAGAGTGTTGCGTGAAGCACATTGAACTGGCATGGAATGTTTTTTGAAAAGAAAGGCTCCACACAGAGTTCCCGTACGGACAACAACCTTATTGATTTCCTCTGAGGAGAAGATGGACTGATATTCACTGAATCTATTATGACTAATGGACAAAGTAACCTGTGACACAAAGCAAACTATTGAGGACATAATATAAGAATGCGATACCCACAATGACCTGTCTGTTTTTTTGGTTCTTTGTTATTCATGTAAAAAAAGAAAAGAAAAAGAAAGTATTAAAAAAAAAGAAAAGAAAGGCTCCAGAATCAGATAACTGGATCTGAATCATCAACTTCCTCATCCAGTGGTAGCTCAGCAGGGATAGGAGTAGAGGCAAGCCAAAGAAAAGACGATGACAGCTACTTGGCATGGTTTCATCTTTACCAAGGGATCCATTATCCCTATGTACCTGGTATGTGGTATGAAACTGTCAAACCAAGCCATGGTTCCGAGCAAACTTAAAAACACACCTGACAAACAAATCATCTGTCACTAGCCAGCCAGGGTGCAGAGTATTTTATTCATTTGAAAAATATTGTTTGTCAAGCTCAAACGGATTGCCACTGCAGGCACATGAGCAGCTGGCAGAGGATCAGGGAATATCGCACATCAAAAATGACATTTCAAGACATGGCTTTGGACAGGTTTTGGATATAATTGGAGAAGAAGAACCCAATAGTTTCAAGTAGTGCCATTGCAATTCTGCTACCCATCCCTACGACATGCCATGACTGAGCTTTTGGAGCCTAACTTACATCAAGAACAAATACAGGGAGCGACTGGGGGCTGTGGACCAGTGGTGTCTGCCTCCCATCCATCCCTGCCCCGACTCTCTCAATAACCACTAATGGTGTGTCTCTGTGTGTGTGTGTGTGTGTGTGTGTGTGTGTGTGTGTGCATGCGTGCGTGCGTTGGCTGTCAGAGGGATGCATAGTACGTTAATGCATTTTAGTCTGGGGTGACTTGAGATTTTGCATACTTGTAAAGGGTGCTGTGACCTGTGACTGAGAAAAGGTCGAGAAACGCTGGTCTAGCATAAGAGAAATTGTCGTTAAGAGGGGTTCACATTGAGAGTAATTGTGTACGTGATATGCATGTAAGTATATGATTTTTTAGGTAAACAAAATGGCAGCGCTACCAATATAATTATTCTCCCAGAATGACGTAGAAAGGAGGAGGGGAAACCAGACTGTGAAGGCGTAACCAGACTGTGAAGGCGTGCAGCCAAAGGAAGATGGCGGGTAGAAACATATTGGTGGCGCACGGCCAAAGGGTGTGGACCATCTGCATATAAGGAGCGGTCACACTTCGTACGTAATCATGAAACTGTATAAAACCTGTGTCCCGAGCTGTGTCCGTCCGGCAGATGTTCCCCAGATCGGCTCCCCTGTTGCTTGGTGTAAAAGTCTACAGGAAAAAAAACTATTTTATTCCAAAGTGTTTTTGTGAAGTTTTCCACACAACATTACAAACTCATTGATTCGATCTAAAGTGAACAGAGAGAAATATAAACGATTTCCTATATATAAAAACAAGTAAGAAACTGTTTTCTAGATTGCTATTGGGGGAGGTAAATGCAGACTCGGGCTGAAAGACTATTGATTTTTTTCAGTGTCGAAGATAACTCTGTATCCTCCTATAAAGAGACAGCCTCTTTATTTCTGTTTGGAATACTTCAAATTCAAACCTTTCAGCCACCTTTCAGCCACTTCAAACCTTGTCTTCAAGGGTTTTCCGGGGACAAATACTTATCTCTGTGTAACAGTGTCCTGGGTGTTATGGTAGCACTAGCAAAAGAGTCAAGTGTGGCAGAACCCCAGAACAGACGGACACAAGAGGCAAACTAATAATAAAAGGATTTATTAAAATGATGGACAAACGAATAACCCTACTCTAACGGGGCCTAAGTGGGGGGAATGTGTGGATGCCAGAGAACTGGATAATGTAAATGAGGTGTGAGTGGAAACGTACTCTATGTGTCTGGGTGTGAGTGTCTAGCGTGCAAAACTAGTGTGGTGTAGATATGTAGATGAGTGAAGTGTTGAAATATGTACGTGTACTAACCAGTCCAGAGCAGAGAGGGGGAATAGTCGGCAGGCAGGCAGACGGGGGGGTTAGGCAGGAGGAGTAGGCGGCAGGCAGGCAGGGGGTTAGGCAGGAGGAGTAGGCGGTAGGCAGGCAGGGACATAGGCAGGAGGGGTGGTCGTTAGGCAGGCAGGGACATAGGCAGGAGACGTAGTCGATAGGCAGGCAGGAGGTCTAGGCAGGGGGAGGCAGGTTCCTTTGGGGAGCGAGGATCAACAGAGAAAACAACTACGGTTAGCAAATTAACAAAACAAACAAAACTCTGAAGAGAAACTACTAGAACGAGAAGAGACAACAGGGAGAGCCAAACTACTAACCACATGGGTCAAAATAATCAAGCGTCGGAGGAAGGTCTCTGGGGCTTCTTATAGGGCTGCCTCCTCCTGAGTTGATAGCTGGACCCAGCTGTCTCCACTTGAGCCTGATGAGGCTCAACGAGCGCCAACGAGGCAGGAGGGGGCGGAGCCGATGAGGGATTCACAACAGTACCCCCCCCCTTAGGGGAGGCACCTGACGACCGTCCTGGAGCGTCCGGGTGGGCCAGATAGAAATCCTCCAGGAGTGTGGGGTCGGCGAGGTAGGACGGGGGCACCCAGCTCCGGTCTTCGGGGCCGTAACCCACCCAGTCCACCAGATACTGGAACCCCCGTCCCCTACGGCGGACAGCCAGTAGGCGGTCAACCGTCCACACCTGGTCGCCATCCTTCAGGACCCGGGGAGGTGGGGGGGCTGGAACGGGGGGGGACAGGGGGCTAGTGGAAACAGGCTTGAGGAGGGACACGTGAAATACTGGGTGGACCTTGAGAGCAGGGGGAAGGTTTAATCGAACCGCTGCAGGGTTAATAATCCGGTCAATAGTGTAGGGCCCAACATAGCGGGGATTTAGCTTACGGGAGGAGGTCTGGGCGGTCTGGAGGGGCAGGTCCCGGGCCAACAGCCAGACCTTCTGGCCGGGACGATAGGCCGGGGCTGGCACCCTCCGCCGGTCGGCACAGCGACGGGACCGCTCAGTGGCCCGCAGCAGAGCGGTCCGGGTGGTCCTCCAGATGCGCCGACACCGGCGGAGGTGGACCCTGGTGGACGGGACTGCCACCTCCAGCTCCTGTTCGGGAAAGAGAGGAGGTTGATAGCCCAAGGAGCATTCAAAAGGGGACATACCCGTGGCGGAGCTCTCCATGGTGTTGATGGCATACTCCACCCATGGTAGGTACTTGGCCCAGGAGGCGGGGTTGCTGGTGGTGACACAACGCAGGGCTGCCTCCAGGGCCTGGTTGGTCCGCTCGGCCTGTCCGTTGGACTGCGGATGGTATCCAGAGGTGAGGCTGACCGAGGCCCCAATTCCCTTACAGAAGGCCTGCCACACCTTGGAGATGAACTGGGGGCCCCGGTCGGACACAATGTTGTGGGGAATGCCGTGAAGCCTCACCACATGGAGCGTGAGGAGGTCAGCAGTCTCGGCCGCGGAGGGGAGCTTGGGAAGGGCGACAAAGTGGACAGCCTTGGAAAACCTGTCCACAATGGTTAGGATGGTGTCCTTACCCTTGGATAAGGGGAGCCCCGTAACGAAGTCTAACGCGATGTGGGACCAAGGACGACCGGGGATAGGGAGGGGACATAGGAGGCCCGAAGGAGGACGATGGGAGGCCTTACTTCGGGAGCAGATGGTGCAGGCACCCACAAACTCCTTAACGTCCCCCCGGAGTGTGGGCCACCAAAAACGTCGGCTGATAAACTCCGCTGTCCGGTGGGAGCCAGGGTGGCAGGCAAAGTGACTAGAGTGCCCCCACTCTAGCACTTGCGGCCGGACAGTGGAGGGAACAAAAAGTCTGTGCCGGGGTCCGGTACCTGGGTCCGGCTCGGCACGCTGGGCCTGTCTGACCACCGACTCGATGGCCCAGGTGACGACACCTACCACCCGGGTAGGGGGGAGGATGGTGTCTTGGGTCACCGGCATATCCGGGGACTCCCCCGGGAACAGCCGGGAGAGGGCGTCCGCCCTGACGTTCTTTGACCCCGGGCGGTAGGTGAGGGTGAAGTCGAATCGGCTGAAGAACAGGGCCCAGCGTGCCTGTCTAGGGTTAAGCCTTTTTGCCGTCCTCATATAGGTCAAGTTCTTGTGGTCAGACCACACAAGGAACGGCAGCTTAGCCCCCTCCAGCCAGTGCCTCCACTCTCCGAGGGCAGCGTGGATGGCCAGCAACTCCTTGTTGCCCACATCGTAGTTCCTCTCGGCAGGGTCAAACCGGCGAGAGTAGTAGGCACACGGGTGGACCTTCTGGTCCTCCTCCGACCGCTGGGTGAGAACGGCCCCGACGCCCGTGTCTGAAGCGTCTACCTCCACGATGAACTGCCTGGCTGGATCCGGGTGGGCCAACACCGGCGCGGTCGTAAAGAGGCCCTTCAGGGTGGAGAAGGCCGCCTCAGCCTCAGGGGTCCAAGAGAACGGGCGAACAGTGGAGGTACAAGCAGTGAGAGGGGCCGCCACCTGGCTAAACCCCTTGATGAACCGCCGGGTAAACCCGGCGAACCCGAGGAAGCGCCGGAGTTGTGTTCGGTCGGTGGGTCGTGGCCACTCTGCCACCGCCTTAATCTTAGCCGGGTCGGCGCGCATTTGCCCTTCCTCCACGACGTTACCCAGGTACGTCACAGAGGAGGAGTGGAAGACGCATTTCTCCGCCTTGACGAAGAGACGATTCTCCAGGAGCCGTTGTAGGACCAGGCGCACGTGTTGGTGGTGTTCCTCCATGGTCGGGGAAAAGATCAGGATATCATCCAGGTAAACAACCACGAAAACATTTATCATGTCCCTCAGCACGTCATTGACCAGCTCCTGGAAGACTCCGGGGGCATTGGACAGGCCAAAGGGCATGACCAGGTACTCGAAGTGACCGAGGTGGGTGTTGAACCCGGTCTTCCACTCGTCCCCCTCCTTGACCCTAACCAGATGGTAGGCGTTGCGGAGGTCAAGTTTAGTGAACACCCGGGCGTGAGTGAGTGGCTCGAAAGTGGAACTCATAAGGGGGAGTGGGTATTTATTTTTAACAGTGATGGTGTTTAAACTACGAAAATCTATACAGGGCCTCAGGCCACCATCCTTCTTCGCCACAAAGAAGAAGCCCGCCGCGAGGGGGGAAGACGATGGTCGAATTACACCCGAGGCTAGGGACTCGGCTATATAATTGCGCATTGCCTCCTTCTCCGGGACCGAGAGGTTGTAGAGACGACCCTTGGGAAGGGCTGCCCCGGGAAGGAGGTTGATGGGACAATCATACGGCCGGTGAGGAGGAAGTGAAAGGGCGCGGTCCTTACTAAACACCATGGCCAGGTCAAGATACGTAGAGGGGACACCAGTGAGGTCCGGGGGAGAGACTAAGGGCCTGGGACCGCTGGACGGAGAGAGGGCGGAGCGTAGGCAGTTGGCATGACAGGGGATGCTCCAGCCCAAAATCCGTCCAGTGGTCCAGGAGATGTGGGGATCGTGTCTCTCCAACCACGGCCTACCTAATACTAGGGGTGCAGTGGGGGCGTGGAGGACAAGAAAACGTGCCGTCTCGACGTGATTACCGGACATGGTGAGGGTGAGGGATTCAGTGCTATGCGTGATCCTACCTAAGGGCCTCCCATCGATGGCTTGGGGGAACAAGGCATGGTCGAGGGGAACGAGCGGGATGCCGGCCTGACGAGCGAGGGTGATGTCCATCAAGCACTCGTCGGCCCCGGAGTCAATGAGGGCGCCGGCAGAAATGGACTCCTCACCCCAGGAGAGGGTGGCTGGGAACAGCCGGTTGTGGTTCTTGATGGGTTGGGGGATCGAGGCACGGCTCACCAAAAACCCCTCTTTTAGCGAGCCGGGTCTTTTGGCCGCGCCGGGCAGGTTCGGAGGACGTGTCCGGGTCTTCCGCAATACAGGCACAGCCCGCCCCGCATTCTCTGCTCTCTCTCTTCCTGAGAGAGGCGGGACCGGCCGACCTGCATGGGCTCCTCCGCTGACTCAGAGGTGGACGGGGCTGGGGAGAGCATGGGAACCCGAGGGGGCAGGGCCGAGTGGGCGGCCGCAAAACGGGGGAGAGAGGACGTGTGGCTGGGGACCGAGTGAGGGGGCCCCACGGCGCGTTGGCTGCGCTCCTGGCGGCGCTCCCGCAGGCGCTCATCCATTTGTAGGGACAAGGTGACCAGTTCTTGAAGGGAGCCTGGGCGGTCCCGGACGATAAGGTCCTTCACCGCCTCACTCAGACCCCGCCGGTAGGCGCAAAGGAGCGCTATGTCTCCCCACC
This sequence comes from Nansenia antarctica, assembly GCF_963989245.1. Lineage (NCBI taxonomy): Eukaryota > Metazoa > Chordata > Actinopteri > Argentiniformes > Microstomatidae > Nansenia > Nansenia antarctica. The sequence goes on from NC_137691.1 coordinate 15,923,531, forward strand.
CGCTGTCGGCGGCGAGGATCCGGAACTCAAAGGTGTAGTCCGCGACGGTCCTGGAGCCTTGCCGGAGTTCCAGCATCCTGGAGGCGGCGTCCGCGCCGTCAGAGGGGTGGTCAAACAAAAAGGAAAACTCCCGGCGGAACGCCTCGTAGTCCTGGGCAAGATGTGGGTCTCTGCCCACCACGGCTATGGCCCAGTCTAGAGCCTTGTCCACCAGGAGGGACATAATGAAGGCTACTTTAGCCTCTTCTGACCCATACTTGGACGGTTGGAAAGCAAAAAAAAGTTCACACTGGGTCAGGAACCCTCTGCCCAGATCAAAGTTCCCTCCAAAGGGTCGAGGGGTAACCAGGTTGGGCTCGGGTTGGGCGGGAGCTCGCCCTGGGGGGGTTGGAACCCCCGGTGAATCAGCAGGGGGAGCAGGGACTGCAGCTCCTCCAGGGAGCGTGTTCAGCCTCAGCTGGATGGAAGCCACCGCAGAGACAAGAGTGCCCATCTGGACAGCAAGGGAGGCGAGAGCAGCTGAGGCGGAGGTGGACGACTTCTGGAGCTCAGCGATGTTACCCTGAACGGAGGGGAAAGCCTTACACAACTCCGCCTGGAGGGACGCGAGCTCGGCCGCGTGGGCGGAAACAAGCTCGTCAACTGAATGGGACACTGGGTTGGGCTTAACTGCGGGCGTCTGCCCCGAGGTGCTGCCTTGACTCATTTTGGCTTGATTATTCTGTTATGGTAGCACTAGCAAAAGAGTCAAGTGTGGCAGAACCCCAGAACAGACGGACACAAGAGGCAAACTAATAATAAAAGGATTTATTAAAATGATGGACAAACGAATAACCCTACTCTAACGGGGCCTAAGTGGGGGGAATGTGTGGATGCCAGAGAACTGGATAATGTAAATGAGGTGTGAGTGGAAACGTACTCTATGTGTCTGGGTGTGAGTGTCTAGCGTGCAAAACTAGTGTGGTGTAGATATGTAGATGAGTGAAGTGTTGAAATATGTACGTGTACTAACCAGTCCAGAGCAGAGAGGGGGAATAGTCGGCAGGCAGGCAGACGGGGGGGTTAGGCAGGAGGAGTAGGCGGCAGGCAGGCAGGGGGTTAGGCAGGAGGAGTAGGCGGTAGGCAGGCAGGGACATAGGCAGGAGGGGTGGTCGTTAGGCAGGCAGGGACATAGGCAGGAGACGTAGTCGATAGGCAGGCAGGAGGTCTAGGCAGGGGGAGGCAGGTTCCTTTGGGGAGCGAGGATCAACAGAGAAAACAACTACGGTTAGCAAATTAACAAAACAAACAAAACTCTGAAGAGAAACTACTAGAACGAGAAGAGACAACAGGGAGAGCCAAACTACTAACCACATGGGTCAAAATAATCAAGCGTCGGAGGAAGGTCTCTGGGGCTTCTTATAGGGCTGCCTCCTCCTGAGTTGATAGCTGGACCCAGCTGTCTCCACTTGAGCCTGATGAGGCTCAACGAGCGCCAACGAGGCAGGAGGGGGCGGAGCCGATGAGGGATTCACAACACTGGGGAAGGCTGGTGGAGGTAGAGGACGGGCTCATTGGAATGCATGGAGCACTAGGCCTCGACTAAGTGGCATGTAGAGAGGAGGGACACACGTCTACTGGGGAGGCTGGAGGATAATGGAATCACAGAAACCCTGTTCTTTAATCCTAGCAGAGATAACTACAGCACACAGTGCAGACCACGGGTCAAGTTTGACCAAGCTAGCTTTCTTTCTTTCGTGTGTGTACATCAGTGAGAATTACAACGCCACTTATATACGCAACAAGTATGACATGTCATAGAGACGTTGAATTTGTGGCTACCAATACATGACATTACTGCTACATGACATTACTATTACATGACAACCACTATATGACATTACTATTACATAAGATTACTATTACATGACATAACTATTACATGACATTACTATTACATTACTACTATATGACATTACTAATACATGACATTACTATTACATGACATTACTATGACATGACATTACAGCTACATGACATTACTACTATATGACATTACTACTATATGACATTACTACTATATGACATTACTACTATATGACATTACTAATACATGACATTACTATTACATGACATTACTATTACATGACATTACAGCTACATGACATTACTACTATATGACATTACTACTACATGACATTACTATTACATGACATTACTATTACATGACATAACTATTACATGACATTACAGCTACATGACATTACTACTATATGACATTACTACTATATGACATTACTACTATATGACATTACTACTATATGACATTACTAATACATGACATTACTATTACGTGACATTACTATTACATGACATTACAGCTACATGACATTAGAGCTACATGACATTACAGCTACATGACATTATAGCTACATGACATTACAGCTACAGTACCATTCAATTGAATGGGAAAGTGTGTCCAAACTTTTGACTGGTAATGTACATGACATTACTATTACATGACATCAACTGCACTGTAGTGTTCCCGCGGTGAAGCTGTGAGAAACGTGCGTAAGCTGTGGTCTTGGAGACGGACCGTCCTCCGCTTCGTGCGGCGTGACAGCGAGCCTCTCTAACTGTAGGAGTTCTTCTTCTAGCTCCAGAGAGTGTGTAGGCAGCTTAGGCAGATGAACATGATAACGGTCGCCTCTATGATTCACGAGAGGAAGGGAAGGGAAGAGATTGTGAAGCCTGCTACTGCTGTAGGAATGTTGCAGAGGTGGTGGAGGTGAACCGAATCCTAGGGGCTTCTGGGAACTCACTGGGGAGGTCGCCTGCTTCAATTTGCGGCAGCTAGTTTGTCTCTGGGAGCTTAGGGGTGTTCCAGTAGCCACACGGTAGATCAAGATGTCATTTCAGGGTTACCTGCACCTGTACCGCTACTGAGTCCGACAGGCCAGCCAGGTATTGAACTCTTTCTCTCTCTCTCTCGCATGCACGCACGCACTCACTCACACACGCACGCACACACGCACGCACGCACATACTCACATACACACACACACACACACGCACACACACTCTCTCTCTCTCCTTGTACATCTTCTCCCAAAAAGAATGCTCAGTGCCAAGACAACCGCTAAGAAACCGGGAGGGATAGGAGAGAAAGAGGTGGAGAGAGGAGAAAGTAACAGGGAGGGAGGGAGGGATTAAGACAAGCCATGGCAGGGGGGGGGGGTTCACACAGAGGGAGGGGAGAGGCCAGGAGCTTGCAGCTGCAGAGGAGAGGAGAGGAGAGGAGAGAAGAGGAGAGGAGAGGAGAGGAGAGGAGAGGAGAGGAGAGGAGAGGAGAGGAGAGGAGAGGAGAGCAGAGGAGAGGAGAGGGGAGGAGAGGAGAGGGGAAGGGAGGGGAGGGGAGGAGAGGAGAGGAGAGGAGAGGAGAGCAGAGGAGAGGAGAGGAGAGGAGAGAAGAGGAGAGGAGAGGAGAGGAGAGGAGAGGAGAGGAGAGGAGAGGAGAGGAGAGGAGAGGAGAGCAGAGGAGAGGAGAGGGGAGGAGAGGAGAGGGGAAGGGAGGGGAGGGGAGGAGAGGAGAGGAGAGGAGAGGAGAGCAGAGGAGAGGAGAGGAGAGGAGAGGAGAGCAGAGGAGAGGAGAGGAGAGGGGAGGAGAGGAGAGGGGAAGGGAGGGGAGGGGAGGAGAGGAGAGGAGAGGAGAGCAGAGGAGAGGAGAGGAGAGGAGAGGAGAGCAGAGGAGAGGAGAGGAGAGGGGAGGAGAGGAGAGGGGAAGGGAGGGGAGGGGAGGAGAGGAGAGGAGAGGAGAGGAGGAGAGGGGAAGGGAGGGGAGGGGAGGAGAGGAGAGGAGAGCAGAGGAGAGGAGAGGAGAGGAAAGGAGAGGAGAGGAGAGGAGAGGAGAGGGGAGAGGAGGAGAGGGGAAGGGAGGGGAGGGGAGGAGATGAGAGGAGAGGAGAGGAGAGGGGAGAGGAGGAGAGGGGAAGGGAGGGGAGGGGAGGAGAGGAGATGAGAGGAGAGGAGCAGGTGGTGATTTACAGAGACAGTTTGGAAGATAATTGTTTACCTGATCTCCTTTTAATAACAAGTATTTACAACTGCTTGTTTTTCCAATAAACACAGCCTTAACACTCCTCCCCTCTATCCTAGCCTCTACCCTGCACCTCTGCCCCTCTCCTCGTGATTCTCTGTCCTCTACTCTCTCCTCTCCTCTCTATACCCTCTCCTCTCCTCTCCTCTCTCCTCTCTCCTCTACCCCTCTCCTCTCCTCTCTCCTCTCTCCTCTACCCCTCTCC
>NC_137691.1:15932810-15950310 GCF_963989245.1 Nansenia antarctica
CACACACACACACACACACACACACACACACACACACACACACACCGAGTGAGAGAACTCAGAGAGCAACTATATGTCATATGGACAGACCCAAACATAATGCTCCTCCTCCTGCTGTAATCGTTCCCTGCTGACAGTGTGCCGAGCGTTATGTTTCAGTCTTTGGTATAAAGTGCAACACAAGGAGAGCCATTAGAGATTAACTATCAGGGTAATTAAAACATGATAAGTGACTGTTGGCATCATCTCCACCATCGCCATGTGTCTTATTCATATATAATTGAGCCAAATACGGTCTGACTTTTCCCTCATTAGATCTCTCCCTTCGTCTGGTTGTGGAAATAAATGAGAGACGTGAGACAGGCGTAATAATTTAGCTACTTAATGACTAATTAGCTGGTGTTTATGCTGTGATGCATTAGGCCTCATATTCAAGAGAAGTCTGAGGTAATTGCCTCTGGTTAATATCCGGCCTCACCCCCGGGGTTAAGCGGTGGAGGCTTTGAACATGCATCTGTCACATGCAATCTCTCATGGAATGACTGATGTGTCAATTAATTAAAAAGAGTGTATTTGAAAACAGTCATTCGTCAAGTGAGGGAGAAGGACACAGTGTTTCCTGACAGCGTGGTGATGGAGAGATGCTCCCTCCCTCCCTCCCTACTCCCCTCCTTCCCTCCCACCCTCCTTCCGATCCTCCTTCTCTCCCACCTTCCCTCCTCTCCACCTTCCCACCATCTTTCCATCCCTCCCTCCTTCCCTCACTCCTCTCCTCCCTCCCTCCCTCTCCTCCCTCCCTCCCTCCCACCTCCCCTCCTTCCGATCCTCCTTCCCTCCCACCTTCCCTCCTCTCCTCCTTCCCACCATCTTTCCCTCCCTCCCTCCTTCCCTCACTCCTCTCCTCACTCCTCTCCTCCCTCCCTCCCTCCACCCCTCCTTCCCTCCCTCCCACCTCCCCTCCTTCCGATCCTCCTTCCCTCCCACCTTCCCTCCTCTCCTCCTTCCCACCATCTTTCCATCCCTCCCTCCTTCCCTCACTCCTCTCCTCCCTCCCTCCCTCCCTCTCCTCCCTCCCTCCCTCCCTCCTCCCCTCCCTCCTTCCGTACTGGTTATTAAGGACTCACAGATCACCTACAGAGACAGTAGCCCGCTAGAGGAAGATTATGACAACAAGGCACCTTGAGCCTTATTGATTTCCTGTCGTCTAAGTGTTTAGATTATGATCTTCAACAGAAAGTGACACACAGAATGTCTCTCTTTAACGACGGCAGAACTGAACGACGGTTCGTGTTTGAACACAGTCACGGTTTCTATCCTGAGGTTGCACATATCAAATGTAACTAGGAGATTAACATTTAAAAGGTGTTTTATGTTTTAATCAGGTGGTATTACATGTGTTGCATACAATACAAGGCATTATGCCTGATGGCTGTCTGGCAATACCTGGCAAGAGCAGAGTCTTCATTTAAGAGACACTGCCCCCTAGTGTTTGTATTGAGACACACCAAGGGCTTCAACACCACTTCTGGTCTGAACTATTATGCTGCAATATGATGAAACATCAAAAACAACTATTTCATTAAGTGAAATAAAGGCAGGTTGTAATCATGACCAAACTCTAACTGGAAACATCCATAGATCGGGGTGGTGTTTCATATGTGTGTGTGTGTGTGTGTGTGTGTGTGTGTGTGTGTGTGTGTGTGTCTGTGTGTCTGTGTGTCTGTGTGTCTGTGTCTGTGTGTGTACATCCATAGATTCAGTCAAAATAGGCCTTCTTTAAACAACAATCACACATTTTTCACAAGATCAGCATACAAAAACATGATTTAAAAGCCATTGGCTATGGTAATATCGCTGACTCTGACTAGCATTTGTGACCACAAGTGGGTTTGCTCAGCACACAGCAGTGGAGGCCCGTGAAGGTAGACATCAGAGGACCGGCTCATTGTATCATACACTGCATGTTTAATATGATTCCTTGTTCCATGCATTGCAATGAGCCTGTCCTCTGATTTCTATCTCCTACCAGCTTTTCCCGGGCACACAGGGATAATACTCTATACATAATCCATAATCATTTAATAATAAAAGTGTTCTTCTAGTTCTGTGGTGGGTCATCATCTCTCCCAACAGGATGACTACAGCGCCCTCTAGTGGAAGTAAAGCGCCACTGCAGACTGCACCTCCTCCAACAGTTTTCTCTCGGCTTCCCTGTCAAGTCTTGTTTCTATTCCAGTGGACGCCATGTTTAACCTCACTCACTCTCTGAAGATCCCAGAAAAAAAAGTCCTTGTGTGAAGTCTGGCATCTGCGTAGTTGAGCTGTATTCCACCTGGCCTGGTATATATCAAATATTCTGTCTTTTGAACAACCAGAAGAAGGACCAGCGGATGATTGAATGGAACAGGGTAGAGAACTTTGTGCTTAATATTTAATGTGTCTGTAGTCAGCTCCCGTGAGGACAGGCCTGCAGGAGTATCTTCAATCAAACATTGCTGCTTCACTCTGGTCAAGGACACTCCAGCCCTCCAGGCTAACATATAGAACATGTGATCGTGATCCATTGGGGCAACATCCATTATTTATTGTTGTTTGCTGTTTTACTGTTTCACTAAAAGCCTCCTACATTGTCTGTAGTAGAGAGCTACAGTGTTGACCCTACCACTGAATAGGCTGGGCCTTTTTTGGGCTTTTAGAAAATGTGTATAATGGTAACCAAGAGGAAATGTGTAAATGGTAACCAATAGAAAATGTGTAAATGGTAACCAATAGAAAATGTGTAAATGGTAACCAATAGAAAATGTGTAAATGGTAACCAATTGAACATTTGTAAATGGTAACCAATAGAAAATGGGTGTATGGGTAACCAATAGATAATAGCTGTAAGGGTAACCAGTAGAAGATGTTTATCATGGTAACTAATAGAAAATGTGTGTAATGGAAACCAATAGAAAATGTTAGCGGTAACCGTGGATGTGTATTCCAGGGCCTCTGTGTCCTGCCTAAGAATCAATGCACCAGGAAACACTGCTCCAGCACGTGTCCATCAGGGGAGGCTGCTGGGCTCATTGGGATGCATGGACTGGGATGAGCCAGGAATGCTTATCGAACACATGATTCTCCTCCTGGTGCCAATCAATCCAAACAGCCCCGGTACACAGATGCTCTTGGGGAGGCAGCAGAAGGACGTAACCGGAGCCTCTGCTGCTGCTGCTGCTGCTGCTGAGGCTGGGGGAAACAGGATCTGTCTCTGATGGAGGATGGAGGGGCAGGAAGGAGGGGGACCAGGACAGGACCTGCAGCAGACCTGCACCAGCCAGCATCTCCTGCAGGCTCAGATTCTGCACCCCGGCACGGAAAGATGAGCCCTCTGTTTGTCTGTCTGTTTGTCTGTCTGTCTGTACTGTATGTCTGTCTACCTGTCTGTCTGTCTGTCTGTCTGTCTGTCTGTCTGTCTACCTGTCTGCCTGTCTGTCTACCTGTCTACCTGTCTGTCTGCCTATCTGTCTGCCTGCCTGTCTGTCTGTATGTCTGCCTGTATGTCTGTTTGTATGTCTGTCTGTATGTCTGTCTGTCTACCTGTCTGTCTGTATGTATGTCTGTCTGTCTACCTGTCTGTCTGCCTGTCTGTCTACCTGTCGGTCTGTCGGTCTGTATGTCTGTATCCTGTCTGTCTGTAAGTCTGTCTGTCTGTCTGTCTGTCTGTCTGTCTGTATCCTGTCTGTATCCTGTCTGTCTGTACGTCTGTCTGTCTGTATGTCTGTCTGTCTGTATACCTGTCTGTCTGTCTGTCTGTATGTCTGTCTACCTGTCTGCCTGTCTGTCTACCTGTCTGTCTGTCTGTCTGTCTGTCTGTCTGGCTGCCTGCCTGCCTGTTTGTCTGCTTGTCTGTCTGCCTGCCTGCACTGTAGTTTCAGCCTGTTATTGACCCAGCCCATGGCTATGGCCCTAAAGCACACACATGCACGTACGCATGCACGTATACACATACACACACACACAAACACACAAACACACACACAAACACACAAACACACACACACACACACACACACACATACACACACACACACACACAAACACACAAACACACACACACACACACACACATACACACACACACACACACACACACACACACACACTCACACACACACACACACACACACACACACACACACACACACACACTCCCTAGGATACAGATCTGTTCAGCAGACATCCACTCTTGTCTCGTTTGCTCTCCTCTCCTCTACTTTCTTCTCCTCCCCTCTACTTTCTTCACACAACCCCTGTACTTCACTGCAGCTTGTTGTTAAGGGGGGGTTGAGGGCTGCTTCTCCTCACTGCCGACTCGCCTGCCTGCCCGCCTGCTACATTAGCCCTAAATAACCTAAATAAACACACCCTATTGATTGTCTGCACTGCGAGGGGAGGCATGAAATACATAATGCTGGGCAGGGCTCCGGGGAGGGAGGCGAGCAGCAGGGGATTGATCCATCGGACACGCAGTCCATCACCAGGGGCTTCAAGAGCTGGTGGTGTCGATTCCACTGAAGGCTGTTTATCCTCCTGTTTCCCGTTTAGGTGAAGGGTTAGGGTTGCTTCCTAGGTTCCCAGCGGACCCAAGATGAGGGAAGAGTAGCTCTCTCCGTCGAGGCGCCTTCCTCCCTCCCTCTACATCTACGCCATTAACACTTAGCCAAGCCGCAAGACACTTCTCTTTAGAAATAGACGTACAGTAAGTACCTTGTATCCAGCGGTTTCATCAAAACACCATTAAGGGGGATGTTTTTTTCCGGCTATTCATTGTGCTGCTGTTCAAGAAGGCTCCGATCGTCGATAATTCAATCACGGTTTCCACACACACACACACGCCAGGGGAATAGAGGCTTTTTCATTAATGGGTTCTTCAGTGGGTTCTAAACCGTTTTTGTTTTTTTTCTCTTTTTTTGAAACCAACAATGATGTCAGAGAAAAACACCCTAACAACAGCTTCATCCCAGAGCTTCTCTCAGGAGGATATTGACAGACCCCTCGATCGATCCTTTTCTGATTCATATTTCGCATTTCATACATTGACTTCACCCCCCCACTGGGTCGAATCAAGCATTCACTGTCATCCTTGCCTCACCCTTAAAGGTTGCAAGTTGCAAGCATGAATATTCAGAGGAGACTAGTTGGGAGATTAAGATGTATAGATGTAGAGGCACCGGGGGAAACCGTTAAAATCAGCTAGGCTGTGGCCTGGGGTGGTCCAGTGGTCTAGCACCGTGGTCTACAGTGCACACATGTATGCCCATGTTGGCATGGGTTCGAATCCGGCCCATGCCCTGCTGACATGCCCTCTCTCTCTCCCTTCTTCTCCTTACTTTCCTGTCTGTCTTCACTGTATCTATCCAATAAAATGAAAAATATGAGAAGGACTCCCCCACTCAGAAAATAAAAAAATTTAAAAAAAATCAGCTAGGCTGACCCTCCGGAGCAACAAGTAGCAACACGGGATTCATACCTGAAACATCGTAGTCCTTGAGAGGAACAGCAGCATATCATTATGACAGCACTCGTAAACAACAACACACTGATTCAACACACGAGTCGATTCATTAGTAGTCGGCGCAGAGCAGCGTATACCTGCCTGGGCATAGCTGTGCAAAAAGGTCAAAGAAATCAATAAACCAATGGCAGGTTATTGTCAACAAGTAACACACAGTCAGTGTGCATACAACTCAGCTTTCCTTTTACTGGGACAGCAGTCAGAAGCCAGCATGTCACACAATGTCTGGCTGCCGTGACCCTGAGAACGCTGCTGAAGAGTCCCTTAAAAGAGGCCCGTCAAAAAAAAAACGTCCAATGTGTCCTTTCCGATTAGGCTACTATCGTCATTGTCAATATGCAGCACACACACAGACATGCACTCGCACAGGCACACGCACCTGCACACATACACACACACACACACACACACACACACACACACACACACTGTATATCCCAGTGTAATATGCAATGCAGCTGTGGATCTTTTCAAGCCTGAACCACCAGATGAGGTTTGCTTTCCAGACACACATGAACCCTACTCATAAAAAACATATTCATCGTCTCCATTGAAAGTGTGATTTAGGGGCGTTTGGTGGCGTAACATTGGATTCCGGCTGCGGACAAGATTCAAGATTCAAGATTCAAGATTGCTTTATTGTCTGTCACGGTCACAGAGTGACAGAAATTCTCCTTTGACAGGCTTTGTGCAGTTCATGAATACGTTATCCACATTAAAAACACACATAGGTCACATACATACAATAAAAACAGACAGGTATAACAGTGTTTATAAAATATAGTGCCTATTTAAAAAGTCCAGTCATTTAAAAATAATAGTAAGAAAAACAGTATTATGATTTAAAATGCTAAAATGTTGTGGTTTAAAAGAAAAACGGTGAGCTTCCTATTTTTAAATGTTCAGGGCGGTGGTTGCAGTGGGAATTAATTCTTTTTTCATATCCTGCATTTCATCCCTTCTCTCTCTCTCTCTCTCACCCATCCTTCCTGTCAAATCTCTATCCCAATAAAAAATAAATAAAAAATGAGTCGGACTGCCCCACTCAGGAAAAAAAATAACCCGAAAAAAGAAAAGAAAGAAAGTGTGATTTAGTTCTGGAGACTCACCTTAATTTGTGTCTGGGAAATGGCCCCATGGACCCCCCCCGCCGGATACTAAACAGAACCAGAACCCCCCCCACCCCAAAAAAAAAAAACCTAGCCAGCCTACCTCTCTGAAGTTCTCCGGCCCGCACTCTTTCCCCCTGAAGTCGCACTCCAGCAGCATGTCGTCCAGACGGTGCTTGGTCCGGTTGAAGAACTCGTCCAGGCCGAAGCGGGCGCCGGGCGGCCGGTCGGGCTCCGGCGCCAACGGGATCCCGGGGTTCATGTTGTCCTCGTAGCCCAGCAACTGGCCCATGAACAGCAGGTCATTGTACGTGATCTGAGACCTCCGGATGAAGTTGTAGTTACAGATGGTGATGGCCGGGAACGTCATGTTGTCCGCCACGCGCTCGTCCAGCATGGTGACGTGGTCGTAGGACAGGAAGTACATGACCCGGTCCACCACCTGCAGCGTCAGCATGGACAGGGCCAGCAGGAAGAACACCCCCCACAGGCCCTGACGCACGCCGAACTTCTTGTCCTCCACGAATACGTGGTTGGCGCCGTGGAGCGAGCAACCGCCGAAGAACGCCGCCAGGTCGTCCACCTGGTCGCCGTCGTCCTCGTCGTAGTCTCCGTCCTCCCCGTCGTAGACGTCCAGGGCGTCGCACGACTCCCCGTAGGAGTCCCCGGTGCCGCCATCTCCGGGCTTGGTCACGCGATGGTAGTGGTCGAGGTCGAAGCCGTCCTTGCCGCCGCCGGGTTCGTCGTCGGCGGAGAAGGAGATGGTGCACATGATCCGGACCGGCATGGTTGGAGGAGGAGGAGGAGGAGGAGGGTTGTGGGGGAGGGCTGCAGAAGGGTCGCTGGTTCAGCTGGAGTCAGAGACTTGGACCGAACTCCTCCAAAACTTCGACGACCAGATCAGCGTTGTTCGCGCAACTGAACCGAGCGTGACGACTCTCACAAAAAACACCCGAAGCAGGAGAGCAGCGAGAGTCCTGAAGCGAGATACCGGACGAATCCCTGAGACCTTGAGGGATGCAAGCCTGAACCAGTGGTTCAACGCAAGAAACTTGAAACCCCAAACCCTGAATTAAATTCTGTTTCTAAGAGGAGAAAACACAAATCGACACCGTGACTTCATCCTGATGATGTCACTCTTTGAGCAAACACACGAGAGAAGGAGGATGAAAATGTTTCCGTCCCGAATGCGGGTCAAAAGTCTTGCTTGTAAACGCCACTGAGTGAGTGAGTCTCTCCCCCCCTTGTTCATTACATGATGAGATGCTGTCTCTGGGTTTGTCCTTGCCCCCTTTGGTGCAGCACGCCCAGGGAAGGAGGAGGTGAGGCCATGAGGATAGGACACACAATACTCCCTCAGAGCCTAGTCCCAACACACACACACACACACACACACACACAGAGACATACACACATACACACACACACACAGTCACACACACACACACAGAGACACACACACAGAGACATACACACACAAACACACACACACACACACACACACAAGGGTACACATACACACACACAGAGACACACACACACACACACACACACACAGACATACACACACACACACACACACAGAGACATACACACAAAAACACACACACACACACACGGGTACACATACACACACAGAGACATACACACACACACAAACACACACACAGACACACACACAGAGACATACACACACACACACACACACAAGGGTACACATACACACACAGAGACACACACACACACACACACACACACACACACACACACACACACACAGGTCACTGTGTCAGGGCAGGGTTTCACCACTTACAGGAAGCAGAGCTTTGACGCAGAGCGAGAGATCAGCATCCTCCTGCTCAGTAGGGTTCCATTAATAGTCTATTTATTGTTGCTGACGTTTTGGGCCAAGATCTTTTGAGATACACAAGGCCACAACAGCAGCCAGACACCAACAGTGAAATCACAGAGATCTAACGGAAATCGTTTCCTTGTTGTTTTTCAATCGAACAGCTAATTTTACGAACCGCTTCCTTTCCTAATCACGATCTCTTTGCCTCGGGCCGTTTGACCGACAAAAAAGCTGATTGATAGAAAATAAATACAATTGTTGTAAACAGGAAAACACCTTTAATGCAGCCCTGCTTACTAGGAAGATGGACTAGGAAGATGGATAGGAGCCCGCTGTGGTGTTGTGGGGCTAATATGAACAAGAAATGCAGGAAAATGATCCAGCAGTATTGATTCTGCACCGTAAGACTGCCAGAGGGGCTATTTTCAGAAACATGATGGTGCCAGAGGAAGAAACTGTAGACCCAGTCAAGGCACACACACACACCCACACAGACACGCACACACACACACACACACACACACACACACACACACATACACACACACATGTGCGCACGCACACAGACACACATGTGCACAGGCACACACACACACGCACACACACAGGAACACACACACACCATCTACTTTAAGATTATATACACACACATGCACACACACATGCCGCGCACATGCACGCACGCACTCATGTACACACACACACACACACACCATCTGGTTTAAGATTACACAAACACACACACATACACACACACACACACAGACACACACACACACATACACACCATCTACTTTAAGATTACACACAGACATGCACACACACACACACACACGCATGCACGCATACACACACACACACACACACACACACCATATAGGCTACTTTAAGATTAAACACACACACACACCATCTAGGCTACTTTAAGATTAAACACACACACACACACACACCATCTACTTTAAGATTAAACACACACACACACACACCATCTACTTTAAGATTAAACACACACACACACACCATCTACTTTAAGATTAAACACACACACAAACTCCCCATGTAAATATATTCCAACCTGCCAAAGAGCAACATAATCTAAGCAGAAAAACAGAATAAACATAAATGAATAAACATAAATGAATGAACTGAATGAAATGGGGTGTAATGGGGTGTACCCCTAAATGGGGCGTAATGAGCGTGTCCCAGAGACAGCCGCTCCCAGGAGCCGTGTGTTACCATGAGGGGGACAGTGAGGCTAACAAGGATGGGAGGCTCAGCAGACTGGGTCAATATGTGTTTAGCAGCAGCTGTGCAGAAAGAGACGGCATTTAAAGACTTTAGGATTATGTAGGCGCATACGCATACACACATACACACACACACACACACACAGAGACCCACGCGCAGACACGCGCGTGCACACGCACACGCACACACACACACACACACACACACACACACACACACACACACACACACATACACACACTGTGACACACACAGCGACTGATAAAGTGGTAAAAAGGCTCTGCCTGGGTGAAATATGTGAAATATGGCCTGATATCTTCCAACATTATGAGGCCAGTCATCATTCCCCTGGCCATTGTCCCTGTTTCAACATCCATATAATGACCCCCCACACCCCCACACCCCCCTGTTGTGAAACTGCTGCTAAAGGGGCCAATCTGGAACCCAAACAACAACAATAGCATCTGGAGAAATATCCCCCCTCTCCTCTCAGAACCAACAGACACTCAGAGCTGTTAGGACATCGGAGTCTGTCAGAGAACTAAGCCACCGGGTTGGAAAAACAACCGGCACGATCAACATCGATTAACATAGTCATATGCTGTTTAGATTAGATTAGATAAGAATCAACTTTATTGTCATCGCAGAGGACAAGTACAACACAACAAAATGCAGTTTAGCATCCAACCAGAAGCACAAATACTGATACAAGGGCATGACATAAATAGAACAAGAATGGTAGTGATAGGTAACTATGTAATATACAGTATGTGCAGAGGTAGTATTGTAAACATCCGTATAGTTTCCACATGTGCTGGATTTTGACTGTAGTAAAAGTGAATAAAGACACAGTAAATAGGACAATACCAATAACAGTAGCCTAGATCTATCCCTCTATCCCTCCAACCCCAATGCCACTGGTCCCCATTATAGCGTTGGCCAGCAGGGTGCAGCATCGGTGTGTCTGTCTGTGAGATCAACAGGGAGTTGACTGTGAAGTGTGTAATGAGGTAACGTCGCAGGCAGCACGTTCTCCAATGATCTCCGTAATGAGACTTAATGGGACTACACACAACAACAAAGTGTCACACAACAACAAAGTATTAGCAGTAGAAAAAGCCCGTAAGCGATGAACACGCTGTTACAAAGGGGCGGCTGTGGTGCGGGAGGTAGAGCCGCCGTCTAATGATCTCAAGGTTGGCAGATCGGTGGTTCGAGCCCCGGCTGGCCACATGTCGAAGTGTCCTTGGGCAAGACACTGAACCCCAAATTGCTCCCAGTGAGCGGGCCGGTGCCTTGCATGCTAGCTTGCCGCCATTGGTGTGTGAATGTGTGTGTGAATGGGTGAATTTGAGGCCGTTGTAAAGCGCTTTGGAATAAGGCGCTATATATATATAAGTACAGTCCATTTAGAAAAAGCCCGTAAGCGATGAACACACTGTTACAAACGCGTAGGCCTACAGAGGACACACAACATAACACAACGAGGCAGATTCCTTGACATCGATTCAACCTCATCCTGGAACTAAATCACACGATTCAATAGAAGAAGAAAAAAAATCTCCATTGAAAACATGTTTTAATGTTTAAGATTAGATAAGTTAATTAGTGTCCACGAGAAACCCGGTCAGATAATCTGACCCAGAAGAAAAAAGGTTTTGACATTGGGGTTGAAAGAAACATGTTGCAAGACAATTTTTTTTATCACAGCATATAATGTTGCAATGTAATTATTGCATTCACTTTCATGTGGATTTCTGTTAAAATTATTTTCGTCTCATGAACGTTATTGCACTCTGTTTAAGAGAGGTTTCACCTTCCAAAGGGCATCATTCTTTTTCTCATCATTTGTGACTTTGAGATACAAGCCATTTGGAAAAAGAAAGTCCATGTGCTCTGTTAGCCAAACCCACACAACTGTGACATCATCAGAAAGCCCAGGATGGTCTCTGTACAGGACAGTAGGACTCAAACAGATAGATGAATAAATGATGCTTGACTTAGAGGTCTCAGACTCATGTCCCCCACAGAGGACAAAAATGAATTGCTGGGTCTCAGAAGGGATAGGTCAAATGTTATCACACCTTGTAAGGTGGCTTCACCAGCCGAACTACCGTTCCCAGCCACTAGGTGGGAGTGTGGGATATGTTTACTACGACAAGCCTGCGTGTCTCAGCCAGAAGGCGCAGAGATGGTCAGACAGGAGGAGGAGGAGAGGTTTAACGTCTCCTTTCAAGTCCTCTCTTCTTACATGCTCCGCTGACAACTAGGGACAGTCCTGCCGTTGCCATGGATACTGGCTTTGCGAGGGGGAAATGCATTGCACTAAGCCCATTACTTAGTACATCCATATAGACACACACACACACACACACACACACACACACACACACACAAACACACACACACACACACACACACACACACAAATGCATGAATACAGGAACACACGCATCCATGCAAGCAAGCACGCACACACTCACACACACACACACACACACACACACACACACACACACACACACACACACACACACACACACACACATTGACAGACACACAAACACATATCCCAGAAATGAGTGATTAAATGAGAAATACCCCACATACTGTACATTATACAATTATGAAATTGCAGTTATAATTCAAAGCAATAATGGGCGTCAAGATACCAAGCTAAAAAGAAAAAGCCATAATGTCGCTTCTCAGAAGGAGATTAAACTGTGAACAGCACAAATCAACAGTCTAGGCTCCCCTTACGAACGTTTAAATCATTGTTACTGCTGACCTTGACTCAGGATGCCGTGTTGCAACTGGCCGGGGACTTCAGCTGAAAATTAGCCAACTAGGCTAACGCTGCCTTTTTTACTGTATTTTATATGGTTCATGTATTTGGATTGTCCTCGATATAATAAACTAATAAACTAAACTAACCTAAACTAAACACAGACTAGGGCTCTCTGGCAACAGAGCTTGTATTTCCCTAGACGATGAATCTGGATGAATAAAGACTGATCCCAACAAACAGTAACATACCTGACTGACACACAACAAGAAAACATGATGATCTTGTGTGTATTTCCAGGGAATAGATTCTAAAAGTTATGGAGGTATAGGACATTGCTTATAGACAAACCGACATGGACCCTCACACACACGCACAAGCTTGCACGCACACACACACACACACACACACACACACACACACACACACACACGCGGTATGTTCCATCTTCACCTTTCAACAAAGGGGGTCAGGTCTTCGGTGGTGTTTTGAATACAGCCTGCAGTTAAATGGCTTGTTTTGTCTCAGGAACACGTTTTTCATCTGAGAAAGGCATAAAGAGGTGACACCCCTCCCTGACCTCTCCTAGTCACTAGTAATGGAGACACACCCTCTAGCGGTGTGTGTGTGTGTGTGTGTGTGTGTGGGGGACGGCGGGGACGGGGGGCTGGAGCCTAGAGACAGGGCTCCAAACCAGAGGATAGAAAATAGGATTTATGGTTAGATTTCTTTCACTGACTTCTGTCTTTGAAAGCTGTACTGGATAAGATACAAATTGACCCCGAAGTGAGATGTCAAACGAAATATCATCGATGCTTCCTGCCTCCCCCTTCATCCCAGTCTAAGGCACGCACGCACACTCACGCACACGCACGCACACACACACACACACACACACACACACACACACACACACACACACACACAGACTTGAAAGTGATAAAATACTGCACATATCATACATTATACAAATATGAAAGTTATAACTCATTAGTTTGTAAGTTACAAATGCTAAGAATATTCCCTCAGAACCTAGCCACTCACTCCTAGACACACACACACACACACACACACACACAGGCATGTACCAAGTACGTACACACCAAGACATGTGTGATGAATACTGGCTGAACACGAGAATTAAATTGAGTTTACACACCCACACACAAATACACCCCCACACACCCCCACCACACACACCCCCATACACCCACACAACCCCCCCCCCCCCCCCCCCAGTAAGAGGCAACTCCAGCACCATCACACCCTCTGCAGTAGCCAGGATCAGTCAGGACGCAGACAGGATGTCATTGGACGGCCGACAGGCGTGAGTGAGTGGTGATGACTCAGGTAGAGGGGGAGGCAGAGGGGGAGGTAAAGGGGGAGGTAAATCACGGGCCCGGTCGTGGTAGAGCAGCCAGCCGGAGCCGCAGACGTTTATTCAGCCCAGCGAGGTCAGAACCACTGACCCCGACCGTCATTCACAGGCCGATAGCGTTATAGTAAGGTTGTGTTGGGATTGTTCACAGGGGGAAACAAACACACACACGCACGAACGCACACACACACGCACACACACACGCACACACACAGGCACAGACACGCACACACACACACACACATACACCCACACCCACACACACACACACACACACACACACCCACACACACAGGCACACACACGTACACAGACAGACACACACACACACACACACACACACACACACACACGCACACACACAGGCACAGGCAGAGACACGCGCACACACAGAGTAAGGCTGTGTTGTGACACTTTGACCTGGTCTGGGATCAGTGCCGTAGGTCTCAGACAGACAAGCTCGATGAGGTCAGAGGGCAGTGATGGCTGTTCTGTGATCGTCTCTGTGTCCTGGGGGATCAGGCTGCAATCTCAAAGGTGATTATCACTCAATGTTCTCTCTGATACCTTACCTATCATGTGATCCCCCCTGTCACCCCCCCCCGCGTCCTGTCTGTCCTTTTTATCTCTGTTTCTGCTACTTCCTCCCTCTCGCTCTCTCTCTCTCCTTTCTCTCTCTCTCTCTCTCCCTCTTTCTCTCTCTTTCTCTCTCTCGCTTTCTCCCTCTCCCTTTCTGTCTGTCTCTCCCTCTCTCCCTCCCTCCCTCACTCACTCCATCCCCCCCTCTCTCCCAGACGGAGATGGCACCAGTAAGAGGGCTTTAGCTAGGCTTTTACAGACGCAGCCAGGAGGAACTGAATTATCAAGCTGAATGGCTGTAAACGTGACATTTTTCATAACATTTTCATAACGGCAATTCATCATCGCTGCTCCCAGGACTCAGCCACTGCGGTGCTCCCTGGTAGAGACTCACTGCTGCTGCTGGTAGACACACACACACACACACACACACACACACACACTAAAGAACATTGGACTACTGGCCTACTGAGGACAACATTTGTGTCAGTTTTGTGTAAATGTGTGTAACTCGTGTAAGAGGTAGTATTGAGTAAAGTGACTGTGTGCTTAAGTCCGTGTACATGGGTGTGGTTGGGGATAAACAGTCAAAATCACGGACTACCTACCCTGAAGCATACTTTACTCTTACACAAGTGCAATACTCATGCTATTTGTATTATTTATATTTTTGTACTATTTGTGCTGCTCATTTGTCTCTTGTCTTATTTGTCTCACTTGTCCAATTGTCTCACTCTTATAACTATTGCCACTTTTCTTTTCTTTATCTTGCCAATTTTATTCTCTTATACTTGTACAATCAACTTGAAACATTATGGAAATCATACTATGATAGGATACTATGTTTTATTACAAGAACACGTTGCTAATATTTTTATTGTCATGTATGAATTATCTGTAAAGTTCAGCAGTTTTTCAGTGGGGCCTTGGCTCCACTGCAAGTATGAATTAATCAAATCAAATCAAATCAAATCAACACAAATCAGAGATAAATACATTGTACTTTCAGGGCCTAGTAGGGTGGAACAGTACTGAGAGGGTGGTATGTTGTTATTGTGCATTCTGTTCTGTTCAGGAGGAATTGCCTTGTCTGCTGATGAAGCAGAAACTGCACATCCTGGTCAGCTGACAGCAGCTAGTCTGAGGTATATGTGACAGCAGCCAGTCTGAGGTATATGTGACAGCAGCAGGTATAAGGTATATGTGACAGTAGCTGGTCTGAGGTATATGTGACAGCAGCAGGTCTGAGGTATATGTGACAGCAGCAGGTCTGAGGTATATGTGACAGCAGCAAGTCTGAGGTATATGTGACAGCAGCTGGTCTGAGGTATATGTGACAGCAGCAGGTCTGAGATATATGTGACAGCAGGTCTGAGGTATATGTGACAGCAGCAGGTCTGAGGTATATGTGACAGCAGCAGGTCTGAGGTATATGTGACAGCAGCATGTCTGAGGTATATCTGACAGCAGCAGGTCTGAGGTATATGTGACAGCAGCACGTCTGAGGTATATGTGACAGCAGCAAGGCTGAGGTATATCTGACAGCAGCAGGTCTGAGGTATATGTGACAGCAGCAGGTCTGAGGTATATGTGACAGCAGGTCTGAGGTATATGTGACAGCTAGTCTGAGGTATATGTGACAGCAGCAGGTCTGAGGTATATGTGACAGCAGCATGTCTGAGGTATATGTGACAGCAGCCAGTCTGAGGTATATGTGACAGCTAGTCTGAGGTATATGTGACAGCAGCTAGTCTGAGGTATATGTGACAGCAGCTGGTCTGAGGTATATGTGACAGCAGCAGGTCTGAGGTATATGTGACAGCAGCTGGTCTGAGGTATATGTATGTGACAGCAGCACGTCTGAGGTATATGTGACAGCAGCAGGTCTGAGGTATATGTGACAGCAGCAGGTCTGAGGTATATCTGACAGCAGCAGGTCTGAGGTATATGTGACAGCAGCCAGTCTGAGGTATATGTGACAGCAGGTCTGAGGTATATGTGACAGCAGCAGGTCTGAGGTATATGTGACAGCAGCTGGTCTGAGGTATATGTGACAGCAGCTGGTCTGAGGTATATGTGACAGCAGCTGGTCTGAGGTATATGTGACAGCAGCTGGTCTGAGGTATATGTGACAGCAGCACGTCTGAGGTATATGTGACAGCAGCAGGTCTGAGGTATATGTGACAGCAGCAGGTCTGAGGTATATGTGACAGCAGCAGGTCTGAGGTATATGTGACAGCAGCAGGTCTGAGGTATATGTGACAGCAGCTGGTCTGAGGTATATGTGACAGCAGCATGTCTGAGGTATATGTGACAGCAGGTCTGAGGTATATGTGACAGCAGCTGGTCTGAGGTATATGTGACAGCAGGTCTGAGGTATATGTGACAGCGAGGCTGAGGTATATGTGACAGCAGCAGGTCTGAGGTATATGTGACAGCGAGGCTGAGGTATATGTGACAGCAGCAGGTCTGAGGTATATGTGACAGCGAGGCTGAGGTATATGTGACAGCAGCTAGTCTGAGGTATATGTGACAGCGAGGCTGAGGTATATGTGACAGCAGCAGGTCTGAGGTATATGTGACAGCAGCTGGTCTGAGGTATATGTGACAGCAGCAGGTCTGAGGTATATGTGACAGCTAGTCTGAGGTATATGTGACAGCAGCACGTCTGAGGTATATGTGACAGCAGCTGGTGAAACCAGGAACAAGTCGGCAGCCGAAAAATGCACATACATTTCAACGTTGTTGAAAATCAACGACACACTTGCTAGTCAACTAACACAGCTCGTTTTGTGAGCCTGTTAACAATGTAAAGTAGTGTTATTATAGCTAACTAGGTAGTAGTGAGGTTTACTCACCGAATCCATTGCATTGCAATATTTTGGCTTGACTAGCGATTGATTTGATTCAATTGATTCATTGATTTTCAACAACGTTGACATTTATTACGATTTTTCAGAATAGAGTTCTGAACAATTTGAACAAGTTG
>NC_137691.1:15955064-15970064 GCF_963989245.1 Nansenia antarctica
TCAGCATCAGTAACAAGCCCACAGCGGCTAGTCAGAGTGCAGAGAGGCAGGGTGGGAGGAGAGCTGTTGTTGCTGCTGCTGCAGCACTCTAATAATATCTGCTCTCAGCTCAGTAGATGACCCCAGACAGCCAGGTGTACACCCAGGATATGACCCCAGACAGCCAGGTGTACACCCAGGATATGACCCCAGACAGCCAGGTGTACACCCAGGATATGACCCCAGGCAGCCAGGTGTACACCCAGGATATGACCCCAGGCAGCCAGGTGTACACCCAGGAGAGGGGGGACAGCCTCAGCCTCATCCGCTTCTTCTCCACCCTGGGTCATCTTCACTCCCATTACAGCCAGAGAGAGAGAGAGAGAGAGAGAGAGAGAGAGAGAGAGAGAGAGAGACAGAGAGAGAGAGAGAGAAAGAGAGAGAGAGAGAGAAAGAGAGAGAGAGAGAGAGAGACAGAGAGAGAGAGAGAGAGGATGATATGACTCCAGATGACTAATGACGTGTTTCTCAGTCCAGACCAGCCACGAGAAGAGAAGAGAGGAAGAGGGGCATGCAGGGATACCAGGCAGTCCTTCAGGGCTGACCACGGGGCTACTGTTGCTACTGCAGCAGACTGCCACTGTCAAGCCCTCCACTTCCGCCTAGCCTGTGCCAGTACCTCTCTCTCTCCTGTCTGTCTCTCTGTGTGTGTGTGTGTGTGTGTGTGTGTGTGTGTGTGTGTGTGTGTGTATCGTGGCCTCTTGCGATATGATTATCGATTCACATCGGCAAATATAGATATTTGAACAAAAAAAAAATCTGGCACGCGCACTGTAGAATGGAAGTGAAGCAACTATGTAGAAGAAGGTGGAAAGAGGGGAAAAGCAAGCGGTGTAGTCTACGTGATACGCAGGACTACGCCGTATGCCCACTAGGAAAGGGCAAGGATTTCCGTATAACCACTTAAAAATGTGCGAGGATACATAACAGCGGTTTTGTGTCAGAACTTTCACACTTTCATTCATAAAATTCACCCCGTCTGTGTTGGGACTGACTATAGCGTCATATACCATCAACGGGGGGAAATGCGAAAATGAAATAGGTCAAAATGCAGCACTATCATGCACAGATCAGCCTTATAACATGTAATGTTAGATATATAACGTTAGACAGGGAGCGCAGATGTATTTTTATGGCGTTCTGAAATGAACGATATGAGGCTGGGAGGGAAAAATCTCAGTATACCTACTAGAAAAAACTAGACTACACCACTGGGAAAAACAAATACGAAATGCACCTCTAGCCTACAAATCGAACGCCTGGCACCATTATATTTCAAAGCAAGGCTTCCTTTTAACTCCCCGAGGGCTACGACTATTACCAAGTCTATCGCTGGGTTTATCTGCAAGGACCTTCGCCCATACAGTGTAGACGAAAATGAAGGTTTGCGCCGAATACTGCAAACACCGGAAACCAAGATACGAAATGCTGTGTTGAAAATATTTCACTGAGACGGGGCTATTCCAGCGTTGTATGTAGTCCTTCCTTTCAACTTTTGAACTCCTGCTTTCTGGGCAGTTTAGCCTTTTGCCACTTTATTTTGTATGAAGGATGGCCACTCATCGCCAGATCGTTGTTTGTTGTTACGAGTTACAGTCTTGTTCACGGCTGCATAGCTGCACTGAAGTGTGTTGTGTATTCTCTGTATCTAAGTGTTTAGTTTTTGCCGTGTTCTATCTACCGGTATGCTAAACTCAGGACCACTTCCCGGGTTCGGCCTGCCCGTCTGCCTGCCCTGTTTAACTGCCTGTCTACCTGCCTGCCTGCCCTGTTTAACTGCCTGTCTACCTGCCTGCCCTGCCTGCCCTTCCCTGTTTAACTGCCTGTCTACCTGCCTGCCCTTCCCTGTTTAACTGCCTGTCTACCTGCCTGCCCTGCCTGCCCTTCCCTGTTTAACTGCCTGTCTACCTGCCTGCCCTTCCCTGTTTAACTGCCTGTCTACCTGCCTGCCCTTCCCTGTTTAACTGCCTGTCTACCTGCCTGCCCTTCCCTGTTTAACTGCCTGTCCTGCCTGCCCTTCCCTGTCTGACCTGCCTGTCTACCCTGCCTGTCTACCCTGCCTGTCTACCCTGCCTGTCTACCCTGCTACTCCACCCCCACTTGCTATTCCACCCTGCTTCTCCCGCTATTTCCCCGCTTTTCCTTCATTAAAACTGGATTCTTTTCTCTACGTGTCCTGACTCCTGTGTTCTGCGCTCGGGTTCCTCAGCTCTGACCACGGCTGCTAATCACACCACAGAGCCCAGGTGAGCTGTTCTGTTCTGTTCTGTGCTGCGTTGACCCGGTACCACCCTAATCACACTACAGAGGTGAGACCCGGTCTGACAAGTTCAGAGGACGCCTAACAAACAAAGCAGGGCACAGCAAACACAGAGGGGGAGAGAGAGAGAGAGAGAGAGAGAGAGAGAGAGAGAGAGAGAGAGAGAGAGAGAGAGAGAGAGAGAGAGAGAGAGAGAGAGAGAGAGAGACAGACAGGAACGCCTGGCCAGCCAATTATCCCCGGTACAAGAGCTTGTTTGAACTGACCTTAAAGGGAACCGATTTCCCCATCAGTGTCCTGGGTTAGCATCAGGGGACACCCAGAACACCCATTACACACACACACACACACACACGCACAGGTGCACACACACACACACACACACACACAC
Source organism: Nansenia antarctica (assembly GCF_963989245.1). Classification (NCBI taxonomy): domain Eukaryota; kingdom Metazoa; phylum Chordata; class Actinopteri; order Argentiniformes; family Microstomatidae; genus Nansenia; species Nansenia antarctica. The sequence continues at coordinate 15,957,755 of NC_137691.1, forward strand.
ACACCGTGGCCACACACACATCTAGTACCGTAAATGACAGCCACGATGACAGCACCTGCTGGGATTAGGAGGTCATTACGAGTATCAAGAGTCAGCGGACCGCAGCATGCTTCTAAACTGCACCTCTGTCTCTCTCAACGGGGCCCCTATTACAGTATGATGTCATCTTAGAACAGGCCCTTTACCGCAGAGAAGGAGACAAATGTATTGACCCTGCATGAGATCATCAGACACCCTGCATCAGATCCTGTGTCACTTAACACAGAAAGTGCAACACGCATTACTCTTCCTTTTGGTAATTGTTTTAATTCGTGAACAGGATAAAAGGTGTTTAACGACTTATGATTGTTGCTGTGCTGAGAGTAGTGGCGGGGTGGTGGGGGGGGGTCATGTCCCCCACGAGTGTACGGGGGGGGGGGGGATCACTCTGAAGCCGCTCGATGCCCTCCGGCCGACACGCGAGTGTTTTAATGACACCCCTGGTGTATCGCCTGACGCACAACCACAGGACCGGCCTGTCTCTCTCAGGACCGGGAGCAACATTCACAGTACCGCTCCGCCACCCGAGCACACTGCACGCTCGCCGCCGACGGATCGACCTTTTTCTGAAACAAATGGTGAGAGATTAAAAGCAGGCCGACTGACAGGGAGATGAGAGATGAGGTGATGAGGTGGTGGTGGTGGTGGTGGTGCGGGACGGAGGGAGGGTGAGTGGAGGAGGAGGGAGGGGGAGTGAGAGTGGAACGGAGAGACAGAGAGAGAGAGAGAAAGACAGAGAGAGAGAGAGACAGCCAGAGACAGCCAGAGAGAGAGAACAAAAGAGAGACAGACAGAGAGAGAGATATAGCCAGAGAGAAAGAGAGAGAGATCGAGAGAGAGAGAAAATGAGAAAGAGACAGACAGACAGAGAGAGAGAAAGCCAGAGAGAGAGAGAGAGACAGCCAGAGAGAGAGAGAGAATGAGAGAGAGAGGCGGTATCCTAATAGCAATGTTCGAAGACAAGGAGATGAAACCCCTGACAGGGGAACAAAGTGAGACCAGGGTACCGCGTGTTTTATCACCGCTAATCTGACATTAACAACGTTTATTAAACCTCCCTCTGTTCTCTGTTCTCACCCTCTGTGTGCTAAAAAAAGCATCTGTACACGCGTGGTTTCTATTTCTGCCTTTCATCTAAAGAACCTCTGACTTGTACTGTTCTCCCTCTCCCGGCTACACCTTGAACGGCCTGTCGACCGCCAACGCCACAGGCTCAGGGAAAACTGAATTCATATTCATACACCAGGTGAAGCGTCCTTTACATACAAAAAAACACCCCTATTCATGTCTAATAACACTGGTGATACTGTAGTTATACTAGTGAATTAGGTATGTACAGTAGAATTTGTCTGGCTGTGGTGTCTCTTGTATTCACGCACGCACACACACACACACACAATGTGACTCTTGTCTTCTCTCTCTTCTGTGACAGGTAAGCGAAGAGTGTCGCCTGTTCTCCTGGGGATCCCACATCCTTCCTCTGTCCCTCTCCTTGTCTCTGTTCATCTTCCGTCTGTCTGTCTGTCTGTCTGTCTCTCTCTCTCTCTCTCAGCTCCCTACAGGTCCGGAGAGCCAGCCTTAACAAGGAACATACATACACATTTAAGCACATTTAATCACCATCTTAATCATCCTCATCCTCCTCATTGTCATCATCATCATCATCATCATCATCAATATCATCATGATCATCGTCGTCATAACTAGGCAGCCAGGAGAACAGAACCAGTCAGGAGGCAACAGCAACATGTCCAATCGGAACGCTACAGGAACTGTGTTGTTTAATACAGGCCTCTGGAGGGCGGTTCCATTTCTTTCCTTATTTCAAAGGAAACGCCGTTCAGATGACAAGCGACTCCCACGCGGGTGCAGAAACCGCGGAGAAGTTGACGCGACTAAAATATCTTAATTTCATGCTATTTTATGTGGCAGTTCTATTCAGTACAGTGAGCACACTTTCACTTCCCTTTTCTTTTTTTATTTCCGTTCACCCCCGACGGGACGGATGACTTTGATCTCTGCGACAAGGTGTCGAAGCTTGAGGTGTTCTAGGACTAGGATGGAGAGATCTGATTGGTTCCCTTGTAAAAAAAGAAAAAAAGAAAGAAAAAAGCTCTCAATCTAAATGGTGTGGTTGGAAGTCAGGGTATAAAAAAACAGACTGTGAGGAAACCGATTCTGTCTCTTTTGTCTTAATGTGTGGTCTCATCTGAGCTTGTGAGTACTGGAACAGTGACCGTGTGGTAATCTCTCTCTCTCTATCTACCGTTTAACATCCTCTCTATCTACCGTTTATCATTGAGGGTAGAACATAAAATCCTTATATGAAGTATTTGCCATGTCATAATTATAGTATAGTATTGTCGTAATTGTTTATCATATTCTATAAACGTTTGATTCATCCTATTTGACCACTTTAGCACTAATCAGCAGACAAACAATCCTTTGCACTTAGTGCTAATTAAATTACTTAGTCAGATTAATAGTATTAAGTCATGCTGTGCTATTAACAATCTAGCTACATCTAGCCACATCAGAGCCGCCGAGAGCATTGAGGCTTCTCCCTGGCCTTTGACCTGAGGTGAGCCTGCCTTCCCGACACTGCACTCTTTGCACTTTTATTTGTCCTGCACCTTGCTTTTAGTGTATTTTTCTATTTGATCAGTTTTCTTTCATCTGTATGTTATCTCTTTTATCTTGTTTTTCTCTTTATATTTGATCTGTTAAGCACCTTGGGCGGCTCTTGTCGTTGTAAATGTTGTGCTATATAAATAAACGTTACTTACTTACTACAATCGAGCTACATTTCCTTGACAAGCCTCTGTATTGTAACTGCCAAGCTATTAGACCTTCCTCCTTCCTGACACCTCCCTGTAGCCCCTAGTCTGACACCGCCCTGGGACCTCCTGCCTGCTCCTCTCCCTCCTGTCCCTCTCTGTGTGTGGCTCAGTAAGTCAACAGACTACTCAACTAGGACTAGCTGTGCATATTTCACCTACTCTTAGCGCCGCCTCAAACGACCATACTCTTTACAATGGGAAGCTGCTACTTACACACAAAGACCACTAGGTGGTGCTTCTTGTAAATTAGCCGCACATATCTAGGAAAAGTCATGAAAGGAGGGTCCTGAAGTGCAAAGATATAAAAAATGTTTACTCACTTGGTCAAATGACCCCACCCATGGCTGTTCTAGTGTTAAATCACACAGCTACTGTCGAGCATGACACCAGTTGGAGGCTTCGAATCAAGAGCATGGGGCCGTGTTGTCATGCGCAGAACGGAATGAGGAGCGGGGGGTATCAAACCAGTCGTGTTCGGCGCCGTTCCTCGTTTCGTCCCGTGCGTTACCCCCCCCGTCCTCCCGTGTCTACCTACGCCGGCCTCCACCGTCTGTCTGCCGGTGTCCTGTGGTTGTTTGTTTTGTCATGGTGTCTCTGTGGGGGTCTCAGTGGGTGTGTGCAGACTGCAGAGGTCCAGCAGAGAGCTGGGAGTCACGTGACGCAGACACACTGTTCTACCCTGACACGGCCCTGTCGCTGGTTCCTCCTCTGCCCTCTCGTCCTGCTGTGGCTGCCTGCGTACGGGGCTGACAGGACCAGGACACATCGCCAGGCATGGACACATTGTTTATTCTGTCTGTCTGTCTGTCTGTCTGTCTGTCTGTCTGTTAGCGGGTCTCTCTGTATGTCTGTGTGTGTATGTGCGTGTCTGTGTGTGTGTGTGCGTGCGTGCGTGTGCGTGTGCGTGTATGTGTGTGTGTGTGTGTGTGTGTGCGCGTGTGCGTGTGTGCGTGTCCGTGTGTGTGTCAGGGGAGACTAGGGGAAATGGCAGAAATCAGAGGACGGACTCATTGCAATGCAGGAAACACGGGCCGTGTTTGAAGCCATTCACCCGTCCATGCATTAAAATACCAGCCCTCGCTGGTGTGTATACAGTATGTGTGTGTGTGTGTGTGTGTGTGTGTGTAACAGAGTGTTTGTGTGTGTGTGTGTGTGAGAGTGTGTGTGTGTCAGGGGAAACTGGTGGAGGCAGAAATCGGAGGATGGACTGATTGTAATGCGTGTGTATGTGTGTGTGTGTGTGTGTGTGTGTGTGTGTGTGTGTGAGAGAGTGTGTGTGTGTCAGGGGAAACTGGTGGAAGCTGGACTGAAAATCGGAGGATGGACTGATTGTAATGCGTATGTGTGTGTGTGTGTGTGTGTGTGTGTGTGTGTGTCCAGCAGGCAGGCAGGGCATCGCAAGGGAGACCGTAGAGAGAGACTGCTGACTACTCCAAAGCACCACAGAAACAGCAATCCAGTGGGTCGATGGAGGGAGATGGAGAGCAGCACAGACACAGACACAGACACACACACAGGCACAGACACAGACACAGACACAGGCACAGACACAGACACAGACACAGGCACAGACACAGACACAGGCACAGGCACAGACACAGACACAGACACAGAGACAGACACAGACACAGACACAGACACACACACAGGCACAGACACAGACACAGGCACAGACACAGACACAGACACAGACACAGGCACAGACACAGACACAGACACAGACACAGACACAGACACAGACACAGACACAGGCACAGACACAGGCACAGACACAGGCACAGACACAGACACAGACACAGACACAGACACAGACACAGACACAGACACAGGCACAGACACAGACACAGAGACACAGACACACACACAGAGACACAGACACAGGCACAGACACAGACACAGACACAGACACAGACACAGACACAGACACACACACAGGCACAGGCACAGACACAGACACAGGCACAGACACAGACACACAGACACAGACACAGGCACAGACACAGGCACAGACACAGACACAGACACAGACACAGGCACAGACACAGACACAGGCACAGACACAGGCACAGACACAGGCACAGATACAGACACAGACACAGACACAGACACAGACACAGACACAGGCACAGACACAGACACAGACACAGACACACACACAGACACAGACACACACACAGACACAGACACAGACACACACACAGGCACAGACACAGACACAGACACAGACACACAGACACACAGACACAGACACAGACACAGGCACAGACACAGACACAGACACAGGCACACACACAGACACACACACAGGCACAGACACAGACACAGACACACACACAGACACACACACAGGCACAGACACAGACACAGACACAGGCACAGACACAGGCACAGACACAGACACAGACACAGACACAGACACAGACACAGACACGGGCACAGGCACAGGCACAGACACAGACACAGGCACAGACACAGGCACAGACACAGCCACAGCCACAGACACAGACACAGGCACAGACACAGACACAGACACACACACAGACACAGACACAGACACAAGCACAGACACACACACACACACGCACACAGACACAGACACAGACACAGGCACAGACACAGGCACAGACACAGACACAGACACAGACAGACACAGACACAGGCACAGACACAGGCACAGACACAGACACAGACACAGACACAGACACAGGCACAGACACAGACACAGACACAGACACAGACACAGGCACAGACACAGACACAAACACAGACACAGACACAGGCACAGGCACGGGCACAGGCACAGACACAGGCACAGACACAGACACAGACAGACACAGACACAGGCACAGACACAGGCACAGACACAGACACAGGCACAGACACAGACACAGACACAGACACAGACACAGACACAGACACAGACACAGGCACAGGCACAGGCACAGGCACAGACAGACACAGACACAGGCACAGGCACAGACACAGACACACACACAGACACACACACACAGACACAGACACAGACACACACACAGACACAGGCACAGACACAGACACAGACACAGACACAGGCACAGACACAGACACAGACACAGACACAGACACAGGCACAGGCACAGACACAGACACAGACACAGGCACAGACACAGACACAGACACACACACAGACACAGACACAAACACAGACACAGGCACAGACACAGACACAGACACAGGCACAGACACAGACACAGACACAGACACAGGCACAGACACAGGCACAGCCACAGACACAGACACAGACACAGACACAGGCACAGACACAGACACACACACAGACACAGACACAGACACAGACACAAACACAGACACAGGCACAGACACAGACACAGACACAGGCACAGACACAGACACAGACACAGACACAGGCACAGGCACAGGCACAGACACAGACACAGACACAGGCACAGGCACAGACACAGACACAGACACAGACACAGGCACAGACACAGACACAGACACAGGCACAGACACAGGCACAGACACAGACACAGACACAGACACAGACACAGGCACAGGCACAGACACAGACACAGGCACACACACAGGCACAGACACAGACACAGGCACAGGCACAGACACAGACACAGACACAGACACAGACACAGACACAGGCACAGACACAGGCACAGGCACAGACACAGGCACAGACACAGACACAGGCACAGACACAGACACAGACACAGGCACAGACACAGACACAGACACAGGCACAGACACAGACACAGACACAGACACAGACACAGACACAGACACAGACACAGACACACACAGACACACAGACACAGGCACAGACACAGGCACAGACACAGGCACAGACACAGACACAGGCACAGGCACAGACACACAGACACAGACACAGACACAGACACAGATACAGACACAGACACAGACACAGACACACACACAGACACAGACACAGGCACATACACAGACACAGACGACACAGACACACACACACAGACGACACAGACACAGGCACAGGCACAGACACAGGCACAGACACAGGCACAGACACAGACACAGGCACAGACACAGACACACACACAGGCACAGACACAGACACAGACACAGACACAGACACAGACACAGACAACACAGGCACAGACACAGACACACACAGACACAGGCACAGACACAGACACAGACAGACACAGACACAGGCACAGACACAGGCACAGACACAGACACAGACACAGACACAGGCACAGGCACAGACACAGACACAGACACAGACAGACACAGACACAGGCACAGGCACAGACACAGGCACAGACACAGGCACAGACACAGACACAGGCATAGACACAGGCACAGGCACAGACACAGACACGGACACAGACACAGACACAGACACAGGCACAGACACAGACACAGACACAGACACAGGCACAGACACAGGCACAGACACAGACACAGACACAGACACAGACACAGACACAGGCACAGACACAGGCACAGACACAGACACAGACACAGACACAGACACAGACACAGGCACAGAGAGACAAAGACAGACTGACTCCCACCCCTCAACACCCCACCATCACCACCACCACCACCACCACCACCACCACCATCACCACCACCACCACGGACAATAGCACTGAGTCTGGCAGTCAGAGTGTTTGGTGGGTGTGTGGGTGGATGGTGTGTGTATGTGTGGGTGGTGACACTACACTCGTCTCTCTCGTTATCGCCAGGGTGAGAAAAGCATAGCGAGGACCACTCGTTATCCTTTCATCTCCATATCAGTGGAGGATTCTGAGTGATGAGCTCTTTTAAAGATGCACTCAAATAATAAGATACAAATACAAAAAGAAAAAGATTAAATACCGGAAGATTTTTTTCTATTAATACGTTTATGATTGGATCAGATTTTCCGTATGGAGAGATAACATAATGTGTTCCTTTTCCTTTCATTATGGCCTGAAGTTAATGCAGTGTGATTCTACTGCCTCTGGTGACATTCTTCTCCTACATTTTCGAGCATCAGTCTTCTTTGTCATTCGAGCGGGTTACAGAAAACCACAGTTTCCCTGAACTCTCCTTTCACTGTGGATGCTCTTTCATTTTCGGTTCATACAATGACCTTTTATAGGATTCCTGCACAAACACATGTGCGCGCACACACACACACACACACACACACACACACACACACTACAAACTCTCCCCAGCTTTGGAGAGTGAAGAGTGGGACTTCTCTCCGGCCGTGCTGGCAGAACCAAACCCAATGGGGAAGTTGTGATGTGTGAACTTTCTGAAGGCATGATGTAATGGCTGGCTATCATGCAAATCAAATGAACCATGGTTCTGGCATGAGTGGGTGTTCGTTCCAACGCACCTGTTGTTTCTCGTCAATCCGACCGCAACCAAAAACCCCTGTCCCTTCTCATGAATTAAAGTCGACTTAAAATGCAAAGTTATAATCAAAGTAACAAGCAAAATGAATATGCTGGCGTGGTGTGGTGTGGTAAAATGTGTGTGTAAAATGTGTGCTGTTGAAAAACTGTCGCACCCTCACGTGTCAGGACTCAAACAAGGAGAAATCACTTCTGTATATTCCATATTGCGTCCTGACATTGGGCCGGACCCATTTTGACAATAAAAGTCTTAGATAGGCCAAAGTACCACTTTCAAAGTGCCACTTTGTATTGGAGCCAAAGAGCTTGTTATTATTTATGAAAAACCAAAAAGGTTTTTTCATAAATAATAACATCAAGCTTTTTGGCTCCAACACAAAGTATAAAACAATAAGACAGACGCTTAGATCGTTAGATCGTTGTTCACTGATGCCAGAACTGTGCATGGAGGTCCAGCTAATATCAGGCATATTAGGAAGGCTGGACTCTGACGTCACCTGACTGACAGTTTTTTTATTTTATTTGTTTATATGGTGAATATATATATATATATATATATTTTTTTTTTGACAGTACAGTATAGATTATGACAGGAAGGATGGGTGAGAGAGAGAGGAGGGATGACATGCAGGATATGTCCCCGGCTGGAATCGAACCGGGGACCCTGCGGTTACATGGTCGATGCTTAACCCGCTACGCCACCTAAGCGCCCCTATTCTTTTTTTTAATGGGCACAGGGGAGGGTAGTTTGTTTATCTCCCATTTTGCAAGTGCGGTGTCTCCTCTATAAACGGTGTTGTGGGACCGGTGTGCAGCATTTTATGGATGATGGAGGGAGCTTGTATACATATTTCTACAAAACAAATCCATAAATAGTTTTTGAAATGACAGACCATCATTTACAGCCCAGAACAATTAATAATGTGTCATCCGTCACCCCTCGTCATAACCATATCCACCCTGAGAACGTCTGTCCCTATACTGCCTCGATTCGGGGTAAAACTGGATCACCAGCCTCCAGGGGCCAAAAGTGTGTTTGTGTGTGTGTGAGTGTGTATGCATGTGCGTGTGTGTGTGTGCGCGTGCGAGTGTGCTCCTGCAAAAAAAAGCATTCTGTGTGGATGTGATTGACACTGGTGGGGAACACATTCTGGGCGAGCTGATTTCATGCGACACTGAACCTCAGCTCTCTCAAAGTGAGAAACGCAGCGATACGGCAAACTTGACATGGATAACGGGGGGCTTTCCTAGTGTTCTGGCTCAGTAGAAAGCTAACTGCTGATTAAAAATGCTTAAATCTATGTAGGCTAGAATTGCATTAACTAAACGTACAGAAGACCACGTTCTCCCAGTGAAGTGAACTCCCATACCGAAGGCTTCTACTTCTTTTAACTCCCAGACCCAAATGATGATAAGGAATTTTAATGATAACATTTATTTTGGGTTAGAGCACTAAAGCACCCCCCCAAAAAAATAGCACCACACGCCCCGGACGTCACAAAACAAAAACAACAGAATGAAAAGGTCCGTTGTTGCAAGTGGAAAGTTTTCTATCTATCTGAATATTCATGGTCTTCCTCGCAGTCGACTCTGAGACCCCCAGAGAAGCTTTAAAAATAACAAGGAAACGGTTCAAATGCGCAACTTAAAATTCAGCTCTCTGTCTCCTCTCCTGGAGGAGAGTCGATGCGATGAGATTACCTTCAGACGCTGCACCCTGGGTCGCTTACGAGGGAGGTCAACTTCGGTTCTAACTTTCGTTTTTCGATGTTTTTTTGATCTCTGCATGGGTCTCGCATGAACTCACGGGGAGGCCAGAGATACGAATAAACAGCAGTGGCGGCAAAAAAGCTGCTGGGCTGCCAGCAGTAGGGCTTTGTGGGGGCGGGGGAAAAAGAGAACGGAAACCCGATCTGTTTTGCGTGCTGGGTTGTGACTGTTGTGTACTGTGGACTTAACCGTTCTTTTGACTTCATTCAAGGTTGGGGAGAGGGTGATGGAATTGTTTTCAAGGTACAAGGTCAAGGGTCAAGTGAAGGTGTTTAGGGTTTAGGATTTAGGGTCATCCTAAGGATCCCATTTAGCATCTACCGCGAGACAATGAATGAATGAATGAATGAATGAAATGAATGAATGGTCTTTATTGTCATTGCTACAGTACAGGTACCAAACAACGAAATTTAGGAGGGGTGGCTCCCCTGGTGTTAGGAAAGAAAAAAAAACACAAGAAGGGAAGGAGCTGGTTTACATAAATAAAGGCTATGTACACTATCCACTATACTATACTGTACAGATAGACGACTAGGGTTGTCATATTGCACATAGTGTTATTGCACATTTCTTTAAAGCGTCGCTGTTTGCAGGCTTGAAATGTACATATTTGTGCCTGAGCACTACACCTGATTTTTTCAGTCCAGCAGCTGCCATCAATCCGTCCAGACTGTCCAGGGCCCAGAACCTAGGTCTTTGCTGTGTTCAGGGCCTGGACGGCCCTGTGGTAGAAGCTGTTCTTCAGTCTGTTTGTCCTTGCGGCCATGGTCCTGAACCGCCTTTTCGAGGGCAGCCGGGTAAAGTGTTCGTACCCAGGGTGGGTTGGGTCCCTGGAGATCTTGGAGGCCTTCCTGAGACAGCGTGTGTTGTACAGCTCTTCCAGAGAGGGGAGGGGGGCGCCGGTGATCTTCTGGGCTGTTCTCACGACTCTCTGTAGCGCATTTCTCTCCGCGGTTGTGCAGCTGGAGAACCAGTTGCAGATGCTGTAGGTGAGGATGCTCTCCACTGCGCCGCGGTAGAAGGTCACCAGTATCTCCTGCTTGCTGTGTTCCTTCCTGAGGACTCTCAGGGTGTATAGCCGCTGTTGTGCCTTCTTGATGGTGGCTTTTGTGTTGTCCTTCCAGGTCAGGTCATCCTGCATGTGCACCCCCAGGAATCGGAGGGTTGAGACTCTCTCCACGCTCTCTCCGTCGATGAGCAGGGGCTGGATCTCGGACTTTTTCCTCCTGAAGTCTACGATGATTTCCTGGGTCTTTGACTTGTTCAGCAGCAGGTTGTTAACCTTGCACAGCTTGCTCAGTTGCTCTACCTCATCCCTGTACGCCGCCTCGTCCCCCCCCGAGATGCATCCCACCACGGTGGTGTCGTCTGCAAACTTTACGATGGAGTTGCTGGGGTGGACGGGGGTGAAGTCGTAGGTGTAGAGGTTGTAGTGAGGTTGTAGTGACCAGCACAATGACCAGCACAATGACCAGCACAGCCAATGACTCTGATGGCCATCTACAGTACCAGTCAAAAGTTTGGATTGAAAGTGTTTTCAATTCAGTGGGGAAGAGTGTGTCCAAACTTTTGACTGGTACTGTATGTACATGCCAAACGTAGAAGAAAAAGTGAATCATCTCATTTTTAAAAAAGTGACAGTCTCCCCGGCCATCTCACACCCCCCTTCACCCAATCATGTTATTTCATTCACACTGTAGTTTTGACATCCAGAAGAGATGGGCCATGGGAAAACCTGTCAGTCACTGGATTCCGTTCTCCATTCCATTCTCTATTACACAGCTCAGGTTCACATTCTGAAGTTAAATGTTTTGTGTGTGTGTGTGTGTGTGGGGGTGTTTATGAGGTGTTTATGAGTGTTTATGGGTGTTATGAAAAAGTAACACAAATATACTTTTAATTCGGGTACTCATTAAGTACTTGAGTACTTTAATGAAGCCTTTTTATGAGCTACTTCTTCATTCCTTTCCTTGACTAGAACTTTGACTTCTACTGAAGTACCTTTGAACTAAAGTCACAGTACAGGTCCTCTCTCCCCCTGTGACATCACATGACTGATGATCCCCCCGTCTCCCCTGCATGGCGCATGATGAGAGCGGATCTAAATCTGCAGCGCTGCATCATAATGACCTGCAATAACTCACTCAACTAGCGAAGATGACTAACGCGCTATACGACAGTCACGCCAGCCAATCAACAAAGCCGTTTGAATCTCTCTGCGGACTGAAGACAGCCTTTACAATTTGGGAGAGGTAA
>NC_137691.1:15972564-15975064 GCF_963989245.1 Nansenia antarctica
GCCGTGGCATTCAAGCGATGATTGATTGGTATTAACAGGCCCAAAGTGTGCCAAGAAAACATTCCCCACACCATTACACCACCTGAATGAATGAGAAGGTGTACCGGTGTTCCTAATAAAAGTGTTCTGTGAGTGTATAATAGTACAGTACAGCCTGGATTCTACACATGGATTGTACCTCCATGTAAAGGTTGATTACACGATTCTTAAATAACTTAAATGAGTGAATTGCTCTTCTTTCAACCAATAACAAGAGGAGACATTGTGCTGTCATGTTCCTCTCTGAATGATGCTGTATCACCGTAGGCAGGAAGGACAACTGTGTGTGTGTGTGTGTGTGTGTGTGTGTGTGTGTGTGTGTGAGCATGTATGTGTGTGAGTGTGTGATGATGTATAACCACAGGACAGGAAATAGAGTACACAGACAGCAGGGCCTTCTGTTTTGGGACTGAAACAAACAACAAACAGAGTCGGAGCCATCTTGAAAAAAAGAAAAAAAAAGAAGAAAAATCGTCTTGGCATCCCGAAAGGGGGCCATTAAAATAATTAACTATTCAAGTGTCTGGATTATTTAGGCTTTTAAGTCATTACAAAAGAAATCACCAGAGTGCTGGCAACCGCTACCATGACTAAGCCCTAGACGAAAACAGCGGGGGGAAAAGGCCCTGTTGATGAATGAGGGAGAGTCTATGATGAGCCAGACTGGGGGTGAGGGTTACCAACCAACACTGGCGGACTCAGGGGGGGGGGGGGGGGGGCGACCGCCCCTCCTGGTGCCCCAACGGTTGAAAAACGTCTCTCTTAAGTGCCCTTTTGTGTGGCGAAAATGAGAGGACGTGCCCTACTGGTGCCCCTCCAATGGTCTAAACTTGACCATGTGCCCCCACAGTTGAAAAAACGTCGCACTAAAGTGCCCTTTTGAGTGGCAAATTTAGAGGATGTGCCTTATTGGCTGCCCTTCCAATGGTCTAAACTTGACCATGTGCACTGATGGGGTCCCATGTTGTGCAGTAGGTGCCCTTTTTTTCTTTTCGCCCCCCCTGCCCTTCAAACAGCCTGAGTCCACCACTGCCAACCAACCAATCCAAATGAACTGAAAAGAAAACCTTCTGAATCGATTCCCGGGAGAGGAGGAGTACCGACTGGATACCTGGCCCTACCTGTGTCTCTCTCTCTACCCACCCTCCTAACCACAGAGCCCGCTAGTGAATCCCTGGGCGAGCCTTCATGCTCAACAGGAAAGCTCAACTCCAACCTTAAAAGGAGCATTAGACGCAGCGGAGTGGCTGTATTTCACCCTGGTCCACTCTCCTGCCACCTCGCGCCTACTGATTTGTAACCGGAGCTCGGCACATCTATTGTAGCTGTCAGCTGAGCTTTCCCACAGAATTACTTCCCCATATTAAAAAAAACGGAAAAACACACACACACACACACACACACACACACACACGCACTGCAGTGGCTAACAGGTCCCAGCGTGAAATATGTCCGCCAGACTTTGTCTATAATGCACACACACACACGCACACACACGTACACACACACGCGCACACACACACACACACACACACACACACACACACACACACACACACACACACATCACGCCTCAGAAAGTCAACAGCAGTGGAGGCAGAGAGCTGGTAAGCTTCCGTTATTTATTAAACAGTTATTTATAACAGTGCAGTCCAGTAATGTGATGGTAATAGAGGCACATCTGCGTTGGTTGACAGTAAAGGCCAAGGAGGTCCACTGACTCTGGCACAGTGAGGAGAGGTCAGCATCACACAGGGCTTTATTAAGAGTTCCCACACAAACAAACTACTACATTAACTAAATGCACATACAGTACAGCTGAATAGGTTGCCTCTCTTTCTCTCAAACCCCCCACTCTCTCTCTGCCCCCTCCCTCTCTCTCTCCCTCTCTCTCTCTCCATCTCTCTCTACATCTCCCCCCTCTCTCTCTCTCTCTCTTAATCTCTCTCTCTCTCCCTCTCTCTCTCTCTCTCTTCAATTATCTCTCTCTCCATCTCTCTCTCCATCCCCCCTCTCTCTTAATCTCTCTCTCTCTCTCCCTCTTTCTCTCTCCATATCTCTATCCATCTCTCCCTCTCTCTCTCTCTCTCCATCTCTCTCTCTCTTTGTCCATCTCCCCCCCTCTCTCTCTCTTTTTTTCTCTCCATCTACTGTATCTCTCTCTCTCTCCATCTCTCTATCTCTCTCTCTCAATCTCTCTCACCCTCCCTCTCTCTCTCTCTCCATCTCTCTCTCTCTCCCCTCTCCCGCTCTCTCTCTCTCTCTCTCTCTCTCTCTCTCTCTCTCTCTCTCTCTCTCTCTCTCTCTCTCTCTCTCTCTCTCTCTCTGTACTGGTGTGAACAGCACAGTCAGCAGTCCTTAAGTGATTTCTGGTGCTTTTTAAATGTCAGTCCCCCTCTTCATTCCCCCCTACCGCAACGACCGGCGAATACTCTGTCATGGATGGGGGGAACAGGGAGAT
>NC_137691.1:15980064-15997564 GCF_963989245.1 Nansenia antarctica
TGTTTGTGTGTGTGTGTGTGTGTGTGTGTGTGTGTGTGTGTGTGGTGTGTCTGGAGTGGTAGCGCGTGTGGAGCAGAGAGCTTCTTCTATACGGCGTTCTGCATTCTGACAGGACCAGAAAGGACGGAGCACATTAATTATACCCTGCTTCTCATTCAGCTGCTGCTCTCCCCCCCCACCCCCCATCCCCACATCCCTTCTTACCCTCCATCTCTCTCCTCCCTCCTTCCCTCTACCCCCCCCATCTCTCTCCACACTGCTCACCTCCTTCCATAACTTCTCTCTCTCTCTCTCTCCCTCTATCTCTCTCTCCCTCTCCCCCTCTCTCCATCTTTCTCTCTCTCTCCCTCCCTCTCCCCCTCTCTCTCTCCATCTCTCTCTCTCTCTCTCTCCCTTCTTCCCCCTCTCCGTCCCTCCCTCCCCCCCCCTCCGAGAGCCTTGCCAGCCAGAGACAGTCCTTGGCACCTGTGTGTGAGAGGGCTGCTGGTGGATTGAGATACGGGGGTAGGGCAGGACGGAGCTCACGGTAGAAGGCAGGGACGCGTGTTTGGATGCCGTTCCTCTTTCATCCGTTCTCCCTCTCTTCCAAGGAGCCCCCATGCTCCACCAGATTCTCCATCCTCCTCCACTCCTCCCCGACGTCTCTCCTCCTCCTCCTTCCCCCTCCTCCACACGCCCCCCCCTCCTCCCCCACGTCTCTCTCCCCTCCTCCTCTCCCACGTCTCTCTCCCCTCCTCCTCCCCCATATCTCTCCCCTCCTCCACCCCCCCCCCCCCCCCTCCTCCTCCACACCCCCCCCCTCCTCCCCCACATCTCCCCCCTCCTCCTCCACCTCTCCCACCTCCTCCTCCTACTCCACGTCTCCCCCCTCCTCCCCCTCCCCCTCCTGTGCAGCCAGCCGGTGCCTCGCATTTCAGCCAAAGCGTCTATAATTGATTCTTTAAGGGATAAGCTCTGCCGAATTGTTTCATATTTCACCCCGGTTCGTTATGAAAAACACACACATTTCTTTCTAAGGGCAGGAGCAGCAGGACAGGGGGGGTGACAGGGATTAAATGGGATCTCTCTCTCTCTCCCTCCCTTCCCCCTGCGCTTGACTTCATAGCCCCGACACACACACACACACACACACACACACACACACCAACCACCGCCACTCACACAACCCCGCAGAGGGGGCCTGTAACATATCTATGTCAAATCAAAACCCCCCCTGTTCTCTTGCTCCATAATTAAAAACGCCACAGAGAAGCATTGATTGTATGTTGCTACAGTAGGTGTGTGGGAGGGAGGGAAGGAAGGAGTGTGTGTTAGGCTTGGCAGTGTTGGCAGTCTTGCAAAGGGGAAATCTAGGCCTAGCACATCCCCATGCCCCCCCCCCCCCAACCCCCATAGGAGAAGCTGTTCTGGATAAATGAGCCTCCGTTAGAGATTTGATGTGTTTCTGTTTATTAAAAGTAGGCTAGGAGAAGGCAGGCGTATGAGGCCTCATTTAACTGGCAGTTGGTGATGGTGGGTGTGTGTGTGTGTATGTGTGTGTGTGTGTCTTTGTGTGTGTGTGTGTGTGTGTGTCTTTGTGTGTGTGTGTGTGTGTCTTTGTGTGTGTGTGTTTGTGTGTGTGTGTGTGAGTGTGTGTCTTTGTGTGTGTGTGTGTCTTTGTGTGTGTGTGTGTGTGTGTGTGTGTGTGTGCGTGTGTGTGTGTGTCTTTGTGTGTGTGTGTTTATGTGTGTGTGTGTGTGTGTGTTTATGTGTGTGTGTATGTGCGCGTGCGTGCGAGTGCATGTGTGTGTGCGCGTGCCTGTGTGTGTGCAAGCTACTGTCACGGTCGTGTTTGCGTTATTGAACGGTTCCTCAACCCTACTACACTACAGGGACGTGGAGGCAATCGAACACGTGTGCGACGCTCTACATTACATTGTCCTCAGTCGTCTCTCAAGTCAGACAGACGACATACGCTCCTAGCTAACCACGCTAACCGTCCTCGGCTCAGCGATTGGCTTCCGTGTCCCCCCAGAGACTGAACAGGGAAGTTGACGTGCACGCGCGCGGGGGAATCCGCCTACGGGTTATTCCTCCTGAGCCTCATCCTCTGATATTCCCTCCATTTCATCCTGATTCCCCCTCCCAGCCAATCTCCAGATTTGTCTGGGGAGAGTGTCTGCCTGTAGGAAGTCTCAAAGCCGGTGATGCAGATGTCTGGAGATGTTGTCGTTCGAGGAAGAATGTCCCTGTTACTGTGGACAGAGAGTCTAAAAGAAAGTCTAACGAGTCGTGAGTTTAGAATGATAAGGTTCTATCTCCGTCTAGGGTAGTTCAGAGATATTGAGCGTCAAAGTTTTTACATTCCATTATGTTTTGTGAGACGGAACCTTTGTATTTTATGAATTACTAACTCAAAAATGTCAACATTTTTAAAATAACACCACACAGGCATTAATAAACACCTAATGGATCAGATTATGTAAAAAACTCACTTTTGACAAAAATGGAGATAGAACCTTATGATTCTAACGTCACGGAGTGTCTTTGAAAAAAAAATGTTTACACTTACCGGTAAGTATCTGCCATGGCCACAACATACAGTGGCGTCGTTGGTATATATATAGCCCCGACTATTTCATGAATAACCCTGTATCTATGTTAGATTATTTTAGCTACTGTAGGTACACTATGTCTATCATCTTAGCGCTGCGCACCCTCAAAGACAATCTCAGCTGCCTGCCACCCAGTCCTCCAGTCCCCCATCGACAAAACATTCCCACCAAGTTGGCCTCCGTTGATATCTGGGCCGGGCTGAACGCGTATTTATTATATAATCGTTCTGCTCCGCTCTGCAGTGTGTGTGTGTGTGCGTGTGTGTGTGCGTGTGTGTGTGTGTGTGCGTGTGCTCTTTATCTACACTTCTGAAATGATGCCAGATGGTATGTTAAGCGTTTAGCTTTGAATGCTAAATGCATCTACCTATGCTGTACAACCGTTTGGCAAGAAGGACCACCTGTGTGTGTGTGCGTGTGTGTGAGTGTGTGTGTGTGTGTGTGTGTGTGTGTGTGTGTGTGTGTGTGCGCACGTGCGTGCATCCATCCATGCATGCGTGTATGTGTATGTGTTTGTGTGTGTGCGTGTGTGTGTGTGTGTGTGTGTGTGAGCGTGTGTGTGTGCGTGTGCGTGTGTGCATGTGTGCGTGTGAGCTTGTGTGCGCGTGTGTGTGTGTGCACGCCTGCATGTGCATGCGTGTGTGACATCAATTTAGCACTAATGATGATGGTGTGAACGCCCCCCCCCCCCCATGACAACACGCTAATGGCCGACAGCGTCCAGACGAAGAAGAAGAGGAAGTAGACAGAGAGGACTGTGGGTCTTCACGGCCGGCCCCGTTCGCAACCTTCCTCCCGACTCCGTGTCCTCATTAGGGACACATTCAATACTCTAGCATCCAAACCGCTAACCGATCTCCGTCTTTGAGGACCAGTAGAGTAATAGCGAGTTGATTGATCTGGGGGGGGGGGGGGGGGGGAGAATCATCCGGAAACCAAGGAACCTGGATGAACCCTGAATGGGGATGAAATAGGAGAGACAGAGGAATCAAAAGAGGAGGAGGAGGGGGGGGGGGGGGGGGGGGGCTGTGTGTCAAAAAAACAGCCTGAAGGATGCTGAGGATGAATCGGCATATTTGATATGAAAGCACGGCTCGGGAAAAAAAAACTGGAACGAACCGCCGCTGTCGTCCTCAACTGTCATCTGACTCGTCACATTTAAATACCCGACGCATAATAAAGAGGATTAGACTGGGAAGTGAAGCGGAGAGAACAAAGCGTCGACGAATCAAAGGTTAATTTTAGCACGGAATTCCCCCTCGCGCTTTTCGCGGCACGACAAAAGCGTTTAAATCTCTTGTAAACCGAGGGGGAGAGAGAGAGGGAGAGAGAAGGGAAACTAAGCTGCTGTGTAATGAGTGTTTGTGAAATGGGAGCCATGGGCAGGTGTCTTTGAGGCTTGCTTTTATTGATTCCAGCTCATTAGTGCCACTTGTTTCTGCACCGCCGAGACAAACCTGCTGAAATGGAGCTGATGGATCTATAAGAGTGATCATGGCAATTATGTAATTGTCTGGAGGGAGAGTGCCTGTGTGTGTGTGTGTGTGTGTTTGTGTGCATGTGCGTATGCGTGCATGTGTGTATGCGTGCATGTGTGTGTGTGTGTGTGTGTGCATGTGTGTATGCGTGCATGTGTGTATGCGTGCATGTGTGTGTGCGTGCGTGTGTGTGTGTGCGTGCGTGTGTGTGTGTGTGTGTGTGGGTGTGTGTATGCGTGCATGTGTGTATGCGTGCATGTGTGTGTGCGTGCGTGTGTGTGTGTGTGTGGGTGTGTGGGTGTGTGTGGGTGTGTCTGCGTGTTTGCGTGCAAGCATGTACAGTACATGTGTGTGTGTGTGTGCGTCTACATGCCTGCATGATCGCATGCAGAGACAAACACACAGGTACTTTACATGCTTGCACACAAACACGCAGACACAAATGTACAGTAAGTGTGTGTGTGTGCGTATGTTTGCGTGTGCGTGTGTGTGCGTGTGCATGTGCGTGCGTGTGCGTGTGCATGTGCGTGCGTGTGCGTGTGTGTGTGTATCTGGAGGAGAAGAGGATATTCATGAGCCGAGTGGGAGAGTGGGAGAGTGGGAGAGTGGATTAAGACACATGGTTATGACAGGGGATCAAGAGACGTTCTGTACATGACTGGTGTGAGCATGAGATTACGGCACACACCGTTGAGCACCAAGCGTCCCTCTAGGACTCTGTCTACTACGATGTTCTGGTGGAGGTAGAAACCGGAGAAACACATGTTTGATACCATTCCTCACTCCGTTCCATGCTTTAAAATGAGTCCGTCCTCCGATTTCTACCTCCACCAGCCTCCCCTGGATGTTATACATACTGTAACGATCCTGTATGAGGCCTGTTAACAGCTCCTCCAAGGGAGTTAACTCTCTTGGTGTTGTGGTTAGCGCGGCCGGCGGTTATGCGGGAGGTCGGGGTTCGACTCCCGCATGGGGCGAGTTACACTACCAGTTCCCGTTCGCTACACTGGTGTCAGAAAGTTGGGATGGAAGGAAGGCCATCGGAGAGGCGTGTCCACGTGAGGGACATGACATAGTGAAGCGTGAGGGCACGCTCTCCCGAACGGTGAGGATAGTGTAACGATCCTGTATGAGGCCCCGTTAACAGCTCCTCCAAGGGAGTTAACTCTCTTGGTGTTGTGGTTAGCGCGGCCGGCGGTTATGCGGGAGGTCGGGGTTCGACTCCCGCATGGGGCGAGTTACATTACCAGTTCCCGTTCGCTACAATACAATAAATGCGTACGCGTCTGCTTTTTCTAAACGGTAACGGAAACCGATATCGCTGATTTGCAAGGTTATGCTTTGTTATTATTTATTCAGGAAAAGGCTTTCGTTCTGTGTGTTGAGATAGCGATTTGTGACACGGTCTTGTCAATTGGTCCGCGAGTCGGCATCCGATTTAATGTTCTGACTTTTCTTTAGAAAATGTGTAAACACATTTCAGCGTTGTTGAAAATCAATGACACACTCGCTAATCAGCAAACACAGCTTGTTTTGTGAGCCTGATAACAATGGAAAGTAGTGTTATAGTTAACTCGGTTAGCAGTGGGGATTACTCACTGAATCTATTGCATTGCAGCATTTTGGCTTGACTAGAGAGTTTGTGTTGTGATTTTCCAACCATATTGAAATGTATTTCCGTGTTTCCAAATAAAAGTCCAAACATTTTGATTGGTTGCCGACTTGCGGGCCAAATGTCCAGAACGTGTCACATAGTAAGTAAGTAAGTAAGTAAGTAAAGCTTTATTTATATAGCACCTTTCATACAAGAAATGCAGCTCAAAGTGCTTTACAACAGGAATAAGAATATAAAGTGAATTAAAAAACATATATAAAAACATATACATGCATAGAATGAATATAAAAGCAGGGGGAAACACTAAAAAGAAAAGGTACAGATCTAACTTTCCATATTCCTTTCATCTCCCTACCTTACACAGTCTTTCTGTACTTCCCACTGGCTTTCCACCAGCACCACAAACAGTTTTTGGAAAAGGTCTGTCTCAGTCTCTGTGTACGTTCTCAGTCTCTGTGGACGTTCTCAGTCTCTGTGTACGTTCTCAGTCTCTGTGTACGTTCTCAGTCTCTGTGTACGTTCTCAGTCTCTGTGGACGTTCTCAGTCTCTGTGTACGTTCTCAGTCTCTGTGTACATTCTCAGTCTCTGTGTACGTTCCCAGTCTCTGTGTACGTTCTCAGTCTCTGCTAGACCTTGCACCAAAAATCCAACTACTCAGTCTGTGTACGTGAATATAAGAGCAGGGGAAAACAGTAAAAAGAAAAGGTAAAGAAAAATACAATAACAATACATTTAAAAAAGGGCTAATTGATAAAAAAATGTAAAGTGCAGTAGCTGGCAAATGAGCAGTGGGCAGGTGCAGATAAGCTAGTTCGTTTTTAGCTTTCTTTTTAAAAAATATTTAGTGAGCTGGCTTCCCTGATCTCTAAAAGTAATGTGTTCCAAAGCTTTGGGGCATAGTTGGCCAAGGCTGCGCTCCCGATCTTCTTCTGACAGTTGCTGGGAACCTCTAATAAACCTGCGATAGATGATCTTAGTGTTCTTGCGGGTACATAATTGGCAAGGGAATTAGCAATGTACTTTGGGCCTCGCCCATAATGGCATGCAGCCGGTGTGAGCCGTATATTAAGGTCATGTTCTCACATGAAAGTCTGAATCGAGACCCGGAGCAAGTGGATGAGTTCGCAACATTGTTGCATAAATAATTTCTCTGATTTGCGTTCTCACAGCCCTTCATGTAAACGTAACATACGCAATCGAAGCAACAGACGTGGTAGTTGATTGGTCAGAAAAATAGAAAATTGCCCGTTCGTCCCTCTCTTATCCAGATCAACACGCTGTGCGCTGTTGTTTTCCTATGGACTGCCTCGGGCAGCGTTCTCACCGAAAGCGAAGTGAAGCAAAGTGATGGATGCGTCGTATTGTAACCGAAGCGAAACCACCCTTTTCAAGCGGAGCATCCGACGGGGTATTTGCTCCGGGAGTTACTTTCGAATGGGCGTTCTCACCGCTCCAAACGACGCAGAGCAAAGCGAACTTTATCCGAAACTCCGTCTCAAGTGAAGCAAATGTTCTAGTGAGAACACCCCCTTAGGGACCTGCCCCCTTCTGGTGAGGTTGACCTTTGACCGCCAGTGAAGGGAGGAACACAGCCTTTCCTTCAGTAATCGCAGAGAGATTAAATGAGCTCAAATCTGTTGGGCTCTTGATGGCCTGTGTGTCTCTGCCTTCAGCCATATACTTACTGTATATACCTTGTGAAGGAAAACCCCCATCGTCTGTTCATTAAACCTTCTGTCAATTCTCTTATGTACGTGATGAAACATGTATCAGTTTATTGTCCATCTATCTCAGCACAAAAACAGTTCAACTCTCATTATTTTCCTCCCACGATTGCTTGATATCACATATATGAATAACAGTTTAAAAGGAGTGGCACCGGGAAAAATACCAAGTGACAGTCTGTTGGCCAACCCTCGTATGAAAATGTTTTATTTAACTCTGTTGTTCGTCCTCCGTATGAAGTCAGTTGCTCCGCAGACTAACTCTGGGTCTTTGTAATCAATAAAGCCCTGGACCGCATCTGATAACTCTGGTCTCCTTACCGCAACTTTAAAAAGCGAACAGCATCTCCAGAGTCCATTGTTTTGTGTGCCTGAGGCGCGGAATAGAAGTAGTTCACTCTCCATACAATAACTTCAGGTTTTGCAACAGTTATGATTAAACACTAACACTTCCATCCATATCCTTATCTTTTTACTTTTATTCTTTAATCTGTTTACTATACTCCTCTTGATGTATCTTTTTGTAATGCTGTATTTAAAGCACTCTGTATGTAAAGCACTTTGCCCCTGTTGTATGAAATGTGCTATACACATAAACTTGCCTTGCCTTGCCTTTAAGAAAAGTCCCTTTTCTTAAACATTGTTGTTATGGTACGTACAGTATAGGTCTGGGTGTGCATGGATGATTCTAATGTGTCCCCTTCAATTAAATACAAGGTCACAAAATGTAATCATTGATCGCTGGATTTCTGTCATGTTTTATTGTGTTTTTAATGAAGTCCTGTGGGCAGTAATTGAAAAGCTTTAAAGCCACATTTGAATATTAATTGAGGGTAATTTTTCATCCCTGCTGTTTTTCATTACCAGGTAACCGGGTGAATGCCTGAGAGACAGAGAGAGAGAGGGGGGGAGGGAGAGAGAGAGAGAGAGGGAGAGAGAGGGAGAGAGAGGGAGGGGGAGAGAGAGAGAAAGAGAGAGAGAGAGGGAGAGAGGGAGAGAGAGGGAGAGAGAGGGAGAGAGGGGGGGGGGGGGGGGAGAGAGACTCAGGCTACTACTACACATTGTGTAAAGCGCATCTGCTGTTAGCTGTTAGCTGTTAGCTGTTAGCTGTTAGCCAGATCCACTAGTACACGTTCAGCCTGTTCCCCTCGTCAGCACAGCTACACACAGAGACGTCCATTCCTTGCATTGCAATGAGCCCGTCCTGGGATGTAGTCAGCCTCCACCAGCCACCCCTGGTCAGCACATTGTAGCAGGAGGTGTACGCTGTACGGTATGCTACGCTGCTGGTTTTTTATGGCCTGCAGGGAGCAGCTAGTCTCTCAGAGCGTGGGATTTTACCTCATCCAGAGGCGCGATGAAGGGCACAGAGAGGAGAGGCTGACGGAGAGGCTGAATGCCAATTTCACATCGGACACTGGACCCATAACTTCCTAGAAACTTCTAGAATGGATTGGACACACTCTTCAAAGAAAAAAAATAAACGTGTTATTCTTTTCTCTGGGGTAGGGGAACCGTTTGAAGCTTTTGGGGGACGACATAGAACCCTTTTGGGTTTTCCCAAATAGAACGAAAGGGGTCGGAAAGGGTTCAACATGGAAGCCAAAAGGGGTCTTTAGTAAACGGTTCTCAAACCAGGGACAAAATGAAGGATCCCTTCTTTTTTTCTTCTTCTTTTTTACTATCTAGAAACTTTTCTTTCCCACGCTTGCTTGATACCGTTCCTCATTCCTCATTCCTCACTCCTCCGATGAGCCGTGATCCTGGCAGACAGTGGTGTAGTCTACGTGATACGCAGGACTACGCCGTATACCCACTAGGAAAGGCCAAGGATTTCCGTATACCCACTTAAACATGTGCGAGGATACGTAACGGCGTTTTGTGACAGAACTCTCACACTTTCATTCATAAAATTCACCCCGTCTGTGTTACGAAGCACTTGACTTTTGGACCATTGGGACTGACTATAGCGTCATATACCATCAACGGGGGGGAATGCGACATGAAATATGTCAAAATGCAGCACTATCATGCACAGATCAGCCTTATAACATGTCATGTTAGATATATAACGTTAGACAGGGAGCGCAGATTTATTTTTATGGCGTTCCAAAATGAACGATAGGCTGGGAGGGAAAAATCTCAGTATAGCCACTAGAAAAAACTAGACTAAACCACTGCTTGCAGATGTGAAGAAGGGGCCCAGAGAGAGGAGCTGAAGGCTGCATGCCAGGTTGCTATGGGATGCAGCAGCAACGCTGCCTCTGAGGCCTGGGGCGGGAGTATTGTGACCAGCACCAGTAACGGATGTCATGTCGGTTATTATGGGATGTTAGGGTAATGATGTCTGGCACCTGACCAAACTAGTTTATCATGTAGCTCTCTTAACAGAGAGAGAGAGAACAGTGTGGCTCGCAAGAATAAACCAGGGGAGTTTTGGCTGAGGCAGGAGGAAGGGTTCATTCTAATGCAATGATACCACAATGAGGCCCTACGGTCCCTACCCACACCAGCCTCCCTTGCAACTCACATAGCATAGCCTGTACATCATTTATTCTCAATGACTTCATTCATTGGAACTCAGCGACTGTGAAGAGTTGACAAATGAAATCAAGGCAACCCCCCCCCCCTCTCCACTTCATTCAAACAGGAAAAAAATGTCATTAACGGTATCTCGCTCACAACCGTCACAGATTTACACATGTGTTAGTTTCCATACATTGTGTGCGTGTGTGTCTATATGTCTATGTGTGTATGTCTGTGTGTGTGTGTGTGTGTGTGTGTGATGCGTGCGTGCCTGTGTGTGTCTGTGTGTGTGTGTGTGTGTGTGCGTGATGCGTGATGCGTGATGCGTGATGCGTGCGTGTGTCCGTGTTTCTATGTGTGAGACTGTGTGTGTGTGTGTGTGTGAGTGTGTGTGGGTGGACACACACAGAGAAGTGACTGACTGGTCACAAGTCAGATAGAAGGTCAGTGCTACATCCATGACAAGGTGAAGCAGGTGTGTACAGTAGGGAGTCACTGTGGATCAGATGGTAAATCCATTATAGAGAAAGGTCAGGCAGAACACTCATGTCAGAAATGTCAGGCGTAGTCACACCATGGAGAGGGGATGTGTGTGTGTGTGTGTGTGTGTGTGTAGGTGTGTGTGGAGGGGGGGGGTACTAGAGTTGATGTAGGTTAATCAATGTGTGTGACTAGCTGTGAGCTAGTGTTCTTCTTCTTCGGCGTATGGGTAGTTGTTTTTCCTCTCCACTCCACCAGGCTCGGGGCCGAGGGGCTACCCTTTTACCACCCCGAGACCTGGTTGAGGGGCTCACCCGGGCTATATTTCTGGACACCCCTCCAGAAGCCACGTCATCGTCTCGTCATCTAATACCGACAGACCATGCATCCCGTTGGGTGGGTGGTACACCGGGCAATCCAGGATAATATGGTCTGCGGTTTGGTCCTCTGCGCCACACTCGCACGAGTTAGCTAGTGTTGAGGGTGTGTGTGTGTGTGTGTGTGTGTGTGTGTGTGTGTGTGCGTGCACATGTGTGTGCGCAAATTAAGAGTGTGCATCATAACAGATAGACCGTCAGAAGAGCAGCGTGCCCCGTGCAGACATATCCAGGACAGCTTACCACAAGACCAACCCAAAGACACACAGAACAGACCGCGACCGACAAACCGGACTCGACACCACCTTCGACTCACCATCAGACCAACCACAAAACACACACACAAAAACCTGACCCAAAGCAACCTAGCCTCCGGATCCTTTTGACAGGGGGGGGAATCCCACTCCCCCCCTTTCCATGTAGTATTGAAAAGGTGTGAGGAATACAGTAGAGTAGAGGAGAGAGAAATTGGGGGGAAGACCCGGGTACAGAACCCATGGCCTTCGGGGGGGGGGGAGGGGGGGGGGTACGACATGCATGCGTAGAGGCCCACGCTAACCAGCAGAGCAGAGACTCACCACAGTGAAGTCCTCGGGGCTGCACTCCATCCCGCGGTAGTAGCAGGACAGCAGCATGTCCTTAATGTCGTGACCCGTCCGGTCGTAGAACTCGCGCATGTTGAAGGGGCGGGGCTTGTAACTGTCAAAGTCCGCCTTGTCCTTCAGGATCTCCAGGACGCTCTCCTCCACCAGGTGTGTGTCCCGGATCTCGTACCTGGGGGGGGGGGGGGGGAACAGTTAGACCTCGTACCTGGAGAGAAGGTTACAGTTAGACCTCGTACCTGGAGAGAAGGTTACAGTTAGATCTGGTAGCTATGGAGAAGATTACAGTTAGATCTCGTACCTGGGGAGAAGACTACAGTTAGATCTCGTACCTCTCGACTAATCAGCTAATCATTTCAAGAGTGAAAACCAAACACGGTGCAGCAGCTTTCAGTCACGCTGCCACATGCTCCTGGAACAAACTCCCTGAAGAAATCAAACAGGCCCAAACCCTACAAATATTTAAATCTACGCTAAAAACGTTAATGTTTTGCAGCAGTTATGATTAAACACAAATACTTCTATCAATGTCTTTTATCCATTAACTATCGTCTTATTAAATGTTTTAGCTATTTACTTCTTATATTTGCTTTTATTCATTGTCATTTCTATTTTCTTACTATGCTCCTCTTGCTGTATTTTTTAAAGAATGTATGTAAAGCCTTGCCTAAGGAGAAGACTACAGTTAGATCTCGTAAGTTCACACTATACAGGGCCTAACTGAGCCAAGCCGAGCTGAGATGTACTGGTCCGGTCTGGTAATGCATCCACCACACTTGCTTAAACAGTGCTGGAAAGGACAACGTGTGAGAAAAATATTCAGTAACTAATGTAAATGGTAAATGGACTGCACTTATATAGCGCCTTTATCCAAAGCGCTTTACAGCGGCCTCTCATTCACCCATTCACGGCAAGCTACCATGCAAGGCGCCGGCCCGCTCACTGGGAGCAATTTGGGGTTCAGTGTCTTGCCGAAGGACACTTCGACATGTGGCCAGCCGGGGTTCGAACCGCCGATCTACCGACCTTGCGATCATTAGACGGCGGCTCTACCTCCTGCGCCACAGCCTCCCCCTAATGTGAAATCAAACAGATGGTTTCCTGGTGTGTTCAAGGTATTCCCTCTCCCTACTAACAACGTGTGTTGATTCCCATGCCCATTATTCAATACAACGGAATAAATAGCCTCTACGTCTCAAAGGGGTTTTTACATCAAAGTGAGGATTTAACTAGGGACGTTTTACTATAGAAGGCTCTCTGGGTTTCAATTATCATCAAAAGCACTGTCCGTTTATACATCTGAAACAGCAAAAAAAAAATAAAGCAGAAATGGTTTGTGGGGACAGTCCGATACACTTCAGAGGGTAGACAATGACCTTCTAGAACTTACTGACTTCCCCAATCTCTAACATGGCTGTAGAAAGGCAGCCAACCAGACAGGTTTACGCCACGTTAGGGATTATCACGTTAAAGATTAATAGACCAGTAGAGACTTGTGCAGACAGCGTGTCTCGGATGGGAAGATAGAGACAGTGTGTGAGCGAGAGAGAAAGAAAGAAAGAGAGGAAGAGAGAGAGAGAGAGAGTGGAGCTATTGTTCTGTGAGGTATGTGCATGTCAGGTCTCTCAAAGCCCTGCACTCTCTGAGCTCTAAGGATATTATCCCCGTATTGTCTGTAAGTGTCAGTTCAACTGAGATGCTAAATTAAGTGGAGAGAGGTATATGGGAGGTCCTACAAGGTGAGAATAGCTCATCAGTATGCCAAGACGTTCTCTCGCTATCATTATGTCACACAATCTAACTAATTGCAGTGATAGAGTCTACTCTGAGAGAGTAAGAGCCCCTTGTTATGCCGCAATCCAAGTCGAGTGTAGGTAGATGCATCGTTTAAGTACGGCATTCAAAGCTAAACACTTAACATACCATCTGGTATCATTTCAGAAGTGTAGATACTGAGTATGCGTTTGTGTGTGTGTGTGTGTGTGTGTGTGTGTGTGTGTGTGTGCAGGTGCAGGTGCACACACACACACACACACACACACACACAACATTCCCGTAATCTCTCACTTTTTCCCCTATTTAAATATGTGTCATGAAAACAGTACCGGAATGATCATAACCTTGTCAGCTCAAGATCGCCCCATACATCAGAAAGATAAACAGAGGGCTATTTGTGTTGTGTGCCTGCCTGCATCTATCAACGCACCATCAGAGGACACACACACACACACACTCTAAATATGAAGTATCAACACTATTCGAATTTAGGCTGGTTTCTGAATCATACCGTATGATGAAAGTGCATTATTGTATAGAACACACTTCATCAAATGCGTCTAGCTAACTTTAAATCCTACCAGCTCAGTGGCCTTGCGGTTAGTGTCCACCCTGAGATTGGGAGGTTGTGAGTTTGATCACCGGCCACCAAAGACTACCAACCAATACCAATACCAAAGACTATAGAAATGGCACCCGATGCCTCCCTGCTTGGCACTCAGCATTAAGGGTTGGATTGGGGGGGTAAGACCCTGCAACATACCAGCGTCATGTCCAGGGGGTGTACTTGTATATCAAGCGACCTCACGCTACGGAAACAGGAGATAGGCTGCTGCCCTATGGGCCATTAGGCTCCAGAACCATCGGTTCTCAAGGCTACTTCTTTAACTTTAGGTCCAGGTCGAAAACAAAGACCTCACACAATAGTGAAACGAGGACAAAGTGTATAGCCCAGGAGTTAATGGATTCCCATAAGAATCCTTTGAGATACTGTTGCATGTTGCAGGATATGAAAAGTAATGGAAGAGATGAATGAGTGTGATTAAAGGCATACATACACTATGTGAATATCCAACGCTGCTCTTGCTAATCTACACGTTAACGATTGAAGATTGAAGAGGCCCTTCACCGAAACAACATTACGGTGATAGAATGCCCTACTGTAGTGTAAACATAATATTCTAATCTAGTTTACCTACACGAAGCTCCAAACAAACTTACCGTAAGAATCTCCTGCGCGTGGTTTAGGATTCCGACAGCGTCTATGTAACAGTTTAGTTAATGAACACTTGCCTGCGGTACAGACATCATGTTCTCTCTCTGTGTGTACACATTAAATAAACTGTTATTTGTGAGTGATCAGTCGGCGCTACACGTCAACCGAGTTAGCGAACACAGAATGCCTGAGAGGGCAATCAACACTGTTGTCTTGTTGTTTTGATTAAACAGCAAACACCACATTACAATTACAGAATAGAATCAACCGTAATTGTAATTCATCTAACATAAATCATAGCGGTTGTGTGGAGTTTGGAGCTGTTGTTATCGATTGACTTACAGTTCTGATGGAAAATATTGACTTGATATGAGTCAACGTTTTCAGGGTCGAGACGAATGAAATCATCCATTGCCCGCCCCGGCAGCGGATGTCTGGCTTACAGGACGTTATAATTCTCCATCCTTCACTGAGAGAACACATCCGTCTTCCATACGAGTGGAAGAAAGTGTCACCAGGTCACCACTTTGAAATAGCAGAAATACCCAGTCAGCAGCCAACTGTGGGCCAGATCTGGTCCCATGGTGGCACATAGGCCTTTGGCTGAGTATTAGGTACCGGTATTACTATATGGGCCAGACGTTGTTCCAATGTGGAGGACCAGCCCTGGCTGAGAGTTGGTCATTTGCTGTGGCCTAGTTCTGGTTTGAGGAATGTGGCCCTGATATGTTTCCTGTAGCTACTGAGCCGTGTCTGGTCTGAGAGGGGTTGGGACATGGGCCACATCCACATTGCTGGTCAAGCTCTGGCCTTTTCATGGTACATGGGACATGGACTGACTTATATAGTGCCTTATTCCAAAGTGCTTTACAATGGCCTCTCATTCACGCATTCACACACTAATGGCATCAAGTTACTATGCAAGGGGCCATGGCCACATGGTGGAAAACAGATGGAAAACAGATGTGGAAAACAGATGTGGACCAGATGTGGGCCATCTCTTTTTCTTTGTGACCTCTATACAGTACACATTACTGGACTCATTTCTGGATTGTGTTGCATTCGATTCCTTGAGGGTCTGTGTAGGCTACAGTACAGTACAGTATCTATAGATGACACATTTAAACACGTACTGTAGGCTGTTGTAGAAATGAGACATTTGAACACGAAGGCTTTTTGTACATCTTAAGTAAACACTATGTGTCTATGTCGAGAAGACATTTCGAAATATTTTGTACAGTACAACAAATAATCAGGCCACATAAAGCCATGCATACATTATGCATTATCATCGACCAGATATTTCATCCGAAAGTTAAAACCCTCAAGATTTGGCTCAAACACAGCCCCAAACCGAGCGTTCCACCCAGCGTTGTGAATCAGGACCGCATCAGCACCCTGTCATCGGTGGTGGGCGGTGGGGGTGTGGGGGGCATATTTTTAATAAAACTGAACCGCTCAGTCTTGTCGTGGTTTATTCCTCCCTAACTTAATTGAATTGTACCCAGAGCCTCCTCCCGAAGCATCTTACAGGCAAACACAAAGCTGCCAGGAGACCACTTAAGATACGGATACAATCACAATAATATGTGAGGATTTTTAATATTTCCCTGCCACCGCTCTCTAAAGCAATCACAGCCACAGCTCCCCCACAACAGTACAGAATGTGGTGAAGAGAGGGAGGGAAGGAGGGAGGGAGGGGGGGAGGGAAGGAGGAGGGGAGGGGGGGGTTACTAAATTGGATTATGGGCCACGAGCACTTTAATTTTCAGATGACGGCGGGCTAAACGAAGGAAGGAGCATCTGCATTACTTCTCCACCTCAGGAGAGGAGAGTACATAGAAACCCCGGCTGCTTATTTATCAAAGAGGTCCACACAGTTTAGGCCCGCTGAGCTGACACCATCACTGCTGGATTCCGTTGAAGCCACAGTCGGCGAGATTTAACGGTGACTTCAACTAGAAGAACTATACACGCTTTTTTTCGGAGGAATTTCTTATTAATACCAGATAATAAATGAATCTGTTTCAGTGTCATAACCAGACACACAAAGGAAACCTGCTCAGACACATATTACATTTCACAAGCGACACCGAATGAGGCCAATGTTCCAAAGGGAACAGCAGGTGGCGAAATCATTGTTTGTTGATACACACTTATTACCACACACAATATCCTATTACACAATTACCTACTTATCCTCTTTCACTGGCAATCTTCTCCATGTGGATTTTGTGCACCAATAATCATAAAGACAATGTAAAATTCATTACTGTAGGCTGTAGGGAACATTATTTGCTATGAATAATGTCTAGTACATCACAGTCTCTCCCTCTGTTCTTTTTCAAAGCACTTCCTGAGAGGTGCCATAGGATCTGATGAGATCGACCACATCTAATCTGGGGAGCCAGAATCTCATCTTTTCATTGAGATTCTAGGGGCGTAGGAAGTCAACACTGAGGATAGGAAGTTACCAGCCAGTCTCCACCTGCCTAAAGTTTTTGCCTGAGCCGCTTGGGGATTTTGTCTTTTAAGTCACTTTCATACATGTCCAATTCTTAGTTAGTATTCTATCTTACACTTAGGTTCTACATTAAAAAACGAAATAATACTAGAAACTATTTACTCTAATTAATCCCACCCATTTTCTGCACTGTGAAGTCAGTGAGTTTAATTCAGACAAACACAGCCTTAAGATGAGAACAATTTCGTTCAATTAGTTTCCCCCCAAAAAACTGCTTTGGCGGCAGAGACGATGTACCGAGTGTGCGAAGGAGGGATAGCATGTCGACACTCTTAAGATTAAAAAGACTTCCTTCCCCCTTTAGGAGAACTGTGGAAATGGGTCTAAGGAACCAACAGGGAGGTTCTCCCACAGGGACAGATTACTTAGAAGCCTTTAGAACAGGGGTCGGCAATAGGCGGCCCGCGGGCCATTGCTGGCCCATCACCAATAATATTTGGCCCAGCAGAATATTTTGAGAATCAATTTTTTTTTTTTTTTTTTTTTTTTTTTTTTTACAATATCGGACCGACAGTCCCACATATAGCGCCTATAATGTCCGAATAGAGAATCTACCTCCACCTGAATAATGCTTATTGTACTTTTAT
>NC_137691.1:16002564-16172564 GCF_963989245.1 Nansenia antarctica
TACAGTCCAGGAGCGACTATTAACAGGATCGTTCAGTTAAAGCGACAATAATCCTTTCCAAAAAATACTGTAAGTTTATCCAGACACACCAGTTTTTTTTCTTCTCTCCAATAGATAGCCTTACAGTCCCACCTGTACAGACCTAAAAGGAGATGTCTTCAAAGACAAAAAGGCTACTGGATCTTGACAATAATTCGCAGTTGCATCTCAAAGGAGCAGAGAGAGAGATGGTCCGTTACATCCCCGGTTCGCCGGCGCGCATCAGCCGACTGATCCATTTCGGACAAAGCTGCACTGAAACTAAACATAACCATAAGAATAATGTGATATTACATAATCGGTATCCAAAATCAACATGTTAGGGGAAACCTCTGATGCACAGGAAACCTCTGATGTTTTCGACAGAGAGAATGGATCTGGAATGGATCAATTAATGTATCCATACGAGAGACGGGATTGGACGGCCGCGTGTTTTACATCGGGTGACGAAGTCGGTCGGGAAATACCAAAGCGCGTAGAATCACAGGTCTGTCCTTAAAAACAACGTGTCCTTAAAAAACATGACTATGCCGTTTATTATACGTGAATGGTTTTCATGTTTAAATGCTATGATCATTATCAGTGGTAGAAAACAGGGGCGGGGGCGCTGAGAGAGAGAGAGAGAGAGAGAGAGAGAGAGAGAGAGAGAGAGAGAGAGAGAGAGAGAGAGAGAGAGAGAGAGAGAGAGAGAGAGAGAGAGAGAGAGAGAGAGAGAGAGAGAGAGAGAAAGGAGAGAGAGAGCGAAAGGAGAGAGAGAAAGGAGAGAGAGAGGGATAGAGAGAGAGGAGGGAGAGGAGAGAGAGAGAGAGAGAGAGAAAAAGGAGAGAGAGATAAAGGAGAGAGAGGGATAGAGAGAGAGAGAGAAAGGAGAGAGAGAGGGAGAGAGAGAAAGGGAGAGAGAGATGGATAGAGAGAAAGGAGAGAGAGAGGGACAGAGACTGAGACTGAGAGAAGCTGGTTCCTAAGTGCTGACGTGAGCTTTAAACGAGGTGTCTGCGGACCAAGGTACAATACCCATTACCTAGTCACAAACACCCAAGGGCGGGCAGACCCCCGTCCCCTCCCCTCCCCACACACACACACACACACACACACACACACACACACACACACACACACACACACACACACACACACGACTGACACATCTCATTTTAAAACTGTAACAATACTGAGTGGAATGTAGCCTGACATGAGAGAGAGAGAGAGAGAGAGAGAGAGAGAGAGAGAGGGAGAGGAAGAGAGAGAGAAAGCGAGAAAGCGAGAAAGTGAGAGAGAGATCTGTGAAAGGTGAGCAAGACCGTTGGATAGATAAGAATAAACACTGCCAGACTGTCATTATTAGTTTGAGAAACCTATTGCTATGAGGCATGAGAGGAACCCACCCATGAAATTGCTCGTAATGCATCCATTACCCCCCATTTGTTATAGTATTGACTGTGGCTATGTTGCAGTCATCTATATGCAATCTGCATTTATTATTGATCAGGGCTGTACGGTGGAAAGTTGGTCGTTCTCCATTGAACTAGAAATTGAAGTTCTCCATTCAAATAGAACTTATCGGTGTGAACCATCAGTTTTCGATGAATTAGGCAAGACACCTGAACCCCAAATTGCTCCCAATGAGCTCGCCGGCGCCTTGCATGCTTGCCGCCATTGGTGTGTGTAAATGGTTGAATGAGAGGCCATTGTAAAGTGCTTTGGAATAAGGCGCTATATAATTGCAGTCCATTTACCATTTTTTGGTGTTTACGCTTTGCTTTCATTCAAAACACTGTCTATGGATGGAGAGTTCACTGGCCCTTCAGGAGAGAACGAGGTTGAAGATGGAGTCGTAAGAGGGTCTCAATATGGGCAGCTGTGGCTCAGGAGGTAGAGCCGGCGTCTAATGATCGCAAGTTCTGATCGGCCACGCATGGGATCAGTGGTTCCATCCCTGGCTTGCCATGTGTCGGTCGAGGCGTCCTTGGGCAAGACACTGAACCCCAAAATTGCTCCCAATGAGCGGGCCGCCGGCACCTCGCATGGTAGCTTGCCGCTATTGGTGTGGAAAGTGTGTGTGTGTGAATGGGTGAGTGAGAGGGCCATTGTAAAGTGCTTTGGGATAAGGCGCTATATAAGTGCAGTCTATTTGTCCGTTCCATTTGTCAACGTCAGGCAGCATTGTGGCTTCTCCAGAAGGGCTTGTAGTGTTTCTGTGTCTGAGGAGTCTCAGCAGAAATACAGTACACTGTTACTGTACTGTATGTGTCAGAGTGTCAGTGTCTTGCCCAAGGACGCCTCGACACATGGCAAGCCAGGGATGGAACCACTGATCCCATGCGTGGCCGATCAGAACTTGTGATCATTAGACGCCGGCTCTACCTCCTGAGCCACAGCTGCCCATATTGAGACCCTCTTAAGACTCCATCTTCAACCTCGTTCTCTCCTGAAATACAGTACACTGTTACTGTACTGTATGGTGCTGTACTGAACGGAGGTGTCCTTGGTGCTGATCTACACAGGTGCTCTTCAGCCACACCTCTGTAGTGGAGGTGGTTTGGCCTTACGCTCTCCTGATGAGTTAACCCTGCCTGAGACATATAAACCCAGATACTGTTCAGTACCTTCAGTACCTTCAGTCAAGTGTCTCCTCTTGGTATAAGTGTGTGTGTGAGGGGGAGGTATGGGCTCAGGAGGTAGAGCCCGCGTCTAATTATCGCAAGGTCAGTGGTTCGATTCCCTGGCTGGCCACGTATCCTTGGGCAAGACACTGAACCGCAAAATTGCTCCCAATGAGCGGGCCGGTGCCTTGCATGGAAGCTTGCTGCCATTTTTGTGGGAATGGGTGAATGAGAGGCCATTGTAAAGCTCTTTGGAATAAGGCGCTATATAAGTGCAGTCCATTTATGTCTGAAGTACATTGAAATTACAATTCAATGATTGCTAATAGGGCATTCATTCTGAATGTTTTCATCCAAAATACTGAACACGAGAAGCATTTTTACAACAGTTCCTTCAGCTTTTTAAATCATTATTACAAATTCGAATCACTTCCTTGAATTGACTGAATTGAAATCTAATTGACCTGATCCTGGTGCCCCTGTGTGCTGGGGAAATCAGACTCTTTATTTCTCCTCTTAATACAAACGGTATGCTTATAACATGCAGCTCTCTGATACTCTATTTGATATTGTATCTTTCATTTATTTATTTGGCTATATAAAAGATCTCATGGGAATAGATACAGAGTTTGATGCATGAAGTACACTTTTGTAAACAGTGGACAAAATAATGAGATCTGAGTTTTAGCATCATGCCCGAGGCTGAAGTACTTGCTATGGAGATACACAATAATGCATCTCCTGGGGTTGCTCTGCGCGGCTAATGAAGTGGTACTTTGCTCTACGTAAGTGAGGCTACGGACTTATAGAGCAATTTAAAGGTCAGGTTTCTCTGCACAGAGGCAGTCTCTTCCAGAGAATCCATTGATTCTAGAATATAGAGTAGAAATACTTGACATACAAAGTCCTGCAAACTACTTGCTCAGATATTGTGTGGAAACTACATTGCATGACTGCTCATCCAAACCACCACTGTCTTCGCCCCTGAACTGTGTAGGAAAGAAATTGGAATAGTTTTGGTTCCATTAGATTCAACTTGATTGCCACTTCACAGAGTACACATTTGTAAATATTGTGAATGTTCGAAACATCGCAATATCAGTCATTTCAATACATTTCAATGGCTCATTCATCCCTTTCCCTTTCTACTGCATGTGTTCCCCAGGTTGTTGCTGCAAATGAGAATGATGCTCTCAGTACACCTGGTAAAAAAAAAATTGTAGGTCATTGCAGATTGGCCTGATCTACAGTGTTGCATGCTGTGTTTGTGACAGGCGCACACAAACAACCCTTGGTGTGGTGAATAACATCAGATGTGGCGCATACACATGTTTATTCTCATGTTTCTGATGCCTACTTCATTATGTCACAGGGATGACAGACAGACAGTCAGGTAGACAGACAGAGGACAGAGGGAGGCAGTGTGAAGAGAACGTCGGCCCGGCATGGGGATGGGGTTTTTCAGAGGGCTGCTCTTCTCTCCTCTCTGCTCTGGTATTCAGGTCTGCCAGCCCCTGCCAGCCCCTGCCAACCCTGACATGCATGCAGATTGGCCTGCTCTCTCTCTCTCTCTCTCTCTCTCTCTCTCTCTCTCTCTCTCTCTCTCTCTCTCTCTCTCTCTCACTCACTCTCTCTCTCTCTCTCTCTCACTCTCTCTCTCTCTCTCTCTCTCTCTGTCTCTCTCTCTCTCTCTCTCTCTCTCTCTCTCTCTCTCTCTCTCGGCACCAGAGCGACCTGGTGTGCCAGCCCCACCGCCACACAACCCAGTCCCTGGGAGCTGGCAGGGGAGAGGGATAAAGGCCTTCTCTCAACTCACACTGCTTCTCCAGTCCTTTGAGGTGTAGCGTTTTGGCGCCCCCGAATCCGAGGTGGCAAAGGGGCTCTTGACTCTTGTGGTGTTTGGTGAAGACCTCCTCCCTAGAAATAAGCGTGGCTCCACCGGAGCCTGCTTCCAAAACAACTGTTGTCTTGGCAGACCGCCTTTGGCAATGATGTCATCAGAAATGACCTGGGGATTGGTTCGCCCCATATCTATGGACAGATGGGCTGTTCGACCCCTAACGGGGGGGTTAGAGGTTCCCCCGGGATAGCTGGGCATACACTCTGACATTCACGGAAGGACAGACACCTTGGACTGACCTTGTCTTCGTCGTCTTCCTCGCCAAGCAAAGATACGAGGAGTCAGTCGACGGTACTTCAACAGAACACAGACAGCGAAGGTGCTTCTCTGGGAGCTAAATGTTATTTTATTTTGTTTCCGACCCCAAAAAAAGTCTGAAGTATTTTGGACTTTATGACCACATAGACTTTATCACACCTCCGATCTGTATTTCAAGAGGGGACCTTGCAAACATAATGTTAGGCAGCAAGTTTACAAGCCCTTACAATACATCTATATTTCATATGCAGGGAATCGCTAGGCCTGCCGGTCCTAAAGGGAATTGCCTGAGGAAACTGCACAGTAACCATTTGAGCAGACTGACAAAGACAAGGAGCAAAAAGCTCACACACACACACCCACACACACCCACACACACACACACACACCTCAAAGCCTGGGGGTATTACATAAGGGACAGAGCTCTGACGGAGCATTTTCTTTGTCTAGTCTAATCTTCGCCGGGTCTGTGATGATAGAGGAGGAGGACCTCAAACAATCCGAGAGGAGAAGCTTCACAGTATCATCCCAGCACAACTATCTGTAGCCCTCGCTTACAGGTCAGTTACAATGTGTTTTAACGTTGTTATCTGTGTCTCTCAGCCCTCTCTCCCAAACCATGAGGGATCCACATACCACATACACTATATGGACCAACGTATTGGGACACCCAAACATCTCACCCATATGTGCTTGTTGAACTTCTCATTCCAAAACCACGGGCATTAATATGGAGTTGGTCCCACCTTTGGTGTTATAACAGCTTCCACTCTTTTGAGGGACTAAAGACTTTATACTAGATTTTAGAATAGGGTTGCAGGGATTTGCTCCCATTCAGCCACAAGAGCGTTAATGAGGTCAGCCACTGATGTTGGGTGACAAGGCCTGGCTTGCAGTCTGCGTTCCAATTCATCCCAAATGTGTTTGATGGGGTTGAGGTCAGAGCTCTGTGTGCAGGGCAGGCCAGTCAAGTTCTTTCAGACCAAATTTGGCAAACCATGTCATTATGGACCTCATTTTGTGTTTTCCACCCAATGAACCCTAGTTATAACCCCTTGTTTTCTAAGAGTTAACATCTTCAAAGCTCTCTCTCTCTGTCTCTCTTTCTCTCTATCCCCCCTTCCTCTCCTTTAGTCAGTCTACTACTGTGTGGCTTGGTGCCGCTGTACTTGCAGCAAAGGGCACGAGTGGAAATTGTAAACCAGTGCATGTATGGAATATGGATTTGTAAAATGAAAAGTGTCAAAATGAGAAGTGTCATCTGCCTTTTCTAATGGCCCTAGCCCCATTTCGCTGTGCCCAAATTATCACCCAGATTACAGCCAGCTGCTCAGTGAAAGAGATCATTCAGGACAAAATGGATCCTTCAAACTACTAACTTGACCGTGTCCACATTGATTTTGTCTAGACAAGAACTCTGAGATTGTGACATCATTAAACACTTCTATTCATAATGATTGTGAACCTCCGTGTCAACACAATGCAAGCCATCCAGCATTGCGGTCTAAAGAGTCAATAGCGATTAGTATGCAGGCAATATCTTCCTGTCAATCATACCTTTGCACTGTGGTTGGCTGGCAAGTCAGGGTATATGGAACGGAAGCTTTTTGGCTTGTAAGGTAGATATTTGTTTGGTGCTGTGTGTAGACTAGAGTGGCAACATCTTGGATGTCAACATCTTGGACGGTCCGAAAGCCAACAGATTCACACAACAACCAAGTCTGATCTTCATCTCACTTTTATGAATCTAATGTGATTACTGCAAGCACACAGGTTCTGCTTTTTTTTCTTGCTACTCTATATTCATTCACCTCCATTTACTGTTGAACTAGTGTATTGTCGTTCATCTACCACACGGTCTTCCAGCTTCGTGCTCTCTGAGCATATTCTCCCCATGTTCTCTCCTCCTGACGTTGTATTTAGTTGCATCGCTTGTAGCTGATCTCAGAACAAAGAGTGTAGTTTGAGTTGGATTTTTGATCTGTCATGCTGCGAGCAGTGGTGTAGTCTAGTTTTTTCTAGTGGGTATACTGTGATTTTTCCCTCCCAGCCTATCGTTCATTTTGGAACGCCATAAAAATAAATCTGCGCTCCCTGTCTAACGTTATATATCTAACATGACATGTTATAAGGCTGATCTGTGCATGATAGTGATGCATTTTGACATAGTTCATGTCGCATTCCCCCCCGTTGATGGTATATGACACTATAGTCAGTCCCAATGGTCCGAAAGTCAAGTGCTTCGTAACACAGACGGGGTGAATTTTATGAATGAAAGTGTGAAAGTTCTGTCACAAAACGCTGTTACGTATCCTCGCACATGTTTAAGTGGGTATACGGGAAATCCTTGGCCTTTCCTAGTGGGTATACGGCGTAGTCCTGCGTATCACGTAGACTACACCACTGGGCCTGCGAGTTGTTTTGGTACGGCAGCAGCATCGATACATGAAGTTCAAGGTATTACTGGTCAGACCACTGAAACCCTAGAGACTGCATGTTGTACTCTCAAAATGTCAATGGGAAAACATGATTGACAGAATGCACAATGGGTTCGGAAAACAAAAGGTCTCTTTGAATGTCAGAATTATGGGCTAGAATACAGAACCGTTCTTCCCCGACCCTTCTAGGGGGTTTGGCCGCACCGTTTATTACAGAAACATCTCGGGCCTGACTTGCACGTAACGAGTTGCGTTATATAAATAAATGCGTTTGCACTTGGTCCTGTAATGTACCAGTGTTCGACCTACTCACTTCGTGTCACATTGTTCTGTCTGTGAAATGTGGATCTAACGATCGCAAGGTCAGCGGTTCGGTGGTTCGATCCCTGGCTGGCCATGTGTCCAGGTTTCCTTGGGCAAGACACTGAACCCCAAATTGCTCCCAATGAGCGGGCCGGCGCCTTGCATGGTAGCTTGCCAGCATTGGTGTGTGAATGTGTGTGTGGGAATGGGTGAATGATAAGCCATTGTAAAGTGCTTTGGAATAAGGCGCTATATAAGTGCAGTCCATTTGCCATTAGTCATTTATCATCGAATATTCTCACATTTAAGTGGATCAACGTCCTCATTTAAATAGCACTCATTTAGGATGAATCCTTCATTTCTTGTCCTCAGGGACTAATGAAGTTCACAACATACAGTACCAGTGAAAAGTTTGGACACACTTTCCCATTTACTGTAACCGTCAAAAGTTTGGACACACTTTCCCATTCAATTGAACGGGAAAGTTTTGTCCAAACTTTTGACTGGTACTGTACCTTGACGAGTATACATGAATCCTACAGCATTAAGACATGCTTTAACAACAACACAACACTAATTACCATACACTGTATCTCACTGATGAATTCAGTCATTTATAACCGTCTGCTATTTATATGTGGGCAAAAAAAGACACTATGCTAATGCCACTGGAGTTTTTTTACACGTTGAATATGCTTAGGAGCAAAAGTAGGAGGAGAGAAAACAAATAAACATAATGTATTCTTAAGGTTCACAAATCAAGCTCAACGACCCCACGGCAGGTGACACAGCATGACGCTGATAAATCAAGTTGGAGGGCAGCTCTTAATTACCTTAAGGTGTGGAGCTCAGGGGAGAAGAAGATCTCGCGCACACACACACACACACACACACACACACACCACACACAGAGACTCACACACAGAGACTCACACACAAACACACACACACACACATACACGTACACACACACACACATACACACACACACACACAGACTCACACAGGACAAGACAGAACTGGTTGACAGAACTTCTCTGGCTCAGTCACCCGAAGACACACCAAGTCATCTTTCTCTTCCCCTACCTCGGCTCTTACTCCTGCTGCATCCACCCTACCCCCCACCCGCTAGAGAGAGAGGGAGGGAGAGGAAATGAGGGAGGGAGGGATGGAGGGAGGTTAGAGGAGAAGAAAGAGATAATGTCCAATAAAGGACTTCCTGTCTGAGTGCCCTGTGGAGACAGACTTCTCTGAGCTGCTCACCACAACTTCAATTATGGATTATTGTAATTCCAAACCACACAGTACTTAGTCAAGTCAAGTCAGAGTGTATTGGCAGTTTCACAGCTGGTGAAATTGGGAACAGGTTGGCAACCAATCCAAATGTTCAGACTTTTATTCTGAAAAATGTAAATACATTTCACGAAATCAATGACACACTCGCTAGTCAAGGCAAAATATTGCAGTTTTGCCTGCTAACAATGTAAAGTAGTGTTATAGTTAACTTGGTACAGTAGTAGTGGGGATTACTCACCCAATCTATTGTAGTTCAATATTTTGGCTTAATTGGCGACAGAGACGGATCATGAAAAAATGGGCCCCTGGGCCTGGCCGTGTAGAAAAGTTATAATGGGGTCTTCATGAACCACTTAAAAGAAATGCCAAAAAGCTCATTTCTGTGTGTGAAGAGCTTCTAATGCTATCATAAGGTCTAGTTTTGGTGGGGCCCAATACTATATTCTTACATAGGGCCCAAAATTCTACCCGCGTCCCTGTAACAAGAAATGCAAACATGGTAGCCCGTTCGGTAATATGTCTTTGATTAGCAAGTGTATCATTGATTTTCAACAACGTTGACATTTATTTACATTTTTCAGAATAAAAGTCTGAACATTTGGTCGGTTTCCGACTTGTTCCCCCTTTCACGTGCACGTCACAGGTGAGGTCATCAGAGATATGGACGCCGAGGAACATAAAGGCCGCCAGAACTTGAATCGCCGGGGCCGCATGGACCCCAGAGAGGCTGGTGAAGACTGTCCAGAGCATTGCATCATTGGGACCGAGCTCACCCCACCCTCCCAAAGTTAGTCTCTGCATAGGGAAGGGACCGGGAGAGGTCATCTAAGACCCAAGCCACCCTAGTCACCGCCTGTCCACCCTGGTGGGGGATAGTAGAGGGGCTAGTAGAGGGGCTAGTAGGGGCTAGCAGAGGGACTAGTAGGGGCTAGCAGACGGTGCCGGTGCATCGAGTCCAAGAACAACAGGCTCCTGAACAGACCGTCAGGCAGGTGAACCACCAAGTGCCCATTGGCTCTTCCTGCCCATATCGACCTCCACCATCACGCTGCTTAGATTTATTCCTAGCACTGCTGCCTCTTTGTTTGCGATATTGTCTGTATTTTTTCTTGTCATTTTAATATGTTTGTATTTTATTGCACTGGAGCCTGCTGTAACCTGTGAATCTGACAATAAAGTTGACTTTTACTTTGATAACACAGAAGTACAAATGATACACAATAATTAAGACGCAATACAAGCACTACATCAATAACAATATTTAAAGTATACAGTAAGTAGCAGTAACTAGCAGTACATAGAAGCTACCATTTTTATTGAAATACTACTCTACAACTCGAGGCTGTTGGAAATTCGGACATCTCTGGTCTCCAACGCAAAAATTCGGTTCGAAGTCCCAAGCGAGTGTTCCTGTCCGTCTCCACTGCAGCTCAGACTGCACCGGCCCTGGCTGGCTGGAACACAGAAGTGGATGACAGCTGCTCTCTGGATCAATCAGTCACTCAGAGACCCACCAGATCATCTTTCTCTTCCCCTACTGCGGCTCCTGCTCCCGCTGCATCCACCCTACCCCCCCACAAGGCAGAGAAGGGGGAGGGAGAGGGGGGAGAAGGGACAGAGGGAGGGAGGGATAATGAGCAAGGAGCCGGAGAGAGGGTAGAGAGAGAAGACGAGGGAGGAAGGCAAGCGAGGGAGAGAGCGAGACAGCGAGGGAGAGAGAGATACGAGTGGGTGTTGGGGGGTATTGATTGTTTCCATTGTGGTATAATTGCAATTAAAGGTTGCAAATAGGCCTGTGGATCAGTTTCACGGCTGTCACTCGCTAGGATGCATGGGAGCATTGATGTGCCGCAGCACCCCCAGACAGCTAGCAGGAAAACCGCTAATGATACATTTAGGATCCCTATGGACACTGTGTGATTTAGTGTGATAGTGTGCAAAAACTTTGTGTATCCACACAGTATTTATCAAAGGAGCTTTTAACAACAAAATGGCAACAAAAAAGCTGAGATTGCATAGCACTTTACTATAAGTATCAAAGGCTAATGTCTAGTAAAGGTCATTTGATAATATCCTAATGTGTTGCTTGGGAACTGTTTACGAAATTGCAGTGCTTCCCACTCACC
Source organism: Nansenia antarctica (assembly GCF_963989245.1). NCBI lineage: Eukaryota > Metazoa > Chordata > Actinopteri > Argentiniformes > Microstomatidae > Nansenia > Nansenia antarctica. The sequence goes on from NC_137691.1 coordinate 16,013,528, forward strand.
CTCAGTATATTGTTTTTATAAAGGACTTACTGACAATTTAGTGATTTCAAAGTGGTTTCATTTTGAAACAAGTTTTCACTGCAGTCGTTGGTGCTTCAGATTGTGCTTTGGAGAATACCTCTCGAAACGATCATTCTGTTTCCAATACAGAATGTGTTATGTCTGTGACATTCTTTTGGATTCCCTTAGAATAAAATGGAACTTTATTTCCCACCCAAGGATAAAACGCACAGTCAGATCCGTTGAAGGTTAATCAATGGGTTCTAATCTTGGTTGAAGTGGCCTGAAGTGGCCTGCGTCAATGCTTAATCTTGTTGTTTATTCTTGAACCTTTATCTACCCAGGAAATCCCACTCATGGGGGGTATGGGCTACGTGTATGTACTGTATACATATATGTGTGTAAGTGTAGTTGGCATTATAGTCAAAGCCTAATGTATACCAAACCTTTCTGTCAGCACTCATGGAATGCCTCTTGTCCAAACAAATTACTTTGTCCCTTTACATACAGAACGTATACAGAGACTGAGAACGTACACAGAGACTGAGAACGTACACAGAGACTGAGAACGTACACAGAGACTGAGAATGTACACAGAGACTGAGAACGTACACAGAGACTGAGAATGTACACAGAGACTGAGAACGTACACAGAGACTGAGAACGTACACAGAGACTGAGAACGTACACAGAGACTGAGAACGTACTGAGACTGAGAACGTACACAGAGACTGAGAACGTACACAGAGACTGAGAACGTCCACAGAGACTGAGAACGTACACAGAGACTGAGACAGACCTTTTCCAAAAACTGATGTTTGTGGTGCTGGTGGAAAGCCAGTGGGAAGTACAGAAAGACTGTGTAAGGTAGGGAGATGAAAGGGATATGGAAAGTTAGATCTTTACCTTTTCTTTTTACTTTTTTCCCCTTACCTGCTTTTATATTCATTCTGTCTATTCTTTTATATATGTTTTTATTCACTTTATGTTCTTATTCCTGTTGTAAAGCACTTTGAGCTGCATTTCTTGTATGAAAGGTGCTATATAAATAAAGCTTTACTTACTTACTTACTTACTTTATGACGTTAAACCCAGTGTGCGCTCCGGCACTCTCAGAGCGAATTTACGAACGCACCCAACATGTACTGTTGCTGTAGTCACTCAGTATGCTGAGAAGTGTTGAGAGGTTCAGACGACTCCTTCTGTACGACTTCAATGTGTACTCATGCTCGGTTTAAACAAAGAATTAGCAGACGGAATGAAAACAATTTCTCTGCCCAATTCACAATCACAATGAATTTAATTACAATAACCCGACACACCTACCAGACGGCTGCCCTTCCTTACAGGAAGATAATGAGGTAAATCAGTTTGATCAAACTGCTCATTACAGCTACAGTTGAATTGGCAACAACCTCCCCTAGACCTCATATCACAAATGCAATCCACATCCGCGTCCCATTAATTATTTCCAACCTCCATTTCCTGTCTCGTGTGCCACATCTTTATGGGAACCGAATCGAGTGTTCATTAACGGGATCAACGCTAGTATCGCGAACAAACATCTTTAATTAAAACATCCACAGCTCTTCCTCTCTTTGATCTTCTCGCACTTTGAGTTGTGTTATTCCCTCTGGAAGAAGGAAGGGAGGAGTTATTGGACCAGAACAGGAGAAGGGAGCCGCAAACTCCATGAGAACGTCAGAACACTGGTGTTCCCAAAGATTCTGGAAGAACTACTGCTTTAAGAACGTTTCCCTGTGTCACAGTCACAGTGCTGGCTCAATTACCAGGCAGTACCGGGTATCTTTTTAATAGGATGATAAGGGATTCATAATCCCAAAAATGCAGCCACTTTTTTAATGACTTTCCCTCTAATTAACAACATATATAAAGGACTGTCTGCGTTTGAGATCTCGCTTTTGTCCAGAGCTCCATTGTGTGCAGCTATCAGTACTCTGCCTCTGTAAGAGCGGGTAAACGGCCAGAGAAAGAGTTGTAAATGTTCTTTTTCCCCAAATAGACTTGGGCTGAGAAGGAGCTAATCCGCCTCGGTCAATGTCAAAGAGTTCACATTTAGGCCTCCGTACTGAACTAAGAGATGTCAACTTGAACTCAAAGTTCTTACACAGAGTTTGAATGTGAAGTACAGTATATATACAATAGGCCTATGGTTATCATCATACTATATATATATATATATATATATATATATATATATATATATATATATATATATTACGGTACATGTGGGAATACGGTACATGTGGGAAAACTAGGGTTAGGGTTAGGTGCTAGGGTGACTTGGTACATGCTGGCATGTCTAACTCTAACCCTACCCCTAACCCTAACCGTAGCACCCTAGCACCTAACCCTAACCCTAGTTTTCCCACATGTACCGTATTCCCACATGTACCGTAACATATACATCACACTACATGCACTTCGGATTGTCTTAAACAGTGATAGTGATAGGGGGTAGTGGTGGTCTAGTAGGGGGGTAGTGGAGGTCTAGTAGAGGTAGTGGTGGTCTAGTAGGGGGGTAGTGGAGGTCTAGTAGAGGTAGTGGTGGTCTAGTAGGAGTAGTGGTGGTCTAGTAGGGGGTAGTGGTGGCCTCGTAGGGGGTAGTGGTGGCCTAGGGGGTAGTGAGTTGGACTGGTGATCAGAAGGTCATGAGTTCAAATCCTACCTGGGAACACGACCACTAGTGTGCCCTCGAGTAAGGCACTTAGCCCGATCATTAGACGCCGGCTCTACCTCCTCAGCCACAGCCTCCCCAGAGCTGAATTTGGTGTCATTGCTAAGCTGGGTCAAAATCACTGCAGTCAATTTGTTTTCTTTTTTTCATTGTAAGAGTGTGGATTGTAACTTAGTGTGAGGAAGACTCAGCCTGTGGTATGCGGTATGCTAAGCTACGTGCTACTACTCAGCTATAACAATTATTTTCACTGTACAAATGGATTTAGTGTGGGCTTGCATTATGTGTATTGTTGTGTTTTAGCCCCACCTAGAGTGTGTCTGTGTTAGCAGTGTGTTGAGTCTAGGGACACCGCTGTGAAGTGTCTTTAGGCGCCTTATTAAGAACGGTTTAAGTCATACTCTCTTGCACGTTACACCATTCAACATGTTTTTCTAGGTTTGGAGATTCGATATGACAATTATTCATATTACACAGGTACACAATGTCGCCGTGATCAACATGTCTTGTCGTAGGAGGACCACAAAGAAATATTAATATATCAATTTCAGTTTTTATTTATTGATTATGTGTGAGCCTGGTGGTTTTAACATGGTCAAATAACCATAACTGAAATAAACCTGTTGATGATATGTTCCTGTTGTCTAGTGTCACGACCCAGGCTCGTGGATCGAGACAAAAAGGAGAAACCGCACGTCGGAATCAGTAAAAGAACATCATATTATTAACATTATCCCAAAATGATACTTACAAAAAACGAGGATGAGGCGTGTCCATCAGTAATCAGTAGTGTATGTGAATGGATGTGTGTATGTTGGCTGTTGTAATATAAATGGACTGACTTATACAGTGCCTTGTTCCAAAGCGCTTTACAATGGCCTCTCATTCACCCATTCACACACACATTCACATACCAACGGCGACAAGCTACCATGCAAGGCGCCGGGCCGCTCATTGGGAACAATTTGGGGTTCTGTGTCTTGCCCAAGGACACCTCGACATGTGGCCAGCCGGGGGTTGGAACCGCCGATCTGCAGACTTTGTGATCCTTAGACGCCGGCTCTACCTCCTGTGCCACAGCTGCCCGTAGACACCCATAAGATGTCAGATAATAACGGCACAAAACTAGAAACGCCACAACACAACAAAGAATCCGTGTGGAGGGAGGGGTCTTTTAGATGAATGGGGAGCGCCTGCTCTCATAGCCTCAGCGCCAGGTAGGCAATGCAGCTGATCAGGGCAGCCGGGAAGCATGGGTCTGCTTCAACTAGAGAGAGGGAGAGGAGACAGACCCACAAACACATCTAGCCTAGATAAGGCAGGAAGGGGGGGGGGGTTGGTTTGTCTAATCCAAACATGTTACCAGAATCCATAGTAAATCAGAGGAATCTGATTCACCGTATGTATGTGTAAGCGGTCCTGGTGACAGCGAGGCGAGACAGGCCAGGTGGATATCGGGGGAACGAGCAGCCGACAGAGTTGTGAGCAGCAGGGAGGTACAGTGGGGGTCTACTGGGAGTATAGAACACGACAGGAAGATTCTGTGCAGAGAAGACTACTGACAGACTGCTGCAGACACGCTCCGATTTCTTTTCTTTCGTCGTCTGCCCTCGCAGCCCTTGGGGAAGAAGTGACACTGCTGAAATGCACATATTCTCTCTCTCGTTCTCTCTCAGAGACTTCTAGAAGTGGAAGGCATACAGAAGTTATCTATTCACTATAGAAAAGGTCCACCACTAACAAAGACTGACAGAATCTGTGGAATGGAGTGAAACAGTATGTCCGTGACCTTCTCTGTGATTCCTTCATGTAAACCCTGTGTGTGTGTGTGTGTGTGTGTGTGTGTGTGTGTGTGTGTGTGTGTGTGTGTGTGTGTGTGTGTGTCGGTGTGTGTGTGCGTGTCGGTGTGTGTGTGTGTGTGTGTGTGTGTGTGTGTGCGTGTCGGTGTGTGTGTGCGTGTCGGTGTGTGTGTGTGTGTGTGTGTGTGTGTGTGTGTAGTGCTGTCTGAGAAGTGTTTCCCCCATCCTAGGTACCTGGAAGATGCTGCTGAGTAGAGAGTCGTTAGTGGCGAGGAGGCCTGTCCCCTGTGGAAGGTATCTCTGCCTCCACCAGCCACCAGCCTCCCCTGTCTTACAGTCAGTCACTTCAAAATATGGCAGATGGAAGTAACTGCTCTATTTGGGGTTGGCTAAATAAATATTTGGGGTTTACTGCAGAATAAGTCTCTGTTATGGTTCATGTCTCACCTTTATTTTAGTGTTAAAAAAGTGCATTTTACACAGGGTTACACCCCCCCCCCCCCCCACAGTATAACAATGGTAAAACCCACAAAAGAAGAGGGGAAGTGTGGCCTGGGGTGGTCTAGTGGTCTAGCATTGAGGTCTACAGTTATGCCAATGTCAGCATGAGTTCGAATCCGGCCCTTGCCCTCCTGACATGCACTATTCTTCTTACTTTCCTGTCAATCTTCACCATATCTATCCAATAAAATGAAAAAATATGAGTGGGACTGCCCACCAAAAAAAGAAAGAAATATCCTTTATTTAGGTTAAGTGATGTGTCTGTGTGTGAAGCTGTAAATCGAGAACAATGACTGCAATGTGTCTAGAACACTATCTGAGATGTTTTGACATCAAATCCTCCTCTCCTCCCTCCTGCAGCCTCTCCTGCATACATCCTTGTGTTTAACACCCCCCCCCCCCCCTCCTTCGTTCTTCTCTCCTCAGATCTCTCCCCAGTTCCAGTCTGGCAGCTCCGTCTCCCACACCTGCGGAGGGGCTCTGATCAGGAGAGGAGGATGGGAGAGGAGGAGGGGAGAGGAGGATGGGAGAGGAGGATGGGAGAGGAGGATGGGAGAGGAGGATGGGAGAGGAGGATGGGAGAGGAGGAGGGGAGAGGAGGATAGGAGAGGAGGATGGGAGAGGAGGATGGGAGGGGAGGATGGGAGGGGAGGATGGGAGGGGAGGATGGGAGAGGAGGATGGGAGGGGAGGATGGGTGAGGAGGATGGGAGAGGAGGATGGGAGAGGAGGATAGGAGAGGAGGATGGGAGAGGAGGAGGGGAGATGAGGATGGGAGAGGAGGATGGGAGAGGAGGATGGGAGAGGAGGATGGGAGAGGAGGAGGGGAGAGGAGGATGGGAGAGGAGGAGGGGAGAGGAGGATGGGAGAGGAGGAGGGGAGATGAGGATGGGAGAGGAGGATGGGAGAGGAGGATGGGAGAGGAGGATGGGAGAGGAGGAGGGGAGAGGAGGATGGGAGAGGAGGAGGGGAGATGAGGATGGGAGAGGAGGATGGGAGAGGAGGATGGGGGAGGAGGAGGGGAGGGGAGGATGGGAGAGGAGGAGGGGAGAGGAGGATGGGAGAGGAGGATGGGAGATGAGGATGGGAGAGGAGGATGGGAGAGGAGGATGGGAGAGGAGGAGGGGAGAGGAGGAGGGGAGAGGAGGATGGGAGAGGAGGATGGGAGAGGAGGATGGGAGAGGAGGATGGGAGAGGAGGATGGGAGAGGAGGATGGGAGAGGAGGAGGGGAGAGGAGGATGGGAGAGGAGGATGGGAGAGGAGGATGGGAGAGGAGGAGGGGAGAGGAGGATGGGTGAGGAGGATGGGAGGGGAGGATGGGAGAGGAGGAGGGGAGAGGAGGATGGGAGAGGAGGATGGGAGGGGAGGATGGGAGAGGAGAATGGGAGAGGAGGATGGGAGAGGAGGATGGGAGAGGAGGATGGGAGAGGAGGATGGGAGAGGAGGATGGGAGAGGAGAATGGGTGAGGAGGATGGGAGAGGAGGATGGGAGAGGAGAATGGGAGAGGAGGATGGGAGAGGAGGAGGGGAGAGGAGGATGGGAGAGGAGGATGGGAGAGGAGGATGGGTGAGGAGGATGGGAGAGGAGGATGGGAGAGGAGGATGGGAGAGGAGGAGGGGAGAGGAGGAGGGGAGAGGAGGAGGGGAGAGGAGGATGGGAGAGGAGGAGGGGAGAGGAGGAGGGGAGAGGAGGAGGGGAGAGGAGGATGGGAGAGGAGGATGGGAGAGGAGGATGGGAGAGGAGGATGGGAGAGGAGGAGGGGAGAGGAGGAGGGGAGAGGAGGAGGGGAGAGGAGGATAGGAGAGGAGGATGGGAGAGGAGGATGGGAGAGGAGGAGGGGAGAGGAGGAGGGGAGAGGAGGATGGGAGAGGAGGATGGGAGAGGAGGATGGGAGAGGAGAATGGGTGAGGAGGATGGGAGAGGAGGATGGGAGAGGAGGAGGGGAGAGGAGGATGGGAGAGGAGGATGGGAGAGGAGGATGGGAGAGGAGAATGGGTGAGGAGGATGGGAGAGGAGGATGGGAGAGGAGGATGGGAGAGGAGGATGGGAGGGGAGGATGGGAGAGGAGGAGGGGAGAGGAGGATGGGAGAGGAGGAGGGGAGAGGAGGAGGGGAGAGGAGGAGGGGAGAGGAGGATGGGAGAGGAGGATGGGAGAGGAGGATGGGAGAGGAGAATGGGTGAGGAGGATGGGAGAGGAGGATGGGAGAGGAGGATGGGAGAGGAGGAGGGGAGAGGAGGATGGGAGAGGAGGAGGGGAGAGGAGGAGGGGAGAGGAGGATGGGAGAGGAGGATGGGAGAGGAGAATGGGTGAGGAGGATGGGAGAGGAGGAGGGGAGAGGAGGATGGGAGAGGAGGATGGGAGAGGAGGAGGGGAGAGGAGGAGGGGAGAGGAGGATAGGAGAGGAGGATGGGAGAGGAGGAGGGGAGAGGAGGATGGGAGAGGAGGAGGGGAGAGGAGGAGGGGAGAGGAGGATGGGAGAGGAGGATGGGAGAGGAGGAGGGGAGAGGAGGAGGGGAGAGGAGGATGGGAGAGGAGGAGGGGAGAGGAGGATGGGAGAGGAGGATGGGAGAGGAGGATGGGAGAGGAGGATAGGAGAGGAGGAGGGGAGATGAGGAGGGGAGGGGAGGATGGGAGAGGAGGATGGGAGAGGAGGATGGGAGGGGAGGATGGGAGGGGAGGATGGGAGAGGAGGAGGGGAGAGGAGGATGGGAGAGGAGGATGGGAGAGGAGGATGGGAGAGGAGGATGGGAGATGAGGATGGGAGAGGAGGATGGGAGAGGAGGATGGGAGATGACGGCTGCTCACTGTGAGGATAGATAACACGGAAAACACACAATCGGTACAGTAGGAATCTAGTAACCACCAATCGAACGCTATCATAAAAGATCCAGTGGCGACTCCACAGTGTGTGAGTGATCCCTTAAGTAGGGTAGTGTACATAGCAAGGGGAGGCTGGTGAAGGTGGACATCGGAGGACGGGGCTCATTGTAATGCATGGAATGAAATGAGGAACGGTCCAGATCATATACCATTCCTGATTCTATTCTATTCCATGTGTTACAATGAGCCCGACCTCCGATTTCCACCTTCACCAGCCTCTCCTGCTATGTACAATAGCCTACTTAGGGATCACTCACATACTGTGGATTCACCATGGTATCTTTTATGATGGCATTCGATTGGTTACTATTGGATTCCTACCGATTTTTATACCGATCTTTATTTATTTATTAATAATAAATAAAAATATATAATAATTTATACAGGTAAAAACACATTGAGCCCCAAGGGCTCATTTTCAAGTGTGACCTGTTCACAGGCATACAACAACAACATCCACCACAAATACAATACAAAACCTGGCCTACATAGTCTAAGACTAAACTAAAACTACATAGTCTAAAACTAAAACTAGTCTAAAACAGTCTAAAGATAGTCTAAAACTAAACTAAAACTACAAAACCTAAAACTAGACAGCTAAAGAGCTAGGGACAGGGAGGGGTCAGCAATGGGCAAAAAGGAGGGTCAACTTAATTGCAAGAACAAATCATAGACTCGCACTGTATGTCTCTCAGCGAGAGCTTGAAACTGGAAAGAGGGATCAGATGAGACAGTTTCAGACTCTGCTGTAATGAATTCCAAGAGGAAGGGGCTGCAAATGAGAACGCCCTTTTGCCTTTCATGGTCCGGACCAAGGGGATGGAGTATGTGATGATGTCCTGTGTGCGAAGGCCGTAGACGGATTGCTTGCGTGACAGGTGGTTAGAAAGGTAGGAGGGGAGCAGAGCAAGGATGGATTTGTAAATGAAAGTATACCAGTGAAGGGTTCGGCGGATAGAGATGTCTGCCTCCACTAGCCTCCCTTGGGAAACATGCCTTCTGCACTCAGAATTTACACATTGGCAAGAAAACCAAAATCAAACCTTTGATATGCTGTGACTGTCCGTGAACACGGTCCTGATAATGCTCTCTTCCTCCGTTCCTCTTCTAAGGTGACTCTGGCGGCCCCTCCGAACTGTCAGGTCGGAGGTCAAGTACGTCGTCCGTGGTCTGGTCTGGCCAGCTTCCTGTTTCAGCCTCTGGTTGGAATACCGAGCGGATACCCACTGTCTTCACCCACGCTCCTGCCTACATCAGCTGGATGATCAGTATTGTAGACACACTGTGCGTGGGGGCGGGGGATGGGGGGGGGGGGGTAGTATTGGGGGGGGCGTAGTATTGGGGGGGTGTAGTATTGGGGGGGGCATAGTATTGGGGGGGGCGTAGTATTGGGGGGAGGGTTAGTATTGGGGGAGGGTCAGTATTGGGGGGGGTTAGTATTGGGGGGAGGGTTAGTATTGGGGGGGTCAGTATTGGGGGTGGGCACGGTGGGTGGTTGAAGGATTGAGGATTGAAGTGAAGAGGAAGTCCTTGGAACTGGAGAAAACTTCTTCTGTCATAATATTGACAATATTTTGTATTTTCATAGTTTATGTTTTAGTATGTGCTGGATGCAGTTGTTGTTGTATTCCAGTACATTTCGTCGGTGTTGCACAGAATGTCTTCCCAACAACCTTGAGGCAATGTAAATAATGAATCAATAGCCAACTCTTTTCTTCATCTTACTGTTTCAGATCATGGGTTGAACATTATCTTTGCAGAGGCAGTAGTCCAGACTGCAGGATATTCCTCCAACTTCCCACAGCTTCCCCATTCTGACATCTTTGGTTGCTTTGTAATTCAGCAACAATAAACTGTATCAATCTACTCTGGGCTCAACCTTTTCACACATTTACCCTCACTTGTTTAATTCAGTTGGACAATCTTATCACGACTACAAGGAAACGTAGAGAGAGTTCTGTTATTTTATGATAACGGGAATTCATAGTATTCGCAGTGTCTACAGAGAGCAGAGCATGTCGTGCATAGTATCAATAGAATGAAGTCTAGACTGATAACATGAGAATGTGGAAGGCGGCAGACTTAGAGATTATCATTGTCTTACATCAGGTTTCGTCATCCTAGCGTGACCCAGATTCGTCTGAAGTACTGTCACATTATGCAAGGATTCGGATTCCAGAATCCACACAAAATACAACCTAGTTGAACACACAGTAGTCAGTGCAGCAACAGATCAGGCGTTCCATTCTAACAATGTTGCCTTTGGGAGGAGTGTTAGCCTTGTGTTTCACTAGCAGTAGCATCACATCGATATCTAGTAATCCATTTTACAAGCTCGTTGTCAATGTCAAGGAAGCTGAAGAATCAGTGGAGCGCAGCACTAACAGAGAGAGGAGTTAAATTATATATAATTTATAATTTCCCTGGGGGTGGAAAATAAACAGTTCCATACTAAAACTACGCTAGGGACACATGCAGCCATTTAAAATAGGCTCCCTTTCCCCCTCACAATACATGGAATTACAAGTAAGATGTTTTGGGACTTCACAAAGTTATCCTCTTTCACGAGGATTATGTACTGTAACTCTCATAAGAAGGTACTTTTGTTGTGGTAATGGTACTGGCTGCATACCATACTGTATATTACAGGTATTCCTCACATCCAGACTATTTCCTACAGATCTTCTATCAGTCTCTAGGGATGCGCTGTGGGCCGTGTTCTGCCTGGTGCTGACTACACACAACTGTCCTGAAGAGTTCCAGTGAGAGATCCCTTTCATCCTCATGTCATTACAATAAGCCCCCCCCCTTCCCCCCGGCCAACCGAAGCATGCGCTGACCTCATTCACCTCACCTTCTTGTTCTATAAACTAAGGTATTTTATAACATATAAAAGTATCGAGTGAGTCCAAGTTACACAAATATGAGTGATATGAAATAAACATATGGTACTCTGTGTTCATTAAGGAGACTACAGTTTGAGTATGAGAGTAAAACACAACGTGTACAGTAGATGCTGGTCTGAGGAAAGCGTGAGACTGAAACAGCAGCTGTGTGTGAGCAGTGTGTGTTCTGTGTGGCAAGTTTTATAGTCCTAGTTGAGCCCCCTTTCTCCCCTCTATGTTTCAACCTGGGATGTAGCCTGTGTGTCTTGTTCTGATATACTCCATACACTCTCGATGAGTCAGCATCGCTTCAGCAGAACTGTGCTACACACACACTCACACACACACACACACACACACACACACACACACATACTGTACACACAAATACACACACACACACATTACATGATCCTGGTTCCTCTCACAAAATGAATGTGAAAAAGAATAGCTAGGTAGACAGCACAGGTTAGACGGTACATTCTCACATCTCGTTCTCCACACCTTGAGATTTGATTTGATTTGATATGATTTCATAGTCATCCTAGTTGAGAATCTGTTTCCCCTTTCCATTTGTCAAGCTGGGCTGTAGTGCGTTCTAATGTACTCCATGCAGTCTGAGTCAGCATCGCCTCAGCAGATCAGAGATCCACACATGAATGTATAACTGTAGATTAAATACTGTAGAGCAGTTTATTTATTTATTTTGATTTATTTGTTTTGTATTATTTTATTCAAATTTTTCACTAAAATTACAATGTCACACGATATGGCCACACAATAATGTTATAAAACAGATTATTATGATAATACAGTTATTTACTTGATAGATTAACAACTTAAGAACAACTTTGCTTGACTCAGTGGCGTGGGTGAGTACTCCTCCTTGGTGCTGTTTCCTCTACACGCATTGCAGTTTAGATTAGAAGGATATGATTCATATTTCGAAAGAACACTTATGGAATTATATAGTGAACAAAAAGTGTTAAACAAACCAGAATATGCTTTATATTTGAAATTCTTCAAAGTAGCCACCTTTTGCTTTTGTAGTGGTTTTCTCCCACATATTCTAAAGAAGAGAATGTTGGGCAGTGTTCACAGTTTCTTTTCCATTGACACACACACACACACACACACACACACACACACACACACACACACACACACACACACAACAAGCTGATTGAGACAATACCAAGAGTGTCCAAAGCTATCATCAAAGCTAAAGGTGGCTACTTTGAAGAATTTAAAATATAAAACATATCCTGGTTTGTTTAACACTTTTTTGTTTACTACATAATTCCATATGTGTTCTTTCATCATGTTGATGTCTTCAGGATTAATCTACAATGTAGATTTTTTTTTTTTTAAATAAAGAAGAACCATTGAATGAGAAGGTGTGTCCAAACGTTTGACAGGTACTGTACATTCCTACTGTATAGCCTAACACACACAGGAGGTTAAAGGTCGACCTGGGTCACAGTAGATAAGTGTGAGAGGAAACACACCTGACTTACACATTCTACCACCTTCTTACGCACTACGGGCCGTGCTCTGCCTCGCGTCGACTACACACAGCTGTCCTAAAGAGTTCCAGTGGGAGAGCTGTCATTCATGTCAAGTGTATTCCCAACCGACAGTATAGCCTAACCCCCACCCACCTGATGATAACGCTTGGCCTTGGTCTCAGTAGATAAGTGTGAGAGAAAACACACCTGGGTAACAGGTAAAGGAACCCTCAGCTACTGTAGCGTTACACAACATACATATTACACCACAGAGAGGGAGTGGCTAAGAGGGGCCAAGCCTCCTCGGCTACACGCCTTTGACTAAGATGGACCAGCCTCCCCTGCTTACAGGCCTAGACTATATAAACCAGGCCGAGATGCATCATCACCAACAGCCTCCTGTCACTCTGCCGCCCAAAACTACAGACATGCTGAGGATTCTCCTACTGACGGCCCTCGCGGCTCTGGGTAAGCTCTGTTCTGTTCTGTTCTGGTCTGCTCTGTTCTGTCTCTGCCATTCCTCAGGTTCATCCCTCAGACAGAGATTTGGAAGAGACCTTTCTTGAGGGCAGCAGACATTGTCATAAGTGACAATGGCGGGTAGGACTTTAGAAAATGTCATGCAGATTTTTTTACTCCAAAAAAGGAAGAAGCTATACTTATTGTAATCCTAGTTCACTCACTAGGCTGGCTGGATGGCTGGAGCGCTCACTCAGTCATAATGTGATATGTTATTTTAGGAGATACCTTTAGCAGAAATGACTTAGAGTACAGTGCATACTTTTTTCTTCTGATGGTTCCCACGGGAATCGAACCCTCATGCACGACCACTCACTGACCTGCTTTTGTCGCTGTCTGTCTGTATGGTGTGTCTGTATGGTGTGTCTGTATGGTGTGTCTGTATGGTGTGTCTGTATGGTGTGTCTGTATGGTGTGTCCGTAGCGCTCGCCGAGGTGGATGCTCAGCCTCGCTACCTAGAGGACATGGAGGAGACGAGAGTCGTAGGCGGCCAAGTGGCCACACCCAACTCCTGGCGTTGGCAGGTAAGACCAGATCAAACCAGATCAAACCCTTTCACTGTTTCACACACAGGGCCCAACATCTATGGTCTGATCATCACATAGAGACAGTTTCTGGGATCTAGATCATGCTCCTGGACTGAGAAGCATGATGAGGAGGATGATGATGATGACGATGATGATTCGGTTCGATTGTCATTTCCACAGTTCATACATTTCCCAAAAGCAGTATCCGCACACTCAAATCTGTGTACAAATCGTCGTTTATTTGCGAGCTTTCGGTCATAGACCGACCGAAAGCTCGATTTCTTTTTTCTTCCCAGATCTGAGTGTGCGGATGCTGCTTTTTTGCACTCTATTTGATAGCTCCAGCACCTCAGCTGTACGTCTGAACACGGATGAGCGGTGGTATTTTCACTATTTTCACAGCTCATTCATTCATTGACATAAAGAGAGCAGCAAACACATAACCTAGACTTGACATTTACAGGCTTCCATACTTTCATACTCTCAAGACTAACAGATAAATAGGTGACAGAGACAGCACATGACACAGTGATAGGTAGGGAGTCTATTCAGCTGTTGAAGATGTTGTTGTTGTTGTTGTTCAGCGAAGGCTGGCGGAGGTAGAAATCGGAGGACGGGCTCATTGTAATGCACTGAATGGAATAAGGACCAGAGACAGAGAGAGAGAGAGAGGGGGGGGGGGTGAGAGAGAGGGGGAGAGGGAGAGAGAGAGACAGAGACAGAGACAGAGAGGGAGAGTGTGTTTGATTGCTCATACTGTTCTATGCATTAAAATGAGTCTCTCCTCCATTTTCGACCTCCACCAGCCTTCACTGAACCTAGTGTCTCTCTTAGTGTACAGTACGCTACCTCTGGATCCAAGAAGATATTATGAATAGATGCATATGCATAGATTCAGTACTGTATGCATATGAGCAGGGGTGAGAATTTAATGAGTTCATTAGAGGAACCCTGGGTGGTTCTGGGGCAAATTGAATGTGGGAATTGGAATGATTCATTCATTCATTAAAATGTAAATAGTATTTACATTTTTAATACGAGGACACCCGCGCCTATTTCACCTACTCTTAGCGCCACCTCGGGGGGCAAGTGTCCATAGTCTTTAGAATGGGAAGCTGCTACTTACACACAAAGACCACTAGTTGGCGTGTCTTGTAAATTAGCCTGCCTCCTACACAGAAAATGCACTGCAAAATAGCTTTATACTAGCTTATCCTGAGAAAATAATCCTGAGAAAATGTAAGGATACTGGGTGGTAGAACGCACATATCTAGGAAATGTCATGAAAGGAGGGTCCTGAAATTTGATCGAGAGCAAAGGTAAACATTTTCTTTTTACTGTTTTGGTCAAATGACCCCACCCATGGCTGTTCTAATGTTAATGTTCACTGCAGGAACCGGGTTCTCATGTGTTTCCCCCTATTTCCACCGCTGCATATGAGATACTCCTGGATGAGGTAGCCAATGGCATTACAAGAACCCGCATTAGCTGCCAAGCTAGTTCTTGTTTGGGACATGGTTGAGTTCAGGATAAACAGGCGTGTTCCCTCCTCTGCTCTGCTCAGGTCTCTCTCCAGTACAAGTCTGGCAGCTCCTTCTACCACACCTGCGGAGGCAGTCTGATCAGGAGAGGATGGGTGATGACGGCTGCTCACTGCGTGGACAGGTAACGGCGACAGTAGGGGAGAGACTAAGCCCCGACACCTAGTGGAAGCTGTTTAATACTAGGATGTTTTGACGTATCCCTGGTGTGAAACAGTGACCCTGAACGGCTGTTGGGGCGACGAGAGACCTGCAGGCGTGGGAGATTTGCGTGATACAGGATTAGTGGCGGTGGTGTGAATGAATTGATGTTGTTGGTTTAGTGAAGGAGGAATGTGTGACGTGACTGACAGGCAGACATGAATGAAGACTTACACAGAGGAAATAATTTCCTGTTTTGGTTAGGACAAAAAAAATGACTGTTCACCGATGTGTGTGTATGTGTGTGTGTGCGTGTGTGTGTGTGTGTGTGTGTGTGTGAATGAATGATATTTATTGTCATTGTAATGGGTACAACAACATTTAAATGCAAACCCCAGGTGCTAACAATCAACTCAGGCATAAATCGGGGGGAATATAAATAGGGGGATAAGTGATCGGTAGGAATCTGAGAATGTGTCTATTATGTAAACTTATATACTTACACTTATGGCCTATTCACAGGGGAGTATATAGACCTGTGTACTTTTATAATATATAAACATATGAACTAGTAACTTATATACATATTATAACCCTAACCCTAAACATATTGCATATTTTATAGAACATTGCACTATTCCCTTGTGTGTGTGTGTGTGTGTGTGTGTTTGCATGTGCTTCCATGTGCTTCTGTGTATGTGTGTGTGTATGTATGTGTGCATGCATGTGCGTGTATATGTGGGCGTGTATGTGTGTATGTGTGTGTGTGTGTGTGTGTTTGCATGTGCGTCTGTTTGCTTCCGTTTGTGTGTGTGTGTGTGTGTGTGTGTGTGTGTGTGTGTGTGTTTGCTTGTGCATCTGTGTGCTTCCGTGTGTGTGTGTATGTGTGCGTGCATGCATGTGCACTTCTGTGTGTATATGTGTGTGTGTGCGTGTGTATGTGTGTGTACAGGCAGAGGACGTGGCGTGTGGTCCTCGGGGATCACAACATCTCTCAGAATGAGGGGAAGGAGCAGTACATCTCCGTCAGCAAGGTGTACGTCCACTCCAACTGGAACTCCAACAGCATTGGGAGCGGGTCAGTGGAAGAAACATCCCATTTAGCTGTGTTTAACTAACCAGTTAGTTGATTCGTTTACAGTATAATCAATCAACTGGAATCATCTAATTCATCAGCGGGATCATTAATTAATCAGTCAATTGATTAATGCACAATGATTAATCAATTAACAATCGCATGTATGGGCCGGTCAGTGGAAAAACCTGTAATGTTTGGTGAGTTAACTGATTAGCCAAGGTCATTGTATGTTTTTCCCAATATTCCCCTAAAAGGAGGTTATAGAGAACGCTCCCTGTCTAATAGACCTCGAGCCTAATTACAATCCATTTTCACAATTTGCTATGCCTGATTAATCACATTTGTCTATTAAAAAAACGTGAACCTCTGAATTAAGTCTGTTCCCTTGAGTGGATGACAAATTAATGCCAAAAAATATCGCTTTAATTATTATATTCTTCTCCTCAAGGTCTGTGGGAGCCAGAGGAGGGTTATTATTTTGGGTGTATCATCCTCATCTCATTTGAATGTCATCTCTATAACCGCTCCTCAGGTACGACATCGCCCTGCTGCGTCTGTCTTCGGAGGCCAGCCTCAACTCCTACGTCCAGCTGGCCTCTCTGCCCCCCTCGGGTCAGGTCCTGCCTCACAACAACCGCTGCTTCATCACCGGCTGGGGACGCACCCAGAGTGAGACACATACTAACTTCTACTGGACTACAGCTTTAGTTTTTTGTTTATTTAACCTAGATTTAACCAGGAGATTAAAATCTATTTTTTCGAGGGAGACCTGGCCAAGAAAGCAGTACAGATACAGATAAGTTACAAAATTGGCGAATGAAACATAATACTGTAATAACAGACAAGAGATAGCAGATAAATATTATTTAAAAAAACACAATTTCCAATCAGAGCTTTGAACTCACTCAGGGAGACAAGGTTATTAAGCTTCAGTGTGTTCTGGAGGTTATTCCATGAACAGGGTGCAAAATAGTACTATATAGTACAATATAGCAATATAGTACACTAGAATGCTGCATCTACTCAACTCTGGAGTAGTACCCAGAATGCCTCACCTACTGTACTATAGTACCCGGGATGCTACACCTACTGAACTACACTCTCCAAACACTTTATTAGCAACACTATACTAATAATGGGTAGGGCCTCCCTTTGCTGTCAAAACAGCCTCAATTATTTGTGGCATTGATTCCGGAAGATGAAACATTCCTTTGAGATTCTGATCCATGGTGACATGATTGCATCATGCAGTTCCTGCAGATCTTTCAAGTTGTGAATCTCTGTTCTACTACATACCAAAGGTGTTCTATTGGATTCAGATCCAGTGACTGGGAAGGCCACTGAAAATTACTGAACTCATTATCATATTCATGGAACCTGTTTGAGACGACCTTTGCTTTATGACATGGTGCATTATCATGCTGGAAGTAGCCATTAGAGTAAACTGTGGCCACGAAGGGATGCACATGGTCAGCAACAATACCCAAATAGGTTGTGGCATTCAAGCGATGATTTATTGGTATTAACGGGCCCAAAGTGTGCCAAGAAAATAATCCCCCACAATATTACACCACTTGAATGAATCAGGTACGGGTGTTCCTAATAAAGTGTTCAGTAAATGTATAGTATTATTAGTTATATACAGTTATAAACACAAGTGGATACAATCCTTTAAATGAACTGTGATTACACACTAAAACAGTACTGACCCATAAAGGGAGTGGGTAGTACTGCAGGTCATTTAATGATCCGAAAAGACCCATGACAAACCTATAATTTCCTTCCTTCCAGCTGGGGGTCAGCTGTCTGCCAACCTGAAGGAGGCCTACCTGCCCGTGGTCGACCACAAGACCTGCTCCCAGGGCGGCTGGTGGGGCAGCTACGTCAAGAACACCATGGTCTGCGCCGGTGGCGGCAGTCTCTCTGGGTGTCAGGTAAGCCTTTAACCACCCCCCTCCGTCGGGCTGCTCACTGATCGAATGACTTTACTTTGTAGAATACAGTTTTCCTCAACCGTTTTGAGTACAACAACAGACACATTGTTACACACACACACACACACACACACACACACACACACACACACACACACACCCTATGAGTGAGTGAGTGAACGCATCGAGTTCTATGGTCATACTTTGCCCCCTGGTGGAGGTTAGGGATGATTAACACTAGAACAGCCGTGCCTTTTTACCTATTATTATAAGAGCCGCCTCGGGGGTGAAATGACAATAGTCTTTACAATGCTAAGCTGCTACTTACACACATTGACCACTGGTTGACCGTCTTGTAAATTAGCTTGCCTCCTACACAGAAAAACTGCAAAATAGCTTCATACTAGCTTATCCTGATGTGATTTAGAAAATGTAAGGATACTGGGTGGTAGAACGCACATATCTAGGAAAAGTCATGAAAGGAGGGTTCTGAAATTTGATGGAGTGCAAAGATATAGAACTCTTTTTTTACTCACAGGTTGGCGTCAGTGTTAAACAGGAATCAGCAGTCTGAGAGTGATTACAGTGAAATGTTCCCTAAGACACTGGATGGGTTGATTCTAAGGGGATGACATTAGAACTTACTTATGGTTAAAGTTGGGGTTAGGCTAGTTCTCACCACTGTGTACCCCCCCCTACTCCCCTCCTGTGCAAGGTTAGGGTTAGGCTAGTTCTCACCACAGTGTACCCACCCTCTACTCCCCTTCTGTGCAGGGTGACTCCGGTGGCCCCCTGAACTGCGAGGTGGGTGGGAAGTACTACGTCCACGGGGTGACCAGCTTTGTGTCCGGCTCCGGCTGTAACACCCAGAGGAAGCCCACTGTCTTCACCCGCGTGTCTGCCTACATCAGCTGGATGAACGGGGTCAGTACACAGCCCTGGGGCTCCTGAGAGCCAGAGCCCCCCTGTTAACAGGTTTCCTTTCCAGTGAATGAAGGCCTACTACTAACTGAACAGCTCCTAAAGGTCTGCTGTATTAAGACTGGTATATGTGTGAATTCCTAACTGATGTGGTGTCATCCAAATAATCTAAAAGGATATGTGTGTGTGTGTGTGTGTGTGTGCGTTCAACGGTCATCTTGTGCTCTGCTCAGTAGTAATCGCTCATGTACCTGTTGCTAATCAAAGCTCTCCTCCTATCACAGATCATGGGTTGAGAAGCAGCCAATCAGACTGCAGCGGTGGCTGTCTCACGCCAACAGAGACTGACTGCTCTCCTCTCCACATAGGATCAATTGTTTCAACTTTTTTAAACGTTATAATAAACATGTTTCAATGAACCAGTGTCTACCGACTATAGTTTGATGTTATGCCTAACACCATTGCTATACATTTGAAATTTGAAAATCCAATTTCAGATTTATTTGATTTTTTCCATTATTTTCTGAGTGGGGCAGTCCCACTCATATATTTAATTGTATTGGATAGATATAGTGGAGATAGACAGGAAAGAAAGGAGGAGAGGGTATAGGCCAGATTTGAACCCATGCCAACATGGGCGTGTGTGGACTGTAGACCACAGTGCTAGACCACTGGACCACCCCATATAAGATTATTATCACAACACAATCACCATGTGAGGGAAAAAATATATAGTGCACAGTGAATGAAAACAAAACAAAATGTAATTTTGGACAATCTCTTCAAACAATTTCGACATATTCAGAGTCATAACATAAAAAATCACTTAAGTGAATTTGAAGTAATGAAGAATAACTTAAACGGTACACACAATCTTAGGTAGAGAATCTCTTATCATAAAATATTCAGGGAAAAAAGGAAACATACTTTCTTATTTACATTTGAGCGATACAGTATTTACAGTAAGTAAGCAGACGTCCCCTAGAAAGATGAACAGTCAGCTGTAATGTACAGTAATGTACAGTTTCCCATCACACTCCTCGATCAAGAGTTTGGCCGCTGAGGTGACTGAATCCTACTGGCACATAAAGCACGTCATTAGAATCATACTTAACCGCAAATATGGATCTTTGGTTGCCGATTAAACAAAACCCCCATAAAGTCAGAGGTGTCCAGAGACTTAGGACAACTCTCAGGGGGGGAGTATTCCATCAATGTCGTTAAAGGACTTTTTGATAAGTCTCACGAGCCTTATAAGCCTGGTTACAGTAAGATGACTGTATGCATCTCTTGTGGATGTTAGTTCAGAGCTATGGGGGCATTCAATATAGCCTAATGCTTGTTTATTTATTTTATTTTATTGAAATCCCGTCATTTATATATACATACATATATATTCCCCCCCCCCATTGGCAATAGGTGTTTGGTTGATGGGTGGGTGGATACATAGGGAAAAAGAAAAAATAGAAGGACCTTCATTCCTTATTTGTGTACCCATAAGTGTTGTACTGTGTTCCACTTCCTTCTAATAATACATTATTTTAAAAAGTCTGGATTTTTGTATAAATAAGCGAGATTTTCCGTTAGCGATGTTGATGGAATACCCCCCAGGTCTTCCCTTGGTCCTTGTGTCCTCTATCCTCGCCTCCTCCCAAACCCATTGGAGTATAATAGTGTTGTGTTCCTCCCCTCAGACCTTCTCCTCCAATGGGCTTTGAGAAAGACATGAGGACGTGAGGAGGAACCAGGGAAAGGCTTTTGAGATGTGACTTTATAGTGTGTTGTAGTCCCCTTGACTGAGTCAATACAGCATCATGAGGATCTAAATTAAGTTTTGTTGCAAAACGCGATCTCCTCCATTTAAAATATATATATAAAAATATATATCAACTTTCTCTATAGAAAACTTGACTGCTGTCATGACATGTATGTTTGCATGCTGTATGTATGATACATTTTGAAAGGACAGTAAGATGTGTTACTTACATAATAATAATATTCTTGAAATTGTAATGAATCTTGATTATTACAGTTTTGTATGGTAAATGTAACATTTACAACCAGTGGCGGACTCAGGCTGTTTGAAGGGAAAGGGCGAAAAGGAAAAAAGGGCACCTACTGCACAACATGGGACCCCATCAGTGCACATGGTCAAGTTTAGACCATTGGAAGGGCAGCCAATAGGGCACATCCTCAAATTTTGACACCCAAAAGGGCATTTTAGTGCAACGTTTTTCAACTGTGGGCGCACATGGTCAAGTTTAGACCATTGGAGGGGCACCAATAGGGCACATCCTCTAATTTTCGCCACTCAAAATGGCATTTTTGCCACTCAAAAGGGCACTTAAGGAGACGTTTTTCAACGGTGGGGGCACCAGGAGGGGCGGTCGCCCCCCCTGCCCCCCCCCTGAGTCCGCCAGTGTTTACAACCATTTATCCAATGTAATGCATCACCTAAGCACAGCGAAGTCAGAGCTTCCCTAATGTGATCCACATAATCACCCACATCATCGAGGTGAACAGTTAAGTTGTTTTCGTCCATCCACCTAATTTCATGACATCAATCAATCTTTTTTGTCTCGCTTTACTGCGAGCAGATACATAGAATTTCTCCCACGGACCACACAGAAGCATCCTGGGAGTTTGAATTCCCCCCTGTCTACTGTCGGTGAAGAGGAGGGTGTAAATACTGTATGAGAGAAAAGCTCAGGAAAATGTCATAAGACATGCACACTGTACATCTTTGTACATCCATACTGTACATCAAGGCCTTGTTTCCTTACATACGGCAAGGGATCGAAACCTAACCGAGGGTCAGACACGTCATCCGACCCTGAACTAATGCCACATCTCAACCAAACTCCCATTCCCAATCTGGCTCCGAATGCGGCATTAGTTTGGGGTTTATGACGTAACTGATCCTTCCGTCAGTTTAGATCCCTGTGGTAGTAGTGGTGGTGGTGGTGGTGGTGGTGGTGGTACGGTGGTGACAGCTCACACCATGCTCTCCACAGTCTCCAGCTTGGGGGGCTCTACCTCCGGCACCCTCTCGATCTCGTTGCACAGCAGCTGGTACTCCTGGAGGAGCTTCACCACCTCGTCGTGGCCAAACTGCATAGCGTCATCCAGGGGAACGCTGCCCCACCTGGGGAGAGGAGAGGGGGAAGGGGGGAGGGAGGAGAGGAGGAGAGGAGAGGAGAGGAGAGGAAAAGAGAGGGGGAAGGGGGGAGGGATGAGAGGAGAGGATGGGGAGAGGAGAGGGGAAAGGGGGGAGGGATGAGAGGAGGAGAGGAGAGGATGGGGAGAGGAGAGGGGAAAGGAGGGAGGGATGAGATGAGGAAAGGAGAGGATGGAGTATAGTATAGGTAGTATCGTACCGTAAAAAGGTACACACTTGTTTTCCTACGACTGCAAATAAGATATTCTCTCAATGGAAAAATATTGTATATTATCCACTTCCACAAAGGAGGACAGAGTGAAGGAGCATCTGACAACTGACAACGGAAAGAACGAGGGAGCGAGAGAGAGAAATGGAATTGACAGTGAATGAAAGCGTTCAAGGTGAGGTAGTGAGAGAGCGGGGGGGATGGTGGAAGACGGGGTTTTCTCTTACCTGTCTTTCACAAAAGGGTTGACTTTGCAGACGGCAGTCAGGAAGCGAACAACCTCCACATGACCTGAACACAACCACAAAATCACTTTATAGACTCTGATGAATGAACACAAACAGAATAATCGCTACGAACACCTCAGAACCAGATTAAACCTGCTCCTGGGTTACTAAAAACAACTTTCAATCTGAGATAGAAGACAACATGGAAAACGACCCTCAGTGAGATCAAAATGATTGTTGGAACCATGTTTTGTTTGAACCTACATACTGTACCTACCGGGGAAATGTAAAGTAAACAATATCATATTCGTAAATTCTGAGGTAAAACAGTTGAACTAAGCTCATGAAGTGATATTCTTTTTTTTTTGAGTGGGGGCAGTCCCACTCATATTTTTATTTTTATTTTTATTGTGATAGAGACAGCAGAGATTTGACAGGAAGGATGGGTGAGAGAGAGAGAGGAGGGATGACATGCAGGATATGTCGGCGGTTATGGAACCCTGCGGTTTACGTGGTCAACGCTTAGTCCGCTACGCCACCTAAGCGCCCTGAAGTGATATTCTTAAAGAAATATCAATGGCTAGATATCGTTATCTTTACTCATTTTACATGACTGTACCAGTCAAAAGTTTGGACACACTCCCAGGGGAAGTGTGGGGACGTGTGGGGAGGTGTGGTGGAAGTGTGTCCAAACTTTTGACCGGTACTGTACATGTTTGGAACCTTTCAAATGAGTAACGATATAATAGCCATCTGTATGTACCAATCCCAGACTGCCCCTTTAATAACAAAATATTAATACAAATGTAAGAGTTTGAAAAAGTAGGCCACGATAAGAACCACCCAGAGCAGCCAAGCGGGCCTCCTCACCCTCTGCAGAAGCCACGTGAAGAGCTGTCCTGGAGTCATAGTCCTTCACCTCCATGTCCATGGACGACAGGGCAAACCTGCCAGCACAAGAGGAGAGGACAGGATCAAACAGACCTCACATCATATCAACCCCCCCCCCCCTCCCCCTACCCCCATTCACTCCTCTGGTGCTACTCCAGATTTCAGAGAAGGAGGGGGGGGTGAAATGTGAAAGGCACAAACGCAGTATGTGTGTTGAAACTAAAAACAAGAACTAAAAGCATTTTGTGACGTTAGAATTATAAGGTTCTATCTCCATTTTTGTCAAAATTTAGTTTTTTACATAATCTGATCCATTAGGTGTTTATTAATGCCTGTGTGGTGTTATTTTTAAAATGTTGATTTTTTTGGGTTAGTACCGGTAATTAATAAAAATACAAAGGTTCCATCTCACAAAACATAATGGAATGTAAAAACTCAATATCTCAGAACTACCCTAAACGGAGATAGAACCTTATCATTCTAAGCTCACGATTTGATTTGGAGTAGTACTGTGTTCGACCCCTACGGGGCCCGTCATCACAGCAGCAGACATTCAGAGCAGCACATGTATGTAAACAGGCAGACAGTGGACGGGTCTGGAACAGTACTGTACCTCCTCAGGGCGGACACGTCCCCGCTGTAGGCTGCAAACATCAGGTTCACCACAGACTTGTTCTGCAAATACACCACACCACACACACACACATACATACACCACACACAGTAGCGTTCGATCATGTCATTGAACATAAGCTTCTTCTAGAAAAACTGGTATGTCATGGTTTTAAACCCTCAAGATGGTACTCAGACACAAATACACCACACACACAAATACATCATAGACACACCACAGACACACCACAGACACACACACACACACCATACACACACCACAGACACAAATACACCACAGACACAAATACACCACACACAAATACACATTCACCAGACACAAATACACACACACAGACACAAATACAAGCTGCTTAGGCCCACTAATGTACTCTGTTTTTTACTAATGATCTACCTCAAGTATTAAGGGCCAATCCCAATTCACCCCTACGGCTTGATATGCAAACTTAAGTATGTATGTGGACGACACTACAGTATATGCATCAGCAAAAACAGCAGAGGAACTGACAGTCATCCTAAACAGGGAGCTAAGCTCCATTGGAAAGTGGATCCATGAAAACAAGATGGTACTCAGACACAAATACACCACACACACAAATACATCATAGACACACCACAGACACACACACCACACACACGCCACAGACACACCACAGACACGAATACACCACACACACAAATACAAATTCACCAGACACAAATACACCACACACACACATACAAATTCACCACAGACAGACAGACACACACACACACACAGACACAAATACAACAAAAAGACACCAGACACAATTACACCACAGACACAAAATACTATGTTTTGACTGAGGAACCGTCCTTTCTAGTTCGGACTTTAACAAGAACAAAACCCTCCGTCCTGTTGCTTTAGCCACGCAACACCACCAGTCACTAACCATGTCATCCCTGTACTGCCTGCGAGGGTCCTGCTTCTTAACAAAGTGTCTCAGGTTGTCATAGTTGTGGAAGTTAAACCAGGACACCAGCTCCTGACGGGGAGAGCAAGACAACAAGTCGTGACGTTAGAATTATAAGGTTCTATCTCCATTTTTGTCAAAATTTAGTTTTTTACATAATCTGATCCATTAGGTGTTTATTAATGCCTGTGTGGTGTAATTTTTAAAATGTTGAAATTTTTTAGCTAGTACTTAATAAAATACAAAGGTTCCATCTCACAAAACATAATGGAATGTAAAAACTTTGACGCTCAATATCTCTGAACTGCCCTAAACAGAGATAGAACCTTATCTACCTAAGCTAACGTGTTGAGAAGATTATATGAATCTGATAAGTTATACGGGTGTCTATGTAAGTGAGTCCCCCGGTATAACATCGGTTGCAACAACGTTACGTAGTGTATGTTCACTCAGAAGATTATGTTCAAAGACATGTCTAATTTCATCCTCTATATTATAACATCAAAAACTAATTATCGGATGGCCATAACATTACGCAGTGTACTTTCCCTCTAAAACTTTTTTCGTAATTTAGTCATTTAACAGTTATAGTATGTCAAATTATTTAAAAAACGAAACAAAAATGATTGTTCGACCCTGCATCTCACCTGACAGAAGTCTATCCCCCGGACACTGTTCCCCACCCTGTCTAAGGGAGGAGACCAACACATCACCCCCATGACGTTGGGGACCACCAGCAGCACGGCCCCCGACACCCCCGACTTGGCCGGCAAGCCCACCTAGGACAGGGGGGAGAAGGGTGAGAACAGAGGGAGAGAACCAGAGAGATCCAGCCGTGAAGCGACGTGGGTTGAAACAGGATATATGATGCACTTGATGAACATAGTAATGGCTAATAATATGGCTCAGTTCAATATGTGGTTCCTTTTGCATATTGTGCTTTTATGAATGAGCGAATTACTTCTATAGGACCATACCATACAGGGTGGTTTCCTCTAACACAGTCCTGGAACAAACACAAGAGGCTTTTCAGTCCAGGGGGGGTACACGTTGCTAAAGGAAAATCCAGGCTTATTTTGATCAATCTCGCAAGACTTCTGAAACACAAGCCTGGATATTCCTTTAGCGACAAATATCCCCCAGGACTATAAGCTTAGACTGGCTCAGAGAATCCGGCCGTCAACTTCAGTGTGTGTGTGTGTGTGTGTGTGTGTGTGTTTGTGTGTGTGTGTGTGTGTGTGTGTGTGTGTGTGCGGTGACTCACGTGGAAGGCCATCTGGCCGGAGAAGTCGTACATGCCACAGGAGTGCATCAGACTCAGGGTGTTCCTCACCGCCTCAGCGCTCAGGACCACCTCTCCTGTGATTGGACAGATTCCCCCGTTGGCCAGCGTGGCGGCCATGACGCTCCCAGACTCACAGGTCACCTCGATGGAGCACAGCTGAGGTGGGGGACGGGGGGACGGGGGTTTAGGGTCGAAGGGCGGGGTCAGAGGTCAGATAGGGGAGATATAAGGCCCTTTCTCAAATGTTAGAAACTCGATACCATCGCGTTCGACACCGTTCCTCATTTCCGTTCCATGCATCGAAATGAGCCCACCCTCTGATTTCTACCTCCACCGGCCTCCTACGCTAGGACAAAAACAGCCAAACATCATATCAACGTGTAGTTCACCTGGAAATAGAAGTCCAGCGCATCAATCATGTCTGCTCCACCAGGAAAACACTGGAGATGGAGATCAAATAGGGACAATTATTAATATCACACAGGTACACAATTGTCTTGATAATCGACTGCTCTACATAATGAAACACTTTTACATTTTGCATGATTTACATTTAAGACTTTTAATTGACCATTCAGATCAATCAAAGATTTCAGAGCGCTCTACGACGTTGAAACCAGAACGCTCTGAAATCAGAGCAGATTTTTGGAGTGAATTTACGAACGCAAAAACCCCCCCCCAAAATTTGAAATTACATTTCTTCATTGCCTTCTTCTGTACTACATCAAAGCCAAAATAAGCCCCTTTCTCTCTCTTTCTTACTCTATCTCCCCCCCCCTCACTCCATCTCTACTGACCTTCTTCTCCTTGAGGTAGTATCCGATTGCAAAATTCCTATCGCCTGTTTCTTTTTCTGACTGGAACCTGAGACGACACACACAGAAACCCAAAAGCCTCGATCAATACAAACATAAATAATGCAGCAAACATTGCAGGGAAACTGACACTGCTTCAGCACTTTAGAACTGCCGATAAACGAGAAGGGGGACACGTCGTACACACTTACGTGGCGTTGCTGAAGCCCACATACTCTCCACCCGCCATCTTCTTCACAAAGTCCATCACCTGAGAGGAGAGGGGGAGAGGGGAAGAGGGGGAGAGGGGGATTCATAACACGGACTCATTTACTGATGCTCAGTATTTAGATTAGATTAGATTCAACTTTATTGCTATCGCAGAGTACAAGTACTAGACAACGAAAGGCAGTTTAGCATCCAACCAAAAGTGCAAATAGTGATATAAGGGCACGATATAAACGGTAGTGGTAGAACAAGAATGGTAGTGTATACAGTATGTGCAGAGGTAGTATTGTAACCATCGGTTTAGTTATGGGCTATATACAGTTATGAGCTATGTACAGTTAGGTAGCTAGTACAGTGAGGTAGTTTATGTACAGTATCTAATGTGCAGAAGTATAAAAGAAGCTCTATCAGGAGACATGTGCGATGTGCAATATACAGTATGAGCAAAGATAGTCATGTAAACATCAGTAGAGCAAAGTGGAGCAGTGGAGTATATAGCAGTGGAGGCTGGTGGAGGTAGAAACAGAGCATGACCTCCAATTTCCTTTTACCACCACCAGCCTTCACCGGTACGCCGTCTGTCAGAGTAAAAGTGTCCTGTCTGACTCTGTGTGGCTGGTACGGTGTACTGTATTTCAGGGATGGTAACAAAGTAGAGGTGAAGTGAATGACAACACACACTCGTGTGATGATGATCTACTCACATAGTCAAACTTCTCTGCCTTGTTCGCTCCGGGCTGGTGAGACAAAGCGACAGGGAAAAACAAACCAGGTAAAGAAAAGGTCACACAGTACCAACGTGCATTTATATTAGTGTGCCACTAGGGGGCGCGCACTCTTCTAACAGGACTACAGGATACAATACTGTAAATCAAGGGCTATCCATTTGACTGTCAATCATTACACATCATGTTGAAAGCCTGACCTCAGCTGACACAAGGTGGTGAAAGAGAGGACAGGAGGGTTGCAGCACAGAGAGAGGGTCAAGATCATAATCACGTTGTTAAACTCAGACATGTTTTATGGGCATTAGATATTAGATATTAGATATTAGATATTAGATATTAGATATTAGATATTAGATAATAGATATTAGATATTAGATAATAGATATATTAGATAATATAAAAACAATTTAAAAGGTTGATTAATCTGCCGATATTTTACTGCCATAGTTCTATTATGTATGCAGATAAGAGGAATTAGCCAATTAATAGGGCTCTTTGTTGAGGGTGTGTGTGTGTGTGTGTGTGTGTGTGTGTGTGTGTGAAATGTCCTTATCTGAATACATATGTAGGACTAGGGTTGTAAAGTATCGGTAAATCAATCGACTGATGTTTTATTTCGTACATGTTTTCCTATTAGCTGATTAATCTGCCGACACATTACAGCCCCTCGTCCTACTTGTGTATTCAGATAAGAGCTTCCTGAAGAGCAAGGTTACCTCCACTAGCACTTGACTTAGACACAGCACCAACAAGCCTTTATCCTCTGTTCTCTATAGTATCAGTTAACCTTGCCTCTGTCTGTCTTCTCTCTGTGAGAGATAGCGCAGACACACACACACACACACACACACACACACAGACACACACAGACACACACACACACACACACACACACACACACAACAAAAAGCCCCATTAATTGGCTAAACTGGTGCTTCCCCCTTTGCATGGGGAGAGTGAACACACAAGGGTCAGAGAGAGAGAGAGAGAGAGAGAGAGAGAGAGAGAGAGAGAGAGAGAGACAGAGACAGAGAGAGAGACAGAGACAGCGAGACAGAGAGAGAGACAGAGCGAGAGACAGAGAGAGAGAGAGACAGAGAGAGAGAGAGAGACAGAGACAGAGAGAGAGACAGAGACAGAGAGAGAGAGAGAGACAGAGACAGAGAGACAGAGACAGAGACAGAGAGAGAGAGACAGAGACAGAGAGAGAGACAGAGACAGAGAGAGAGACAGAGAGAGAGAGAGACAGAGACAGAGAGAGAGAGAGAGAGAGACAGAGACAGAGAGAGACAGAGACAGAGAGAGATTAGGCTCACTATTCTGTATTGTCTATTCTGTATTGTACACGTGACCACAGTCTCCCCCCGTCAGCAGCCTGTTTCAAGGACAAGGTCCACTAAGTCAGTTATGGGGGCAAAGGTCACCTGGATTTTGATGTTGTCCCAAAACTTGGGTTACCTGCCAAACATTAAGTCCAATGGACTTAGTTGGTCTAAGCAGTGGTGACATGCATTCACACTGTGGACCGTTTTGGTTTTTGAATCAGACAAAAATGCCAGCTGCTAGCTCTAAAATCTCCTGTCATAAACAAAAAATCATAATATTAATATATATATATATATATTATATTATACTTATATTATATATATATATATAAAACTACATATACACTGTGACATTTAAAAAAAAAACTTTACATAGGGCAATGAAGTTGGCTAGACAAATCTATTTTTCTGATATCATTTCTGAAAACAAAGGTTACCCCAAAGTGCTTTTTTCAACCATTGATCGCCCTTCAGTGGTGAGTCATTTTCAACAATTAGATGTAATGAATTTGCTACATTCTTTCAAGAAGAAGATTTCCATTATAAGATCAGAAATAACATTTGAGAATTCAAAATCTAATTTGGTACACCCAGATGAATTAAGTACGCCTATTGCTGTCATGGATTAATTTGAGCTCATCAACCTCCCATACTTTAAAAACAGTTGTTCCACAAATGAAAGCCTCAACATGCTCACTTGATCCAATCCCAACATGGTTCTTCAAAAGTGTTTTTTACTGTTTAACTGACTTAGAAATTGTATTAGAAATTGTGAACTGCTCTCTATCAACTGGCATCTTTCCCACTCCCCTAAAATAAAACCACTACTTAATAAAGGAAAGTAAGATAATTCTGTTCTCTGAGATTTCAGACCAATATCTAACCTTTCATTTCTAAGTAAAATCCTTGAGAAAGTGATTTTCAGACAACTTACTGATTTTCTTAGAAAAAACATTTTATTTGAGAAGTTTCAATCAGGTTTCCGTTCTAACCACAGTACTGAGACTGCATTAGTAAAGGTTGTAAACGATCTCGACTTATCATAGACTTATCATAGACTTATCATAGATGCTGGTGGTGTATCAGTTCTGGTCTTGTTAGATTTGAGTGCTGCTTTTGATACAGTAGATCACAGTATTCTAATACATCGTTTAGAAAACTGTGTTGGTCTCTCAGGACTTCTTCTAAATCTTATCTAGCTGGTAGGCATTTCTCTGTTGTCCTGGGAGACTCTGTTTCTGATCATGTTGACATGTGGGGTCCCTCAGGGGTCTATTATTGGTCCCTTGCTCTTCTCCCTGTACACGATCCCATTAGGTGGAATCATCAGATTACATGGTGTACATTTTCATAGTTATGCTGATGATACTCAGCTGTACATATCAGTATATCAGTATTGCATGATAATTCAAATGCACTCAGCTCGCTGGAGAATTGTCTCCGAGATATACAACTTTGGATGTCCAAACATTTTCTACAACTAAATCAGGACAAAACTGAGATTCTTGTCATTGGACCAAAACCCCAAAAAGGCAAATTGTCGAATACCATGGGAACCTTGCTTTCAAACTGCAAACATGAAGCTAAGAATCTAGGTGTGATTATAGATTCTGACTTACAGTTTTTTACGGTCGCTAAGTCACAGTGTTCAATATTGAAGCCACAGTTTCACAACTCTTCATACAGTCTGCATTAGTAACACTCATGTTGGCCAATGACTTCATTCATGTCTTAAAAGAAGCTTGTTCAACCACACACTGGCAACAATGTTCACTCAGAAGCATACACTGTCATTCATAACATTCTGACTTACAAAACACTAACAACAGGGAGCATTACATAGTTTGAATGATTTTCACAAGAATGAATATTTCATTATAAAAATGGTTTGATTTATAGTAATCATAGACAGAATAGTTGACTGTACAACTGTAAAGTATTAGGCAACAAGAATGAATCAGAAATGCCGCAATTTGCTTCTATCCTTTATTCTATCTTTTGCTTCTATCCTTTATTCTATGTTTTATCCTTTTTTTTTCAGTATCTTTGCAGAAAATAAGTTACGGTATATTTACTTCAAAGTACACTACATTTACTTGTGTAAAATAAAAAGTTAAAAATAAAGTGGAAGATGCAAAGTTCAAATTAAAAAGAAAAACAGAAATTCCAGGGCTACAATACAATAGCAATCACACCAAAAATGTCTCACTCCTGAGGGTTTTGGTCCACCCTCTGGTCTGCATCTGGTCACATCTAATGTCTTCCCTGGCAATGCATCTAGTCTATTTCATTTCATTGTATATATTCAGCTAATATTTTCTAGACATGTCAATATGATTACTGCAAATAGTGAAAATACCACCGCTCATCCCTTATCAGACTTTGCTGAGGTTCTGGAACTGAGGAGTATCAACAGAGTGAAAAATAACAGCATCTGCACACTCAAACACTGTGCAAAAAAACAGTGTATTGCGAGCTTTCTGTCATATATGATAGGAATATGATTACTGCAAAAATGCACCAAATCATTCTGTTTTGAATGTGTTCTTCAGAGTTTTGAACACAGTATGTTAGCAATGAAAAAATGTGTTGCAAATACTGTACATAGCATTTTGCAGGTGGGGGAGTTTGAATGAGAGAAGTGTTATGGGTTTTGGAGAACGTAGTCATTGAATGCATTTTGTATGAAAGCAATGCACAAATCACAGAGAAAGAGTCACAGTTTTGTTCACATGGGTTTCTGCTCTGCTGACTGTATGAAGAGTTGTGAATCTGTGGTTTCAGTATTGAACACTGTGACTTAGCGACCGTAAAAAACTGTAAGCTTTGAGCCTCACATTAATTAAATATATCACTAGAAATGCTTTTTATCATCTACGGAATATTGCAAAAGTTAGACATTGTCTCCGGCAAGCTGATGCAGAAGTGTTACTGCATGCTTTTGTTATTACCCGTTTGGACTATTGTAGCGGTCTCCTTTCTGGTCTTCCAAAGAAAGCTATTAGTCAGCTGAAATTAGTCCAAAATGCTACAAGAGTTAGCTAGCGAGAGTTTTAACCAAAACAAGAGTTTTAACCAAAACAAGAGTTTTAACCAAAACAAGAGTTTTAACCAAAACAAGCAGACGAGCTCATATAACTCCTATTTTAGAGACTCTATACTGGCTTCCTGTTAAGTTCAGAATAGATTTCAAGATCCTTCTGCTTGTTTATAAAGCTTTCACTGGCACAGCACCAGAATATCTGAAAGACCTTTTGCTAGCATATCAGCCCAATAGAGCTCTCAGGTCTTCTGACTCTGGTTTTCTCTGTGTACCACATGTACAAAAGAAGAGATTTGGTGAGGCTGCATTCTCATTTTATCCACCCAAATTGTGGAATGCACTGCCAGTTTACATTAGGGATGCAACCTCAGCAAATATGTTCAAGTCAAGACTAAAAACCCATCTTTTTAATATTGCCTTTAAATGACTAAATCATTTAATTATGATTATATAATGATTGGAGCACTTTGAGCTGGAACATTTGCATGAAAAGTGCTATACAAATAAAAGGTTATTATTATTATTATTATTATTATTATTATTATTATATATATACAAAATATCTTCCTTCTTCTAACATGACCAATGGCCCCAGGCCTGAGCATAGATTACTTTTTCCTGCTATGACTGGTGGATAGATGATTCACTTACTTAGTCAAATGTGAGTCGCTTTGGAATAATCTGCTAAATGCCAAAAATGTAAACGTACACTCATTTTAAGGGACAAGCTCCTGCTTGTTCCAAGCCGAAGGGGGTAGAGAAGCTTTGCACAGAGCATTATTCCCAAGTTCTGTACAGGCCTCAGGCAGTCAACAGACCACAGTCATGTGAGCATAGGCACTAGTTGTCATTAAATGACTTGACTGCTAGACAGTATTGTCACAGAAGTGAAATGGGAGCTGTCTCACTATAGACTCGTAAATAAAAGAAAAAAAAGAAAAACGTACTAATGAATTAATCTCAGAACAGCTAAGGAAGGCCAGCCCACCGTCATATAGAGGGAACAGGCTCCATACAGCCCACCCTCATATAGAGGGTACAGGCTCCATATAGACGTGTGTGGAGATGACCCACACATGACCCTCCGCTAGATGAGGAGATCATCGCTAACCCCTCCCACCGCGGTCACCACCGCGTCCAGAGTCTCCCATCTGGACAAAAGGTTCTGGTCCAAAACCCTCGCGCCACCTGAACAGTTTCTTCCCTGTGGCAGTGGGCCTCACAAACAAGCCCCCCGGCCTCTCATTGACCCCCCCCCCCCGTCACACGCATACACACACTCACACAAACGCATACATACACACACACACACACACACACACAACATAATCTATATCAGTTTGACATACTCTAATTTACAGTCTTATTGCTCTACCACCCTTTCTGTCATTGTCTTTTTTCAACTATTTGTGCTTTTATAGTGTTGTTTATTACATTGTTTATTTTATTTTATTATATTGCTGTCTGTGTCTTTATGTCTTATGCACCAACCACACCAAGTCAATCTCCTGTATGTGCGAATATACTTGGCAATAAAAAATAATTCTGATTCTGATATAGTAGTACAACAAATACAATCGGTGCATCAGTAAGTCATGTTGTGAAAAGTGCACTACAGTGACACACAGCAGTCAGGTTATGTTGACTGCGGTGTCAGTGACATGACACAGTGACGTGAGCGGACTACTGAGTGAGGTCGTTCGGCGGGCTAATTCAGCGTCACCGGGGCAAGGCCGAGCGTGGCCGTCTGTTTACTAAACCGACTTCGGTGTCAAGGTAAGCCGTGTTTACCTTGATAAGAGAACTGATGACAATGGCTCCCGCGTTCACCATGGGGTTGTGGGGTTTGTCTGAGGGGGGAAAGAAAACAAAGTTTGGTTGGTTGGTTGTCGTGTGTGAAGCTTGTAATTGGTTCAGGACAGCGTGACGGATCAGCTGATTCACCTGAACGCAGAAACATCACACGTTCAGGAGAGGCTTTACAAGCAGCCGAGGTTGCAACAGTCCACCAGGGTTAAAATGGTGTGACGCCACTGGGCTATGAGAGTAATACTTGTCGTTCGTTCGTTCGTCCCACCCACCCACCCACCCACCCCCAGCCCCCACCCACTCGGTCAATCCATACTAAGCCTACCTCGGGGCTTGACAGGCTCCTTGCCGTATTAGTATTTAGTTTTTATATCATTAAACTTAAGGCAGGGGGCTATACAGAGCAGAGTCATCAAATTAGGCCAAAGTTAAACGTATTACCATTTTCATTCAAGTTATGATTAAATTGACGTGTCCTGACTGAAATGTTGTTAATACATTAGACTCGAGGAAGCCGGACGGATGCTTCAATGTTTTGAGAGGTGACTCAGTCTTCCTAGAAATGAGATCATGTCTGACAGGGGATGAAGCCCATCACATCGACTTGAACTCGAGGAACAATAATATTAATTATATTATTATATTAATAATAAATTATAATATAAAGCTTTACTGAAATGGACTGAATCTTTCCTCAGAAGAAAGCCGTAGTACAATGAGCTCCCGAGACAGAGAGAGAGTGGTGGAGGGTAGATGCTAAGTGGGATCCTTGGGATGACCGTACCCTAAAAACAAAAAAATAACCCTAACCCTCATGATATCTTGCTTTGAATGTCCTGGTCTGTCCTGATGCAGTCTGTCCCAAACTGCCAATTTAAGTCCATTCCTACAACTCCCAATATTCCTACAACTCCCAAGATTCCCCTCCCCCTCCCATGCGAGACCCTTCTGTTGAACAGCGCACGTGTGCTGCTCTGTGGGAGTCACTG
Organism: Nansenia antarctica; assembly: GCF_963989245.1. Classification (NCBI taxonomy): domain Eukaryota; kingdom Metazoa; phylum Chordata; class Actinopteri; order Argentiniformes; family Microstomatidae; genus Nansenia; species Nansenia antarctica. Next base: position 16,048,736 of record NC_137691.1, read on the forward strand.
GAGCACAGGGTCAGGGTGCATAAACTCTCCGACTATATTTTAACACGGTATGACAGTTGTCTAGGAAGTAAAACACAGACCTCACGTTTCGCTAGCTACGACGCAGCTGCCCCCTGAAACGGTGATACTGTAGCTCGAGGGCGGTATGCATTATGAACTGACCTCGCGTTACGCGTGCATTATGGATATCGGGCAAACGTCCCCTTTAACCATCACCGTAGTAAACGTTTAAATTCTCAACTTCAACGGGGCGACATCAGAGTCGGTCTTCCCCGAGGATCTCACTCAGCGTTTGACCCAGAGGCAGAGAGAGAGGAGGAATGGAGTTCCCTTACCAACCTTCCTCATCCAAATACAGCTTGTTGAACTTCAGGCCGCTGGGCTCCATCCCTACGTAGCGGTGGACCTTCTCTGTCCCGCCCTCGTGGACGGCGATGGCGTACTCCAGAGGCTTCACGCACGACTGCAGGCAGAACGGCATCTTGGTGTCCCCTACTGAATGTCTGCACAGGGGAGGAGAGGGAGGTGAGAGAGGAAGGGTAAGGAGAGGGAGGTGGGAAAGGGAGAGGAGGAGAGGGGGGGTGGGGGAGGGAGAGGAGGAGGGGGGGGGGAGGGGGGGGGGAGAGGGAGAGGAGGAGAGGATGAGAGGGAGGTGAGAGAGGGAGGGGAGGAGAGGAGGAGAGGGGGGTGGGAGAGGGAGAGGAGGAGAGGGGGGTAGGAGAGGGAGAGGGAGAGGAGGAGAGTGGGGTGGGAGAGGGAGAGGAGGACAGGTGGGGTGGGAGAGGGAGAGGAGGACAGGGGGGGTGGGAGAGGGAGAGGGGGACAGGGGGGGTGGCAGAGGGATGGCCGATACATTTGAGAGTGTACACGGTACATTTCTCCAGCCCCATCCCGCTGTTAACCCCGAACCGCTTGGGTTTTTGTTTGAATCCCAGATTGCCCCTTTAAGCCACAAACACACAGGAGTGCGTTTTTCCATAACGCTTCCTAAGCGCTAGGATCTGACGCCCCTCCGAGTGAGGATTTGACACCCTCCGAGTGAGGATTTGACACCCTCCGAGTGAGGATTTGACGCCCTCCCGGTGTGTTTAACCTGCAGGCCGGCTCCACTCACCTCTGTCCGTCCACTGTGCACAAAGACACGCCCCAGAGCTCAGGACTGAACTTGGCCAGGTGGGGAATGTAATCTGCTACCTGCATCCAGAGAGAGAGAGAAAGTCAGCTAGGAGGAGGCAGATGGAGACAGTAGAGACAGACAGAGAGAGTCAGCTAGGAGGAGGCAGATGGAGACAGTAGAGACAGACAGAGAGAGTCAGCTAGGAGGAGGCAGAGAGAGACAGAAGAGACAGACAGAGAGAGTCAGCTAGGAGAAGGCAGATAGACAGTATGTGTGTTAGAGAGAGAGTCAGCTAGGAAGAGGCAGATAGACAGTATGTGTGTGAGAGAGAGTCAGCTAGGAGGAGACAGACAGAGAAAGAGAGTGAGCTAGGTGGAGGCAGATAGAGACAGAAGAGAAAGAGAAAGAGACAGCTAGGATGAGGCAGATAAAGAGTATGTGAGAGAGAGAGTCATCTAAGAGGAGACAGAGAGAAAGAGAGAGTCAGCTAGGAGGAGACAGAGAGACAAAGAGAGTCAGCTAGGAGGAGGCAGATAGAGACAGAAGAGACAGAGAAAGAGAAAGAGACAGCTAGGAGGAGGCAGACAGAGACTGAGAGAGAGAGAGAGAGAGAGTCAGCTAGGAGGAGGCAGACAGAGACCGAGAGAGAGAGAGAGAGAGAGAGAGAGAGAGAGAGAGAGAGAGAGAGAGAGAGAGAGAGAGAGAGAGAGAGAGACAGCAGTTGGACGGGGGGGGGCAAAGAAACATACTTGTCCTTGCTCTTGCTTTTGAACGCTGTCGAAGATCTGGTCTATTTTATGTACAAATTTATCAAACTCTGGAATAATGAACTTCTTTCTGAAGGCCTGGATCAGCAGGACGATGTTACCACCAACACACCTGGGGATTGGTCAACAACACAGAGATGTTACCACTAACACACCTGGGGATTGGTCAACAACACAGAGATGTTACCACTAACACACCTGACACCTGGCCAACACTGACATGAACAACACTCAAACCAAGAGTCATCGAAGATATTTGCTAGGAAATGAATTGCAGCAGAAATCAAGATGAACTGAATGATTCAATATGCTATGAAAGACAATTCGTCATAGACTGCAGAATGTAAACATAAGACATCCTTTTTGGTGAGAGGAACATTAAGATTGCTAGGAGAGTACATTTACATGACATTTTTGGCATTTAGCAGACACCTTATTCCAAAGCGACTTACAACAAATACATTTGACTAAGTAAGTGAATCATCTATCCACCAGTCATAGCAGGAAAAGTAATCTATGCTTGAATCTTGGAATCTGGCTTCCCCCTCCCCCCCGCCCCCAAGTCTGCTCAGGACTGAATATGCACTGGACCCTTGAAAAACTCTGCACTGCACTTTATATATATATATATGGCACTATCCAATGCACTGTCTGTCCTGTGTTGTCCTGTTTTTGCTGAATCTGAATCTGAATCTGAATCTATGCTCAGGTCAGGGGCCATTGGCAGTCGTCGTGCTAGAATGACTCTTTCTTTACGTTTTTCGTTCTTTACCTTTACCTTGGAGGTTACCTTGGGCTATTTCACCATTAATTAACAACCAGTCCAACCTAGTGTCTCAAGTTGTTTACATTTGACAGATATGTGAACTTTCATATCATATTGGCTTTTCCCAATAACCGGCCTTTCCGCTATTCAGACAGGCTATCAGCTATGGATAGGTGATTTTTATCTATTGTAAAATGAATAGACTCTGAGTCCGCTAAGGAGTAAAACGCTCTACGAACAGAGGCTGACCGAGGTTATAGGCTATGCCTCAGCTTTTCACTCTCAGCCAAGGCCTCTGGCAGGAAGTACAGCCATGTGCTAGAGGGTGATAGTGTGTGTGTGCGCACAGAAGAATGGAATTTGCATTCTCCCCCGTCAAGCTCGACTTTTTTTCCTAACCGACGACTAATAGGGATCGCATACTGTAACACACAGTGGACCAATTTCACTGTAGGCTACAGAGTAGGGGCGCCCCTCTCAAAGGATAGACGGGCATGTGTGTGTGTGTGTGTGTGTGTGTGTGTGAGTGTGTGTGTGTGTGTGTGTGTGTGTATTACCCTGAGGACCAAAAGCAGCTGCCAGCCATCAATCTAACCAGAGCCCTATAGCTAGAGCAAGGCAAGACTAAACAACGCCACTGCCTTGGAAGGTTCATCGTACGTTCACGCTGTAGGAGAAACACACGATGCTCTCGGCTATAACAGCATAACGCCGTCGAGTCTCATTCTTAGACATATACCGATACTTCACAACCCGACAAGACGGTGTGAGAGAGGCATAGAAAGTAAGTGTGTGTGTTAGAGAAAGAGAGAGAGAGAGAGAGAGAGAGAGAGAGAGAGAGAGAGAGAGAGAGAGAGAGAGAGAGAGAGAGAGATAGGAAGATCCAAAAGACCCTTGGCAAACAGGAATGCTGAGAGGGCAAACTAAATATAGCCTGGTCCGGTCCCATCATGGCACCCCCCGCAGTAAAAGGAGACAGAAATGTGGGTGAGCGTGTGTGAGACCACAAGGACAGGGATTCTATCTGACCACGACACTGACACTACTAAGCCCAGATCTAGGATCGGTTATTAGTTGACCCTCCCTAAACTCGAACCTTAAAAGGTACACTCTGGGATATGACGTCACGCCTCTGAAAACAAGAGCAACTTCTTTCGACAAAGATACCATGACGAGAGTGTCCGTTTGTTTCACTGCGTTCACGCTATGACGCAAGATGGCAGAGTGTACAGGAGGTGCGTCGTACGATGACGTCATATCCCAGAGTCTGCCTTTGATGACCCTCAGTGGGGAAAACACAACCCCCCCCCCCACACACACACACACACAGACCAGGACTGACTTACTTCCGGAAGAGCTCTCGGTCCATCATGACCTCACCCCCGGCGGCTTCCCGTACGTATCGCCGTAGCTTGACCATACACTCCTTGAGGCGGGGGTCGGAGGTCAGAAGACCCGTGCTCCTCAGGGCCTACAGGGGGTTAGGATCAGGAGACATGTTAGCCAAACCAAAACAGTCAACTACACTACTACTGGCCTAGTAGCCTAGTCATTCAACAGCTGTGTGTGTGTGTCTGTATGTGACGTGTTGGAAGAGACAGTTGTATTGGAACCAGGCTAGCTTTAAGCTATCTTTTGCCTGAGGCCTATTTACAGAAAATGATCTTGTGGGACAAGTTTGTAATTTCTTACTTACTCCTGTGGACACTGGAAACAGTAGTGTGTCAGTGCAAGAACAGCCCGTTCCATTGGTGGCTCAGGTCTCAGATAGCCCTTTGCACTCAAGAGTAAGTATAGCTCAAGTGGTGACAGCTAAAGTTTTTTGCGCTAGACCAACAATGCAGAACATCTCATAACATGCAGCATGGTAAATGTCTCAAGACACCTAATGTAAATGTTTATACTGTATCTGCGTGAGGGGCACAGTGGTGTGTGCGTGCGTGTGTGTGTGTGTGTGTGTGTGTGTGTGTGTGTGTGTGCGAGCGCGCGTGTGTGTGTGTGTGCGTGTGCACTTGTGCGTGCGTGTGTGCGTGTGTGTGACTAACGCCTGTACTCACAGAAATAAAGTGAGAGACCGGGACATTATCCTGCCCCTCTGTGATGGTGTAGAACAGCATATCTTCCACTCCTGAGAAGAGTCCCTTCCCCTTCACACTCCTACAGCAATACAAGGGGGGGGGTACAGCTGGGCTTAGAACAACACAGACAGACTTCTAGTTGAATTGTCATTGAATTCCTAATCATCGACAGACCAGTGCTTCGAAAACAAGCAGCAGAAAAGTTATTTCCACATGAAAGACCACAGGCTTACCAAACCAAATAAGCGTGCCAACAGACTAAAGAACGTGCCAATAATAATATGGCCTACTAATGCAATAGATACAATGTACCTTGAGTTGATACCTCCCTATAATATGAGGACGAGGACATTTAATGTCCCCAATGAACCATTTAGACAGCTGCAATAACTATTGGGAGTCATTATAAGACCATGATAAGTGTGTCCCCCCCCCCCCCCAAAGAGCCATTGCTTTTTGGTCAGGCTGCATTTGTAAATAAGAATTTGTTCTTACATGTTTGCCTGGTTAAATAAAGGTTAAATAAATTAAATTTAAAAAAATGATAATAAACTTACATTTCTTTGAAATGCGTGTTGTCCATGTCTGCGGGGGGACGCCGGTGGAGGCTGGCTGAACTAGTGTTGAGACTTCTTCTTTGCGATGGTTGTACGTGACGAAAACCCAACGAGGCGACATGAGACCGACCCAGTACAACTTTCTTAGGGTCTTTCCCCAACAAGCGCTCCTTAGCTGCGGAGTTCGTCAAGAAGCGCAATATTTTCAAACAGTGCATGGCGTCACTCCTATTACGCATGGAATAAATGAACGATAGTAGACAAAAGACTCAGAGACTTCGATATGTCTTTTACTATTATGTGTCGTAGTAGTCCACCACTAGTCCACGTAGTAGTCCACCACTTTCGAAGTAAGGTTAACTTGGAATGAGAAAGGAATCCCGTTATCTTTCATTCGAAGTTTAGAAGTGCGTCGACAGAGCCACGACGACGCCAGGATCTGACGCGTATTGGTCAGCGCAGTAAACCAATGAGAAAGGCATAAAGCCATGTGCCACTTTCAGGTGATGATTAACGACGCTAAAACGGTGCCAAAAAACCTCTTTCACACAGAAGGGGCTTTCCAATTCCATGGAATGTACCTGGTAAGGGACATGTGTGAATGAACAATATTTACAACAATGTGTATCCTGGTCTGGATCATGTGTGATTCCATGATTGACCTTGTGTGATTCAAAGATACAGGTCATTCAAACCAACTCCTCTAACCTGTGTTAGTGATATTCAATCACTTCACTATGATGCAACCCACACTAATATTAACTAGTCTAACTTGACTTATAACTAGGGATGTAATGATTGCATTTATAGGCAAGTAGGCTTTATGAATAATGTGTTTCTTTCCTGGCAAATACTGTAGTCAAACAGCCATGTGTAAGAAATAATGTGTACGCTCAGTTTAGTGAAAATGCGTTGAAATGACAATAGCGTATTGCAGATACACACCCAGACCCACCCAAATGTCTGTAATCATTATGTTTTACTTTATTATTTGTGTTCATATAATGGACATCAGTTCTTTCAATAAGAACACCCTTATTGAATGTCAAGTTCATCAGTGCATTCCAACAAACAAAAATAGGATTATAAAATCCACATTCATTTAGCCTATAGATAGATTAAATAGAGTTAAGAATATTGCTCCACCCTAAGCAACATAAATATTGGTAAAAAAAAAAAAAAACGAAGGCACAGTAGAGTGGCACACAAACAGAACAACAGTTCAAATGTACAGTTCTGATTCCATATTCTGATACACCTTGAACTTTGACCTTCTAATTGAATGGACCTGGCTGGTCGCTACACACTCTTAGCAGGGCGCGGCATCACCAGCTTCAGGGCGATGTCGGTGACGAAGGAGGGCATGTAAGAGAGGGGGATCCACGCTAGCTTAGCGTCCCAGCCGGCGCTGTAGCGGGTACGAGGATGGGCAGCGGTCAGGGCGTGCTCCATGCAGCTGGTCACTTTACTCAGGTCAGAGTCACAGATAGCGTTCATGATCAAACGCTGGATACTGATATCTACATACGTTGGGAGGGGAATGAAAAGGCAACGGCAAGGCACGTTTATTTGTACAGCACATTTCATACAAGGGGCAATTCAAAGTGCTTTACATACAGCATTAAAAACAAATATTGATATTGTCAGGAAATTGGTTTTGTACAGTGGAAGAGAGGGTATAGGGACTGCTTGTAACATATACAAGGAACTGGTGTTTTTTCAGTTGTGTCAGTTGCGTTACAAATAAGTCATCCTTTCACTCTGCTGGGTATGCAGTATGTATCTAAGATAAAAATGGTTCTAAAACAATAACTGTCTATACTTACACTTATCCAGGTATTTGTCTCCATAGCTGGCCTGTACCTCGGGTGTCAGCTGGTTCCATAGGCGATGCAGCTCTCTCTCTATGGGCTCTAGACTGGTCACGGCGGTCTTGAAGAAGCCTGGTTCAATGATGCACACCTTGATCCCAAAATAGTGGATATCCCTCCTGAAAAAAAAGCAGATAACAGGGCTTGACAGGTTTTTGACAGGTTTTTTTTCTTGACAGGTTTTTCTTTTTTGACAGGGCTTGATAGATGATAGTATACTATTGTACAGTATATCATTGACAGTTGCTTTTTGAAGGATAGAGGACGCCAGTTGAATCGAGTTGAGACAGGCCCCTCTGTACCTTAGGCAGTCAGAGAAGGACTCGATGGCGAACTTGGAGATACAGTATCCACCGCCGTTAGCCGCCACCCTGCCCAGCACAGACGCCACGTTGACGATGCGGCCTCGGCCCTGCTTGATGAGCGGCAGGAAGGTGACGGTCATGGCGATCACCCCTGTCATGTTGACCCTCAGGGTGCTGTCAAAGTCCTCCACTTTCATCCACTCTGACGGCCCCATAGGGAGGGAGCGCCCGGCGTTGTTCACGATGCCCCATAGTCCTTTGCAACATTAGATAAGGACGGACGAGTCATCTTTATGTTTTATTTCAGAAATTCAGTTACCTTTGAATTCATTTCATTTTCAGTGCATCTATAATAGGCCTATTTGTGGGTTCGAACGAACCACATTTGTGTGATGAGTAAATAGTAGCCTTAGCCTATGACCTGAAGATGTTTCGACTGTCCTTACCTGTTTATCTTATGATTGTTTTTTGACGCTTTGTAACAATGTAACACTGTAAACATGTGTTTGTTCATGCCAATAAAGCCAATTGAAGATTGAGAGAGAGACAGAGAGACCGAGAGAGAGAGAGGCCATTTTCAGTTCTCAGCCCCCAAAGGATTTCCTCTGTGGTTAATTAGTGAAGTGCGTTGCCATTTCCTAGCTTTCCTTAGTGCTGCGGATGAACCTGGCTGCAGAATCAAACCCTTCTCAGGAGATCTGAGGTCTTTCATGGATGTAGAGCGTTGCGCTAACAACGCTTAGTTTGTGGGCTCGATTTCCGCTGGGACCATATATTCAGAAAAATGTATGCACATAATGTAAGTCACTTTGGATAAAAGTGTCAGCTAAACGGCATATATTAACTCTTCTTATCCACCTCATTTTTCTGGTTTTCTGCTCGAAATGACAGTGAATAAGAGTCAGTGCTTGAAGAGTCCACAGTGAATATAGAATATCTCCACAATCACAAGGGCCTTCATAATGATATTGTTATCAAATGAAAGCTAACACCTGTGGGGTGGCTGTAGAAGTGTCAGAATCAAAATCTATGTTACTGTGTCAGAGCAAATAGAGCTAGAACATTATACAACATCTCAAATTCAGTCTCCGCCTAAGTAAACAACAGCTTTTACAGTGAATATCACCTTGGAAACCTGATAACGAAGCCAAAATCATCTAGGAATCAGTACTCCAGGGTCTTATTAGTACTTGTGCCAAAGTCGATGCTAGTAATGTGAGCAAATGCAACTTTGTACCTGTTTTAGTACAGGTATGTTTAGGCGGACACCTATATGTTTAGGCCATTTGGAGATATTTTGGCACCATCTTTGACCTTTGACCTTTCTCATGTATCAGATTTTTTTATTTTATTTTTTTGGGGGGGGGGGATATTTTTGGGTTGGCCGACCAATGGTATGGAAATTCAGCATTGAAACCGGACATGACACATTCTCCAGTTGGAGAAAACTGGATGTGACTTAGGCCGTGTTGACCGTCTCGGGGAAAAAATGGTGGCATCGTATAGCATGCAAAATTGTGAAAAAAATGTGATATCGATGAAGAGAATTGATCGAGGTAAACTCTTTATATCACTTCGGATGCCGATGGGGGTCCGTTGGCTCCAATGAGGTTAAGACGTAAATGAGTGCCCTGGTTAATGCCTCGGCTTTATTTCGGCAGGCTAACACGCAGGTGACTTTGGCTCAAACCCAGTAAGTTACATATACATCAGCAGCTGCCAAAGTAACCTGTCCCTGTGGTCTGGAATTTGTCTTGGTGACAGCTCCTAAAAGGACAACACTCACATACACATACAGTATTCAATGTATTCAATTGAATGGGAAAGTGTGTCCAAACTTTTGACTGGTCCATCATACATACATCATACTACATCATCATAAAAAATAAAAGAAAAAGGATATCCTTATAGAAAAAACCTAAAGCTCGGTAGTCTCTCATGAGGGGCTCACCCGGGCTATATTTCTGGACACCCCTCCGTGGCTTCTGGAAGTGTGTCCAGAAATATAGCCCGGGTGAGCCCCTGAACCAGGTCTCGGGGTGGTAAAAGGGTAGCCCCTCGGCCCCGAGCCTGGTGGAGTGGAGAGGAAACATCAACCCATACGCCGAAGAAGTCTCTCACCCTTATCTCCGACCTCATTCTTAGTCCACTCCATGGCTTTCTGGATGCTGTCCAGACTGGTCACGTCCAGCAGGACTGTCTTCAGGCGCGACCCCGCCGCCCTCTTCAGGTCGTCCGCCCCTTTCTCGGTCAAGCATCCGGCTAGCACCTTGAACCCTCGGCGGTCTAGATTCCTGCACAGTAGGTTCCCGAACCCGGAGTCACAGCCGGTCACAAAGACGTACTTCTCTTTGATGTTGTCCGTCACCAGGCTGTCCCTGTACAGCCACACCAGCACCCACAGCACTGCCAAGGTGGTGGCGCCATAGCAACACATGTGCTCCCTCCTGCAGATCAGAACGCGGATCATTCGGTTAATTGGCTAGTTGATGAATTGATTAGGCATCAAATTAGCCATTTTGATTCGCATCATCTCTAATGGCCCGAAACCTAACTTGAAAGATGTAATGCACGCGTAAATTGAAGGATCTTGAGTTAGGATTCAAAATACATACAGTAGTAGAAATTTGGTCAATCTTACCCTAAAAACTCATACACCATATCCATGTTGTGTTTTGATGGATGATTCTGGATGGTGAATCCCTGTCAGAGCTGAGGTTGCTGAAAAACATTTGAATGTTTGAACGTGTTAATGTCACCAGTACAATGCAAAGATGATGCTGTTCTTCAGGACCTGTGTCATTATGAAATAATGTCATTATAAACTCCTACAAAGCAGTAGCTGACGAAACATTTAAATCTGGTCTTTCATCCAGTTAACATTTTGCAACATTGTGGAATGCAATTATTTTGACATCTTTAAATACGTTTTGGTGCTTTATTCTGTCGTCTTACATGACAACATGCTTAATGAGGCAATAGTCCTGAGAGCACATGAGCAATCTTTGGATAATGCTCTTATGAAACAAAGAGAGGTATTGGCAAGAGCATAGGGGGCCCATTTAGAGGGCCCTGTTTTGTAGCAGAAATGCAGTACCGCTGTCCAAACTCAGTAAGCCTCTCGCCACAAACCTATTAGCTTTCAGAATGTTAGTAGGAGGAAGGAAGAGTGATGCCGCGTCCTTGGGTTTGTGAAAGGCACTATATAAATTAAAGTTATTATTATTATTATGCCTTGAAAACACACAGAAGGGTCTCAAATTATGGAAACGAGGAGCCACGGACCAATGGGAAATCTGGGTAACTAATATACTGTAGTGCACACCAACTGGGACACTGGCACCTCTGCAACTATATTTTAAAATCCATATCACAAATTGTTAAGCACAACTTAACCATTTCATTGATCACTTTCAAACATGAATTAGCGATTATATATATTAATATGAAAGGTTGAGACAGATTTTTTAAATTCAAGGGTGACTGTTGTTATTCTTCTGATGTTGTTAATTTTTTACCTTTTGATTAGCATTTTATCATTTATTCTCTGTGGGAAATAAAACCTACACATGCTAAACACTTTATGACCGTTAAATAATGAAAAAGAAGATGCATTACATATGAACAATGAAACAAGGACTATGCAACCACATAACTATATACCCGTATAACAATACATGACATGATTGTCTCTATCTTTCATTTGATTATGACACATTTCGTTTTTTGAAAATGCATTAGAAGAAAAATATATTTGTTGACATACAATAACATATTCTGAATGCAGTGATTTATGATATAATATGAACCTACCGTTTGCCCTTTTTAAACGTGATTGAGGTCGCCACGCTGTCGCTCCACTTCCCTCTCCCTCTCTGACTGTTTGATGCCTGTTGCCTCTGAGTGTGACCAGCTATGAAAGACTTTATCCCCCTCAGTCGATCCCTTAAGACAAGTCCTCAATGTCTAATCTGCGTGTGAGTGTGTGTGTGTGTGTGTGTGTGTGTGTGTGTGTGTGTGTGTGTGTGAGTGTGTGTGAGTGTGTGTGTGTGTTGTTGCGTATGTGCAATGAGTGCATTGGGAGATGTGGAATTACGACATACATAGGGGGACATCATGATAAATAAATAATTCTCCTATGATGGTTCTCTTAAAGAGGGTTAAATAAACACACTATAATCCTATGTGGGGAGACCTTGTGTGCCCTTCTGAAACATGTGTAGATAATCTGGTTTACATGCAAGTCATTGAACAGTTACATGTATTTAAAAAAATGTTTAAATCTACTTGCAAAGCATCTTTTGCATGTTGACGTATATCCATGATGTGAAACAAGCACCCCAGGTACAAGTTAATTGATTGACAATCCACCCTGGTCAATAAGGTCACCAGTTAGGCTTGACTTTGTTGTTCATGACTGTGACTACATAGAAAGAAATCACAATCTACCACAACATGATTGTTTCACTAAAACAGTTAGTTATCTGTATCAGAACTAACTCTGATTCTGCCTACATTGGATATTATTTCACACGTGTATGTAGATTATAAATCCCAAAATAGCACACTATATAGAATTTGATCAATCCCTTCTATAATCTGTCTACGCAAATCTGCGTATGGAACACTCCAATAATCCAACGCCAACGTCATTAGGCTGAGTGAACTGGGAGGGCAGGGTTACCAAACAGGAATGTAGTGAAGTGGCTGAGCTCCACTAACACGTGCCTTATTGTGACATTACTTTCTGTCACGGATTTACTACCGTCTTGTGATTCGTTTAATGTGTTATGGACGATTTTGCAACCGGGAGTACTCTTGGCCAAAAAGGGTTCCAGCCACAAATAACATCCCAAATGAACGTGTTAGACAGAAAGGTAGGCCTATACGGTACAGTACAGTCCATCATTACTTGATATCTTAATCAAAACATCATCATTTTTCAAACATTTGAAAATGTTTTAATTGAAACAAAGCCACATTACATTAAAACACCATACAGGGTTAAAAGAAAGATTAACATTTTGTTTCTCATACACAAGATTAATGGTTAAACAACCGGATTAACAAAGACATGATCATCAAAGGAATTCGAGCAACTTGATTGTTGAGATGACTGGTGTTGAAGAAGCGTACCAGTAACATTCAGACGGGAGCGGCAGCCAGTCAGCCCTTAAACCAATTAAAAGCAAATCAATCCTATTCCTTCACGCTACCGTTTCACATACAAGCCTCTTTTGTTCAGTAACAAGGGGTCTGCTCCGAGCGTTTCTCGTTAATCAAACTTTCAAAGTCGTGCATTGGAAGAGATAGACCCCCTTCATAATTTGTCACTAAATTCACACGGACGAAATCGAAGCACCGGATTATCGATGCTTGCGACCCACAGGTGGCTATTTCACAAACTAACCTTTTCTAATAGTGCTACACCAATGATTCTCTCTCATGGTTGACATGCTTCATTCAGATCCCACTGGATCGTTCTTTAATTGTGAATGAAAAACTAATCTATGGAAAAGATGGGGGCTTTATACTCCTATATAAAGGCTTGAGGGTTTTTAATACATTTCCACTCTGCAGTTGACACTGACAGTATATTTTGGTACAGAATAGGCTAGCCACATGCTAAAGAATGTCTGAGTTTTAAATAAAACAACATTGCAGATAAGCCATTTAGGTAATAGTTCTTAAATAAGATTTGCTTTCCGATAGACATGCCTAACTACAAGCTGCTCAACGCTGGTTAAGCCCACTAGGAAAGGGGCAGTAGACTCTTGTATCCTTGGTCGTCTCTTGAAGTCTTCTCGAGGGGAATCCTCTGTGATGGCTCTGGTATCCGAGGTTAGTTGGCGCATCACTCTTCCAAACGCAAGAGTCTCGACTACGTACACGGCTGCCAGCCCCTAGCAGTCCATTAGTGTCGGGCTACGAGGAAGCTGACTGTAGCTGACCCTTGTGTACGTACTCCAGAGCTGTGGCGATGGTCCTCATGTCCATCTCGATGCTCCGCGCCCAGTTCTCCACATCTCCGATTTCCTGTTCGACAAAGCGAAAAAAGATCCGACAGGAGGGGTTAGAACTCGGCACCTCGGCGCACGAAAACCTGACCCTGTCCCCCTCTCCTCCCCTGAGGATATTCTAAAACGGGTCACATCAAAGCGGGGCAAACCACCAGCCCTCTCGATCATATCCCCTCCCCTCTTTCTCCGATCCATTTCCAAAAACCTCCTTCCGTTCCATACCACCATAATCAATCATCCTCTCTATCCAGAGGATCTGTCCCAGTTGCCTTTAAGACAGCCAGAGTCGGGGCGCTTAGGTGGCGTAGTGGATTAAGCGCTGACCATGTACCGCAGGGATCCCGGTTCGATTCCGGCCGCGGACATATCCTGCATGTCATCCCTTCTCTCTCTCTCACCCATCCTTCCTGTCATAATCTCTACTGTGTCTGTCATTAAAAGGAAAAATCTGTGTGGGACTGCCCCACTCAGAAAAAAAAAGAAGAAAAAAGACAGCCAGAGTCAAGCCTCTCCTCGAGAAACCAATTGCTCTCCCTCTATACCAAATCTCTTGGCTTGGTAATTTCCCTCACATGGTTTCTCCTAACACAGCTTCGCAGATGACACTCAACTCTTTTTCTCCCCCCCCTCTGACTCACACGTGGCAACACGTGTCTCTGTGTGTCTTGCAGATATTTCTGCTTCAATGTCAAGCCAACCACCTCAAGCTCAACCATAACAAGACCGAGCTACTATTCCTCCCTGGAAAAGCCTGCCCTCTCCAAGACTGCTCCGTCACAGTAGAGTCGAGAACTCTACTGTGACCTCCTCCCAGACAAGTCAAGAATCTCGGGGTGATCCTTGACAACCACTTATCCTGTGCGGCGAACATCACAGCGACAGCACGCTCGTGTAGAATCTTCCTCTACGACATCAGAAAGATACGTCCATTCCTCACAAGAGAAGCAGCACAACTCTTGGTCCAGACACTTGTGATCACCCGCCTTGACTACTGCAACGCACTCTTGGCCGGGCTCCCCGCCTCTGCCATCTCAGCTTATCCAGAATGCTGCCACCCGTCTGGTGTTTCATCTCCCCAAGTTCTCCCATGTCACCCCCCTCCTTTACACCCTTCACTGGCTCCCGGTAGCAGCATCAAATTCAAGACCCTGGTGCTCACCTACCGGGGGGCCAAAGGGAACAGCCCCTCCTTACTTGCAAGCAATGGTCAGCCCCCAGAACCCTGCCCGATCACTCCGCTCTACCACCGTCTAGCACCTCGCCGCCTCTACATGAATGAGCTTCCACCTGCTGTCAGGACTGCAGAGCCACTACCTGTTTCCCGCCGTAGACTGAAGACCCATCTCTTCAGACTACATCTCGGCTGTCCCTCCTAAAGACCTCTTCACTCCTACTACCCCCGTGTACAGTTTCTCCACTGTAAAAAATAATCAAATAAATAAAGTGTAGTTGTAATTCTTCCTTATTCTAGCATTGTGACTACCAATAGCCCCTGGTCCTAGCATAGACTTGTTTTTCTTATGATCGTTGATGTACAGATGATTCACTTACTTAGACAAATGTACTTGTTGTAAGTCGCTTTGGATAAATGAGAAATGTAAAAATGCCTATGAATAAGCATGTCAGGAATTTGACCTCTTTGGATATTCCTATTTTCTACCACAAGAGGGCGACGTACAGTATTCAACTTCATGAGTGGGCACCAGGCAGGCTATTTATAGTCACCATATGGCCAGAGCTGTATGTCATCCTCTCCATGACTCCTACTCAGTAAAGATGACTAAGCAAAGACCAGCTTTGAGTGAGATGACTCAGAGTTCTTTTGAAGGTAATGAGACAATCCAACACGACTTATCTCTGTTCATCCTTGTCATCCCCAAAGTCCCTCAGGGGAGCAAAAGTAGTCGCTCTTCTCAGTTGACAAAAACATAAACTGCATGGAATACCTCACAGGATATGCTGTTTGATATTTGACAACAAGGAGTTGGATTTCCATCCATACCGTAGTCACCTCTAAGTGAAGACAATGACAACAAAGGCACCTTTAGAGATTGGTTTACAACTGGGACTAGTCTTGGTAAACTAGTATCTCTGTGAGTCACTGATATCCATCCCATTGACCTGCCGCAGGGCTAAAGCGTTGAACACAAAAAGGTTGTGTTTGTCATGTTTTGATACGAGAGGAAAGTAATATACTCCATGTGACTCCAACTGAAGAACACACACCCTGAGTGTCCCTCATTCACCATAGAATCATAGAGAGACTTCAAAGCCATATATCTACAACAATATCTATACCTATGCACATAGGTCAGCTTGGCTCTGTAGAGTGAATAAGGGTTTAGTTGTCTACACATTTATTTTATTTTTTAATAATATTCTATCACGACGACTGCCAGTGGCCTGAACTTACTTTTCCTGCTACGACTGGAGGGTTGATGATACACTGTCTTAGTCAAATGTATTGATTGTAAATCCCATTGGAATAAGGCGTCTGCTAAATGCCAAAAATGTAACATGTAAAATGTAAGTTGTTTAGCATACTGCACCTTTAGGGCCTGGTTGAAGCCCTCCACCATACCGATCCACTGAGCCGTCTGCTTGGCAAACTGGCTGGCCTGCACCTGTAGGGTCTTCACCTCGTGGTCGAGCTTCCGTTGGTTCACATAAGCCTGGGAAACACTGAGAGGAGACACACGGCAGCTGTGAACAACTTCCATGACTTTTAAGAGAGGGTGACTGAGTTGGTGAGGTAAGAAACATCAGCTAAAATGTATACAGCATGTTTAACTAGCCCTGAATAGTGGAATCGTGCCAGGCCTAGATATTAAGACACCTGCTTCGTCTATGTGGGAGTGTGGCGGTCAAATTCCATTTTGTGTTTAGTTTATTGGATATAAATAGTGCAGAGAGTCAGGAAAGTGAGGGTATGACAGTATGGGCCAGATTTAAACCCATGCTGACAGACCACTGCTAGACCACTTGACCAGACCTCTGAAGGCTTCACTGTGAGTATCACTCATCTAAAGTCAATCAGATAACAGCACACCTATTTATTACGTCATCCACAAGGGTAGCCTAAATAATAATAATAATAATAATAATAATAATAATAATAGTAGTAACCTTGTCTCGGACGGTGACCTTATGACAGCAATGAAAGTGTAATGTCTGTCAGAGTGGAATTCTAAATCTCAATGGCAAAGGTTGCCAGCCACCAGGTATCCTCGTTCCATAAGGGGAAAACACTATATGTAGCGTTGTAACGGCATAACAAAACAATAGCAGTCGAGTCCACTCGTCTTCCTTAAGCTGATTTACTACTACTAAGGATTAAATATAATATATAGGCTAGTATTGCCAGTGTACATTTAAGCAATATCACACGAGAGGGATGTCCCAGTCGGTACTCGGCCTGCGGCCTCGTACCTACGACCGAATCACAGCCGTGCTGATATTCAGTATAACAGCAAAAATAAACTAAAAATAGTTCCGCAACTGAACTTCAAATGGACTGTTGCCTAGTCACCTGAACACAAACATGTAGTCTAATTAACGGTCAATTAGTAGAACATCTGTGCGGCGGAGTGATAGGCCTACATATAGTTAAAAGTCCCAGTGCTGTTATACTGTATATCGTAACTCATGGAATGCCTCTTGTCCTATCAAATGACTTGGTCGGAACTAACTGTTGTATAATGTGTACTATTCGGTAACATGTTCTAGTTTGAACTAATTGTATAAGACTGAGTCCAGATGAGACAATCTGATCTGTGTTGAACAGCTGCATAAGTAGTAGGGTTGGGAGGACTGAACAACAACAGCAGCAACACCCTGGTCCCCCTGTCGTCCTGCCACACGTACCCAACATTGAGGTGGTCCACCAGAGCTTCTGTCAGACAGGTGGCAGCTGTTATTGCCTCACGTCTGCGTCTCTCTGTGCAGGGCGAATCAGAGCACAACACACAGACACAGACACACACACACACACACACACACAGTGCATGGAAGTTAAACACTTTGTATCATGGAGTCATATATTGTACACACACGTTGCTGCCATTTCAAAACAAGGGTGCATTCGTAAATTCGCTCATAAAGGGACCAAGTAATTCGATTGGACAAGAGGCATCACACGAGTGCTGATCAGATTTCCACAGCGTGTTTACGAACACACCCCAAGACACAACATGTCAAAGCTCAGTAGCCCCAACACAACCCCACGGAGCAGTATCATGCCAACGAACAATATTAAACACATCATGTTTGCTACATGTATGCCAACCCTAAACCATAAACACGGCGACACCTTCAGGCAGAAACATGGAGGATAATCAGACAGTTTGACAGACGGTTTGTTTTTAGCATATCTGGCTAGCTGCTAGCACACAGAACCAGAGTTTCTCTCCTCTCACCGACCTTGCAGTTCTTTTCGCTCGTTCTGTTTCACCTGGTGCTCCTTTAATAAACGAGACAGCATGTTGGCGTGTTGCTTAATGTGTTCTTAGTTGAGTTAATGTTTTAATGTCTGTTCATTTAGTATGCGCTACGATGAGCCAAGCTAACTGGCAGCAGGAAGAACAGCAGCAGTCTCGTCACATGACTGCAACTCTCGCGTGATTTGAAAGGTTTGAACGTTCGAAAGGTTTGAACGTTCGAAATGATGTAACGTTCGAAAGGTTTAAATATCCTAAAAGTCGTTATAATTCCGTTAGCTTCTCCGTGGTCTAGTGGTTACGTCGGAGGACACTAGTGGTTCTGGCTATTAGGTCGCAGTCGCACTGGGAATTCGAGTGCGACCTGTACGTCAGAACCTTGATCTGGACCGTTGATCCATAACAATAAAGCTAGAACACCACCCAGCACGTCGAGAAGCTACGTTTTTATATTTATTGACCGTGAACTGTCTTCTTAAAGCTACTTTATTGTGTGTTGTCAGCCATGCCATCTCAAGGTCGCCGGTTCGAATCCAGCCGCGGACAGAACGAGCCTGTCATCCCTGCTCTCTCTCACCCATCTTTCCTGTCAATATCTACTGCCTCTATCCCATTAAAGCAGAAATGCCTTAAACATTGCGTACATAGTTACTAACTGACGCTAGGAGTTAGAGCTATAGTCCTGATAGGTCATAGCTGGGCTAGCATTAATTTAATTTTAATTTTAACTTTGCCATTTAGCAGACGTTTTAATCCAAAGCGATTTACAATTACGAATTACAGGGACACTCCCCCTGGAGTAACTGAAGGCTAAGTGCCTTACTCAAGGGCACACTAGTAGTGGTGTGGTTTCAGGCGGGATTTGAACTCACAACCTTCCGATCACAAGTCCAACTCACTACCACTAGACCACCACTACCCCCGCAATAACGTCAGCAGAGTTTACCAGCGGTAAATAAGTCGCATAATATAGGCTATAAGACCCTGAGTAATTCCCTATTCTTTAGAGAAATAATACCTACATATGTGAACTAATTGATAGGCTAGCTCCAATCCCTCAATGACCCGGACCCCCTGGGACTCAAATTAAAATATGGAAAGATATCGGCCTACTGTAGTGACTACATTATGGGTTCATGTTCTCCTCTTACTGTTGGTGGTGTAGTGGGAGGGAACCAGTTCTGGCACTAGGGGCAGAGGGGAGGATTATTAACGTCGCAACTTCCTGTTTAGAAACGACAGTTTTGGTGATCTATTTTCTGGTCCTGTACTGAGAGTACAAGTTGTTATTTTGATTAAACAGTTATCATTACGTTGCCTACGTCTTTCCTTTTTCCTCCGGCACTACACTGGTGACCCCGACGTGATCACCGCAGGCGAACGGGCTCTGTGAGCGTTTCCATCGATCCATGAAGGCCGCCCTTCGAGCCAGCCTCACGGACAGCGACTGGCTTGACAAGCTGCCGTGGGTCATGCTGGGGCTCAGGACAGCGCCTAAGGAGGACCTCCGGTCGTCGTCCGCTGAGCTGGTGTTTGGACAGCCGCTGCGGGTCCCCGGTGACTTCATTCCCAAGTCAACGGAGCCCTGGTCCGCCGCCGCTCAGCGCGCCTCCCTGCTGGACAGCGCCAGGACCTTCGTCCCGGTCCCGACTACGCAGCATGGTGTCCCTACTTCGAGGGTGCCCCCGGAGCTGCACTCAGCGAGGTTCGTTTTCATTCGTCATGATGGCCACAGGACTCCACTACGTCCTCCTTATGACGGGCCTTTCCGTGTCATCGAGGCCGGAGCCAAGAACTTCATGGTTGACATGGGGGGTAGGCCTGAGTGTGTGTCCGTTGATCGCCTCAAACCGGCCCACTTGGACCTTGAACTGCCCCTGGACTTGGCCCTGCCACCGCGCAGAGGCCGGCCTCCAGTCCTACCTCCCCTGCCGCGCCCTGGCCATTCCCCCCTCCGACCCCGACAACCCCCCGCAGCTCGCGAGCCCCCGGTCGTCACTGCCCCCCGTCCTTCCCTGCAGGAGGACGTGATGGGCGATGTCACACCTCCTCCCGCACCTCCTGACTTTACCTACGATCGTAGGGGCCGGGCCATACGCCCTCCTCGCCGTGAGGATTTCCAATATTGAGGTGAACACTGGGGGGGCTGGTGTAGTGACTACATTATGGGTTCATGTTCTCCTCTTACTGTTGGTGGTGTAGTGGGAGGGAACCAGTTCTGGCACTAGGGGCAGAGGGGAGGATTATTAACGTCGCAACTTCCTGTTTAGAAACGACAGTTTTGGTGATCTATTTTCTGGTCCTGTACTGAGAGTACAAGTTGTTATTTTGATTAAACAGTTATCATTACGTTGCCTACGTCTTTCCTTTTTCCTCCGGCACTACACTACATAGATGCACAATATCAAGCTTATGGGTCGCAAATGGGTTACAATGGTCCTGGACAAATCGTCTGCTAAATGACATAACCTTAGGCGACATTTGCACTTGAACAAAATAAATCAAATAGCCTACGAAACATGCATTGATTTATAGGCCATGCCGTTGATAGATATACATGTATTTACAACTATATACGATTCAATGCGTGAATCTCAGTCGGGGAGTTCATTTGTATTTCTATCATGCTTTTCATTTCGTTTTGTTCTGTGTTTAGAACAACAAAATATGGTGTCTGGAAAGTCAACCTATGCTTAACTCTGGGTGAAATAGGCTATGTTTGCTTTGTTTTGATATAAGGCGTTCGTGGATGTTTTGACAACATTATTATGAATATAAATAATACAATGAATATTAGCCTATTACAATCATGAAAATCAGAATGATGTTCATGTTTCTATAAGAATCTCCCTTCATCTACAGAAAGAGGAGGTAACCTACATGCTGGGAGTAATGACTGTATTTTGAAGTTACAAACATAAGGCGGAGTTATTTAAACATGTAATTGTATACAGGCCCCATATGGCAAATTAGATTATTGTCCATATTAATTATTATCCAAAAATATGGTGATGATGATGGTGATGATGATGATGATGGTGATGATGGTGATGATGGTGATGATGAGGATGGTGATGATGATGGTGATGATGATGATGGTGATGATGATGATGATGATGATGATGATGGTGATGATGATGATGGTGATGATGATGATGGTGATGATGATGATGATGATGATGATAGTGATGGTGATGGTGATGATGATGATGATGATGATGATGGTGATGATGATGATGGTGATGATGATGGTGATGATGATGATGGTGATGATGGTGATGATGATGATGGTGATGATGATGATGATTGTTGGGCGACTATTAAAAACAAAGTTTGTCGCCGAGAGGCTAAGTAGGGGAAAAATACCTGCCCGACGCGCTGGCTGTCAATGAATCACTGTTCCCGAAAAGTAAGTTTGGTATATTTATTGTATATAAAAACAAAGGGTGAAACGGTATCACAAAACATTAACAACAGCGTTCCAAGATATTCCAACAGTGACTTGTTGAAGCGGTCAGCAAAAGTAGGACTTCCCAACTCACCCCCTCTCCTGCCATTCACACAATTCCGACAGGTGAACAGCTGATTTCAATACTACCACTGACGCACCACCAACACCACGTGATTCGAATCCCTGCACGTGACCCACAATCCAACAGCGAACAACAAACAACAGACAACAGTACAACCCATACCTGGCGCCTACATTCCGGCCCCTAATTCTTACAATTACTACACATAAATAATTAACAATACATTACAATTTTCTTTGCAATTTCTTTTGCGCAAGGAGTTCATAGTCCGTTAGTCCATTGTAGATCTTGATCCGATCTTCTTGAGTCGAGTCAAGTCAAGTCTAGGACAGAGGTTACTAGCACTTATCCTTTAGGAGTGAACCAAGTCATGTCAAAAGATTAGCCTTCACAGCTCCGCCGACTCCTGAAGAAGGCAAATCTTGGTCACAGGCCTGCAGAGACAGCTGGTCCGGGTCTTAATCCGGACTTGTCGCACAAGTCCTCTTCTATCTGGAATTGTTTCGGTGATCCTCCCAATGATCCAGGAATTCCGAGGTGCAGAATCATCCACTATGAGCACTATGTCCCCGGGGATGAAATTCCGCTTGGCCTTTGTCCATTTCTGTCGTTCCTGTAATTGTGGCAAGTACACCCTAATCCACCTTTTCCAAAACAGATCAGACATGTATTGGACTTGCTTCCATCTCCGGCGTGCATAGCTGTCCTCCTTGTGAAACAGACCAGGTGGTAAGCAGGGTTTGGCTTTGAGAAGCAGAAGGTGATTGGGTGTTAATGCTTCCAAATCATTTGGATCTGTGGATTCCTTGGTGAGGGGTCTACTATTGAGAATTGATTCCACTTCGCAGAGTACTGTATGGAGTCCCTCCTCATCCAGACTTTGTGTCCTCAAAGTGGAATTAAGAATCTTTCTAATGGAACGAATTAATCTCTCCCATGCTCCGCCGTGATGTGATCCGGTAGGAGGGTTAAAGGTCCACTTGATTCCCTTCAACGAGAGCACATCATTGATTTGTTCCAGGTTCCATCCTTCAATTGCTCGTTTCAGCTCACGCTCTGCCAAAGTCAAATGTTATTATCCCACTAGGAGAAATTTGGTTGCAGCCAGGTATTCAAAACACACTCAATCCATCATAAATACAACATGACACATGACATACCACACAGGACACAGAGACAACAATACAGTACAGTGCAAGATCACTTCATGTGAAGACAAAGGACGAGCAAATTGCTATGTGCAGAAAGCACTCAGTGCAATCCTTTGTGGAAACTCAGCCTGATAATTGCAGTGTCAAAAAAGAGTCTTTGAATTTAATAAATGAATTCAGATAGAGGTAGAGTGGGAATAGAGGCACCATTGCACTTCCCAACACTTGTGATGGACCTGCACTTCATAAATACCTGCATTTATGCACAATGATTAGCCTACTTGAAAAGATTGTGATTATTGTATCACTGACTTTAGACAACTCCACTTATTGTGCATAGGTCACTCTAGAAAAGAGTGTTGAATGATTAAGGTGGACATGTAAAATGTCATCATGAAAACAAATGTTCACCTGATGAAATGCTGATTGCCAGTTATGAACTTGTAAGAGTCTCTAGGCACAGAGGGAGGTCGACACAGAGGAACAGTTGCAGAATAGGTATTTATTGTCTACAGCACGGCTCAGCAACGTCACTGACGTTCTGAGCCCGTTGTTCAAAATAACAAAGAATAAATAATAAGTCCAGCGTGCGGCCGTCACTGCCGTCACGCCCGCTGCGTCCCCTTTCGGGACTTGGTCCGCTGGCTGACTCTCGGCGACACGCCCCCCCTCGGGACCCGTTCGCTCCCCGGCAGAGCCCTCGCTCTCTCTCCGCTGCTCTCCCTTTCGGGACCCGCTCCGTCTGCCCGGCTCCCCGCACCTCACCCCCTTTCGGGATCTCGTGCGTCCTCGCCGCGGCTCTCTCTCTCTCTCTCTCTCTCTCTCTCTCTCTCTCTCTCTCTCTCTCTCTCTCTCTCTCTCTCTCTCTCTCTCTCTCTCTCTCTCTCTCTCTCTCTCTCTCTCTCTCTCTCTCTCTCTCTCTCTCTCTCTCTCTCTCTCTCTCTCTCTCTCTCTCTCTCTCTCTCTCTCTCTCTCTCTCTCTCTCTCTCTCTCCCAGTGCGTCTCCGTGCGGCAGGTACTTCCTGCCCTTCTCATCTCCTGAGGGAACAAACACACACAGGTTAAATAGACCAGTGGGATAACGAGTCTGATCACTGACACCTGTCCGTAATCAGCCCATTATTCCCCCCCCAACGGCAGTCTGGCTCCCTCTGCAGGCCAGAACGCGCCATGCTCCCCACACACCCCCACCGCCAGTTCGAGGCCGGGGACACCACCGGCCAATAGCCTACTCCCCCCCCCCCATCACGGGAGAGGAAGTCGGCCACGACCATCTGCGCCCCCAGCCTATGAACCACCGTGAAGTTGAAGGGTCCCATCGAATGCTACTTGGCACAGCTCAGTCCATTGGACCGGATCCGGGGCCCCCTTCCGGGTGAGGTTGGTAAAGGGGCTGGCCAGCTCCGAGAACCCCGGCACAAACTGCCGGTAGTAGCTGGCCAGTCCCAGGAACCGCCTCACGTCCTTCCGGGTCCTGGGCCACGGGGCGGCGGTGATCGCAGTGGTTTTGTCCATCAATGTCATCTAAGTACGCCGCAGCATACGCAGAGTGCGGCCGCAGAATACGTGAGGGTGAGGGTATGACAGTATGGGCCAGATTTAAACCCATGCTGACAGACCACTGCTAGACCACTTGACCACTCCAGGCCTCTGAAGGCTTCACTGTGAGTATATAGAGTAGCCTAAATAATAATAATAATAATAATAATAATAATAATAGTAACCTTGTCTCGGACGGTGACCTTATGACAGCAATGAAAGTGTAATGTCTGTCAGAGTGGAATTCTAAATCTCAATGGCAAAGGTTGCCAGCCACCAGGTATCCTCGTTCCATAAGAGGAAAACACTATACGTAGCGTTGTAACGGCATAACAAAACAATAGCAGTCGAGTCCACTCGTCTTCCTTAAGCTGATTTACTACTACTAAGGATTAAATATAATATATAGGCTAGTATTGCCAGTGTACATTTAAGCAATATCACACGAGAGGGAGTGTGTTATACTGAATATCAGCATGGCTGTGATCGTCTTCGGTACTCGGCCGCAGTATAACAGCACGACCTCGAGTGTGATATTGCTTTCATACAACAGTTCTACAGCGCGATTTATTAGTTAACAGTAATAAGCGACAACAGATTATGATTTGTTTGTTTATTTAATCATAAAAATAAACAAAAAATAGTTCCGCAACTGAACTTCAAATGGACTGTTGCCTAGTAACCTGAACACAAACAATGTAGTCTAATTAGCGGTCATTTAGTAGAACATCTGTGCGGCGGAGTGATACATATAGTTAAAAGTCCCAGTGCTGTTATACTGTATATCGTAACTCATGGAATGCCTCTTGTCCAATCAAATGACTTGGTCGGAACTAACTGTTGTATAATGTGTACTATTCGGTAACATGTTCTAGTTTGAACTAATTGTATAAGACTGAGTCCAGATGAGACAATCTGATCTGTGTTGAACAGCTGCATAAGTAGTAGGGTTGGGAGGACTGAACAACAACAGCAGCAACACCCTGGTCCCCCTGTCGTCCTGCCACACGTACCCAACATTGAGGTGGTCCACCAGAGCTTCTGTCAGACAGGTGGCAGCTGTTATTGCCTCACGTCTGCGTCTCTCTGTGCAGGGCGAATCAAAGCACAACACACAGACACAGACACAGACACACACACACACACACACACACACACACACACACACACACACACACAGTGCATGGAAGTTAAACACTTTGTATCATGGAGTCATATATTGTACACACACGTTGCTGCCATTTCAAAACAAGGGTGCATTCGTAAATTCGCTCATAAAGGGACCAAGTAATTCGATTGGACAAGAGGCATCACACGAGTGCTGATCAGATTTCCACAGCGTGTTTACGAACACACCCCAAGACACAACATGTCAAAGCTCAGTAGCCCCAACACAACCCCATGGAGCAGTATCATGCCAACGAACAATATTAAACACATCATGTTTGCTACATGTATGCCAACCCTAAACCATAAACACGGCGACACCTTCAGGCAGAAACATGGAGGATAATCAGACAGTTTGACAGCCGGTTTGTTTTTAGCATATCTGGCTAGCTGCTAGCACACAGAACCTGAGTTTCTCTCCTCTCACCGACCTTGCAGTTCTTTTCGCTCGTTCTGTTTCACCTGGTGCTCCTTTAATAAACGAGACAGCATGTTGGCGTGTTGCTTAATGTGTTCTTAGTTGAGTTAATGTTTTAATGTCTGTTCATTTAGTATGCGCTACGATGAGCCAAGCTAACTGGCAGCAGGAAGAACAGCAGCAGTCTCGTCACATGACTGCAACTCTCGCGTGATTTGAAAGGTTTGAACGTTCGAAATGATGTAACGTTCGAAAGGTTTAAATATCCTAAAAGTCGTTATAATTCCGTTAGCTTCTCCGTGGTCTAGTGGTTACGTCGGGGGACACTAGTGGTTCTGGCCTATTAAGGTCGCAGTCGCACTGGGAGATCGAGTGCGACCTGTACGTCAGAACCTTGATCTGGACCGTTGATCCATAACAATAAAGCTAGATCACCACCCAGCACCCGAGAAGCTACGTTTTTATATTTATTGACCGTGAACTGTCTTCTTAAAGCTACGTTATTGTGTGTTGTCAGCCATGTCATCTCAAGGTCGCCGGTTCGAATCCAGCCGCGGACAGAACGAGCCTGTCATCCCTGCTCTCTCTCACCCATCTTTCCTGTCAATATCTACTGCCTCTATCCCATTAAAGCAGAAATGCCTTAAACATTGCGTACATAGTTACTAACTGACGCTAGGAGTTAGAGCTATAGTCCTGATAGGTCATAGCTGGGCTAGCATTAATTTAATTTTAATTTTAACTTTGCCATTTAGCAGACGTTTTAATCCAAAGCGATTTACAATTACGAATTACAGGGACACTCCCCCTGGAGTAACTGAAGGCTAAGTGCCTTACTCAAGGGCACACTAGTAGTGGTGTGGTTTCAGGCGGGATTTGAACTCACAACCTTCCGATCACAAGTCCAACTCACTACCACTAGACCACTACACCACCACTACCCCCGCATTAACGTCAGCAGAGTTTACCAGCGGTAAATAAGTCGCATAATATAGGCTATAAGACCCTGAGTAATTCCCTATTCTTTAGAGAAATAATACCTACCGGTACATATGTGAACTAATTGATAGGCTAGCTCCAATCCCTCAATGACCCGGACCCCCTGGGACTCAAATTAAAATATGGAAAGATATCGGCCTACATAGATGCACAATATCAAGCTTATGGGTCGCAAATGGGTTACAATGGTCCTGGACAAATCGTCTGCTAAATGACTGTAACCCCTTAGGCGACATTTGCACTTGAACAAAATAAATCAAATAGCCTACGAAACATGCATTGATTTATAGGCCATGCCGTTGATAGATATACATGTATTTACAACTATATACGATTCAATGCGTGAATCTCAGTCGGGGAGTTCATTTGTATTTCTATCATGCTTTTCATTTCGTTTTGTTCTGTGTTTAGAACAACAAAATATGGTGTCTGGAAAGTCAACCTATGCTTAACTCTGGGTGAAATAGGCTATGTTTGCTTTGTTTTGATATAAGGCGTTCGTGGATGTTTTGACAACATTATTATGAATATAAATAATACAATGAATATTAGCCTATTACAATCATGAAAATCAGAATGATGTTCATGTTTCTATAAGAATCTCCCTTCATCTACAGAAAGAGGAGGTAACCTACATGCTGGGAGTAATGACTGTATTTTGAAGTTACAAACATAAGGCTTGGAGTTATTTAAACATGTAATTGTATACAGGCCCCATATGGCAAATTAGATTATTGTCCATATTAATTATTATCCAAAAATATGGTGATGATGATGGTGATGATGGTGATGATGAGGATGATGATGGTGATGATGATGATGGTGATGATGATGATGATGATGATGGTGATGATGATGATGATGATGATGATGATAGTGATGGTGATGGTGATGATGATGGTGATGATGATGATGATGGTGATGATGATGGTGATGATGATGATGGTGATGATGATGGTGATGATGGTGATGATGATGATGATTGTTGGGCGACTATTAAAAACAAAGTTTGTCGCCGAGAGGCTAAGTAGGGGAAAACAACCTGCCCGACGCGCTGGCTGTCAATGAATCACTGTTCCCGAAAAGTAAGTTTGGTATATTTATTGTATATAAAAACAAAGGGTGAAACGGTATCACAAAACATTAAAAACAGCGTCCCAAGATATTCCAACAGTGACTTGTTGAAGCGGTCAGCAAAAGTAGGACTTCCCAACTCACCCCCTCTCCTGCCATTCACACAATTCCGACAGGTGAACAGCTGATTTCAATACTACCACTGACGCACCACCAACACCACGTGACTCGAATCCCTGCATGTTACGCTTGCCTGGCTCAGGACAAGGTGACAAAAAGGGAGACGACACATGGAGAACAATAATAGGAGATTTATTAAAGAATAATATGTTAAATGGAAATAATGATAAAGTAAATAGTAACAACAAACAAAAAGGCTGCTGGTCGACAAGGAAGAGACCGAGTCCATCAATTTGACCCTCTCTTAAAGTTCCTGGGACAATCAGGATGATCACCCCCACCTGT
Source organism: Nansenia antarctica (assembly GCF_963989245.1). NCBI lineage: Eukaryota > Metazoa > Chordata > Actinopteri > Argentiniformes > Microstomatidae > Nansenia > Nansenia antarctica. Next base: position 16,076,999 of record NC_137691.1, read on the forward strand.
GCCCATCTGGAACCAAAAGAGAAGGTCAACAGGTGTATGGCGCCCACTGGTGGTACCAGTGTGGATCGTCACATCCCCCCCCTTAAAACAGAGGCCTACTAAAAAGGTCTCTGTAAATTTGTTTCCCAGATTACAAATAATACAAATAATAACAATAGTTTATGGCAAAGAAAACGGTGATCTCTGCCACACACAGCCTAAACGTCAAATCCCAACCTCCCCTACAACCTGCCCACCCTCCAGCAATTCCTGGTACCTGGAAAAGCTCTATTTAAGGAGGGAGGAGCAAGAGAAAGAGAGATTAAGGACAAGAGTTTTAGACCGGCAGCATTGATTCACCTGGTAAGGCGCTGGCTCGGACTCTGCAAAGTATGCAAAAAGGTCAGGGGGTTATGATCTGAACAAACAACCACTGGATGAGACCCCCCCCTTCCCACATAAACATCAAAGTGCTGCAGAGCCCAAACCAGTGCCAAACAGAAACCAAACAGTTCTCAAACAATAACACATAACTCAGCCAATGTCTCATGGTCTTAAGCCGAGGACGCAAAACACCGTCTCCAGGCCCACTCACATCCTCCTCCCCCCCTGCTGCCACCACAGGAGTGGACGGAGATGGAGACACCCCATGCACTGTGGTCTGTGTAGACCCTCTACGGCTAAGGGCATCGATCAAATAATTCTGTCTGGACACCTGTCGTACAACAGAGTAGGGACCAGTAAATTTTGCCTGGAAAACTGGGTCACTCACAGAACAATCATTATGAGGAAGCCATTGACGAACCAACACATCCTCCAAGAGAAAACAACCACTTTCAGAGCTCTCCAGCTCATTCTTAGGCTGAATCCCACTGAGCAGTAGCTTTAGCTCAGGATCCTCCTGTTGGGCTAAAATCAACTCACTCCGAGACAAAGGCGGCGGCAGGTCAGGAAACTGAAAAACAGAATTGTCAGGAGTGAACTTATCAGACTCTTTACCATCATCAATTTTAGGGTCCATGCAACTCATAGCACGAGTCATGGCGCAGGCAGTAAAAACCTCAGGAAACTCCTTCACACTTAGGTCGGGTCCTGTTGGTCGTGTAAACCCAGAACTAACTACCAGAGGTGGGGGCACATCACTCCACACTCTTCCTCCAGCCAGGTTATTTCCTAAAATGACTGCCACACCCACCACAGGCAGAGAGGGTCGAACACCAATGGTCACTACCCCCTGGACCAGATCAGAGCAAAGCTCAATTTCATGCAAGGGGACAGACAAAGTCTGCATCCCCATCCCTCTAATCAAAACGCTGGTCCCCACACTTGACTCCTGAGAGAATGTTAAAACCGATTCCAATATAAACGATTCTGAAGCCCCTGTATCACGAAGTATCTGGACAGGCACTTTCTGTGGGCTTCCCACCAGAGAAACGAAACCTGTAGTAATAAACGGGCCAAAATCAGGATCCTCCTCGCTAATCTGTATGGAGGCAGAGCCCTGTAGTGCCCCCGCCAACTCAGTAGCCGCAGGTGGGCTGGATACTGAGGATGCCATCACCCCTGGTTTAAAGGGAGACCCCTCGGCAACCCCAGACACTCTTCCTCCTACTCCACCAGCATGCGCTGCAAGAACCGACGGTCTAACAGAGCCCCCCTTCCCACTGTAGTTTTTTTTTCCTTTTAGGACAGGACACTCCTGTTTCCAGTGACCCTTCCCAAGGCAATAATTGCATGTCGAGTTAGGATCTACTCTACTCTGACCGCCATGCTCCGACCTTGAAAAAGGGACAGAATAGCCAGGACCTCCGTTTGGGAATTTAGCACGATTTACCAATAGGTTAGTCACGGTCGGATTTTGTCTACGGCTCCCCTCGCTACGAAAATGATGTTCACCAAACTGACTCTTATTAGTCAGTACAAATTCATCTGCCAACACCGCGGCTTGATCTGCTGTTTTTACCTTGTGTTCATTTACATAAGTGGCAATGCGATCAGGGACAATGGTTTTAAACTGTTCCAAAATAATCAAATTTGACAGATCCTCCAGAGTATTCACCTCTACCGCCACGCACCAACGATTGAAATGGCTGGTTAGTTCTCTTACAACCTCAACATGAGTTTGTTTGTCATGTTTCTTCCATTTTCTAAACCGCTGTCTGTAAGCTTCAGGAACAAGTTCATAAGCCCTAAGGATAGCGGCCTTAACTGTATCATAATCTTTCCTCTCTCTACCATTAAGAGCAATATAAGCTTCCTGAGCTCGGCCAATAAGCACACTCTGTAGTAATGCGGTACGGTCTGAAGTAGACCAGTCCCTATCGTCGGCAACACTCTCAAACAGTGAAAAGAATACATCAGGATCTTTTTCATTAAACTTTGGCAACAGTCTAACCATGACAGACATATTATCCCTCTTAGAATTACTCGAATCGCCACCTCCACCGTCAGATAACTTTCCCTCAGTAATCAACCTAAGGCGCTCCCGTTCATGAGCCAATTTATCCAACTCCAATTCCCTGTCCCTCGCACGCTCTTGTGCCTGAAACTCACGCTCTCGCGTCTGCTCTCGCGTCTGAAATTCACGCTCTTGCATCTGAAATTCACGCTCTCGCGTCTGTGATTCCATCTGTAATGCTAACAATTCCTTCTGTTGATCAAATGTTAACTCAGTGGACCCAGATGCAACCCCAACGGATATTTTAGGGACAGACAATTTACCCTTTAGTATGCCCCTATTAATTAACGTAGTCTGTAAAGCCTCCACTACGTCCTGTTTCTTTGCTCGGCCTTTCACCACCTCAAGCTTAACCTCATAATGTTCCACAACCTTCCACAGTTGTTCCTTCGTTAACTGTAACAATCCATCGACCGACGGAGCTGCCACAAACTCCTCAAAAACATCCATAACTCAATATAATCAAATAACCAATATTAACCAACCCTAACAAACGGGAATCTCCCCTCCTATTACAAACTCCTCCTATAAACTACTCCCATATCAGCCATAATCTTCAGCCCATTTAAAGCGAGTAACTGTGCACACATACAAAACAGAAAAGTAACTAACATACTTCGTAAGAGCTGCCCCGCATCTAACTCAGTAATGACTGACTAACCACTCAGCTAGTCTTCAGTGCGTTCACATGCAACTCTTCCACCAAGCAAATGCCTGGTGGCGCCCCCGCGTTCAACACACCAAAAATAACAAACGAAAACAATAAACAAGCGTTAAGCGCTTCTACTTCTAGCACGGGGGTTCACGTATAGCTCTGATGGTATCTAAACCACCCGCCCTACCTATCCTTCTCTGCTTTGCATAGAACACAGCACTCACCAAACTCCAGCCGAAGATCACAGCCAATACCAAGAGTTACGTCCTTGTCAGCACAGTCGGACGGCCAGCTCCCCCTCGTCACCAGCACCCAAACCAACGTACCAAATATACTAAACAATACATTACATCCAATCCAACCAAAACCCAATAACTATAAACAATAACCATGCGGGTCTCCCAATATAGAGTTGGACAAATCCAACAATCCAATCCCGAATATCAACTATGAAAAGGGAGAGAATATTGCTCTCACCAAATTCACTCCCGGACGAGCACCCAATTTGTTACGCTTGCCTGGCTCAGGACAAGGTGACAAAAAGGGAGACGACACATGGAGAACAATAATAGGAGATTTATTAAAGAATAATATGTTAAATGGAAATAATGATAAAGTAAATAGTAACAACAAACAAAAAGGCTGCTGGTCGACAAGGAAGAGACCGAGTCCATCAATTTGACCCTCTCTTAAAGTTCCTGGGACAATCAGGATGATCACCCCCACCTGTGCCCATCTGGAACCAAAAGAGAAGGTCAACAGGTGTATGGCGCCCACTGGTGGTACCAGTGTGGATCGTCACACTGCACGTGACCCACAATCCAACAGCGAACAACAAACAACAGACAACAGTACAACCCATACCTGGCGCCTACATTCCGGCCCCTAATTATTACAATTACTACACATAAATAATTAACAATACATTACAATTTTCTTTGCAATTTCTTTTGCGCAAGGAGTTCATAGTCCGTTAGTCCATTGTAGATCTTGATCCGATCTTCTTGAGTCGAGTCAAGTCAAGTCTAGGACAGAGGTTACTAGCACTTATCCTTTAGGAGTGAACCAAGTCATGTCAAAAGATTAGCCTTCACAGCTCCGTCGACTCCTGAAGAAGGCAAATCTTGGTCACAGGCCTGCAGAGACAGCTGGTCCGGGTCTTAATCCGGACTTGTCGCACAAGTCCTCTTCTATCTGGAATTGTTTCGGTGATCCTCCCAATGATCCAGGAATTCCGAGGTGCAGAATCATCCACTATGAGCACTATGTCCCCGGGGATGAAATTCCGCTTGGCCTTTGTCCATTTCTGTCGTTCCTGTAATTGTGGCAAGTACTCCCTAATCCACCTTTTCCAAAACAGATCAGACATGTATTGGACTTGCTTCCATCTCCGGCGTGCATAGCTGTCCTCCTTGTGAAACAGACCAGGTGGTAAGCAGGGTTTGGCTTTGAGAAGCAGAAGGTGATTGGGTGTTAATGCTTCCAAATCATTTGGATCTGTGGATTCCTTGGTGAGGGGTCTACTATTGAGAATTGATTCCACTTCGCAGAGTACTGTATGGAGTCCCTCCTCATCCAGACTTTGTGTCCTCAAAGTGGAATTAAGAATCTTTCTAATGGAACGAATTAATCTCTCCCATGCTCCGCCGTGATGTGATCCGGTAGGAGGGTTAAAGGTCCACTTGATTCCCTTCAACGAGAGCACATCATTGATTTGTTCCAGGTTCCATCCTTCAATTGCTCGTTTCAGCTCACGCTCTGCACCGATGAAGTTGGTGCCATTGTCGGAGCGTAGCTCTTTGATCTGTCTTCTTCTCACAATGAAGCGCCGCAAGGCGTTAATAAATGAATCTGTGTCCAGAGATGAGGCGACTTCAAGGTGTACTGCTCTCATTGTCAAACATGTGAAGATCACTCCATATCTTTTCACGAGACTCCTACCACGCTTGATGTCAAAGGGACCAAAATAGTCTACTCCGACATAACTGAAGGGAGGTTCTTCTGCTGAAACTCTGTCACCAGGCAAGTCTGCCATTTGCTGTTGACCTGCAGCTCCATGTAACCGACGACAGACTACACACTTGGATATGATCTTCCTTATGGCAACACTGGCAGCAGGAATCCAGTAGCGCTGGCGCAGCCTTGACAACATGTGGTTCCTACCACCATGGCCAACCTCTTGATGAATCTGTCGTAGGATGAGGTCTGAGATATGGAGATCTTTAGCAATTATGGCTGGATGTTTAGACTCTTCGGGCATGGCAGCCTTACTAAGTCGTCCTCCGACTCTCAACACACCATCTTCCAGTATTGGGTTGAGCTTGTAAATGTGACTGTTTCCTTTCACGCACTCTCCCTTTTGGAGGCAAGAGAACTCTTCAGAGAACCTTCTCCTTTGACATAACTTGATTATCTCCAGTTCAGCTTCTTTGATCTCTTCCAACGAGAGACAACCACGACAGAGCTTATTATGCATCTCCTTGTTGAGAACATCTTTGTGTCGAGTTGCATTTGACGCAGACTGAGCAAGACTTGCCGTGACTTCTCTCCTCTTTCTGTTATTCAAAAATACGTTTCTGAGCCTCAGGATCCATCCCATCACTCTTGTGAGACGTGTCCAAGATGAGCTGCGGTTGATCAAACCCGTCACAGCATCATTCTCCTCTTGTTCCACAGAAACAATGGCAGCTGACCCCTTGACCTCCGGGTCTCCAGATGGAAGTTCTCCCAAGTTGTCTGGGTTGACAGGCCAAGCTTCCTCTGTTTGCCTGAGAAATGAAGGACCAGATATCCATGTTTCGTTTTTGAGGAATAGCTCCGCCTTCACGCCTCTGGAGGCAAGGTCCGCAGGATTGTGCGCAGTACTCACGTACCTCCACTGTGATGCATCAGACATCTTGAGAATCTCTGTGACTCTGTTCGCTACAAAGATGCGAAACCTTGATGTTTCGTTCTTGATGTATTTCAGTACAGCGGTACTGTCTGACCAGAAAACAGAGTCTTGCAGCTGCAGTCTTAACTCTTTCCTCCACAGTTTATCCATGCGAACTGCCACAACTGCTGCGGTCAACTCCATACGTGGGATTGTCACAGGCTTTAAAGGTGCCACCCTGGATTTTCCCATTATGAAGGCGCTGTGTGTCTGAGAATGGTCATTGTGCAACAACAGATAAGTGACAGTACCATATCCCTCCTCACTTGCGTCAGCAAAATGATGCAGCTGGGCGCTGGTTACTTCTCCAAAGTTAGGGGGTTTTAAACATCATCTGATGCTGAAGCCCTCCAAAAGATGTAGTTATTTGACCCAGTCAACCCACTCCTGCACAACAGACGCTGGTATGACGTCGTCCCATCCTAGCCCTTTCCGGCACAGGTCTTGAAGGATCTTTTTAGCTGTGAAAACCACAGGGGCCACAATTCCCAGAGGGTCATAGAAAGAGCTGACGGTAGAAAGGATTCCTCTACGGGTCAATGGTCTGTCCTGAAAGGTTACACTGAACCTAAAGGTATCAGACTGGATACACCAACGCACCCCCAGTGCTCTCTCAACCGGTAGGATATCGTGGTCCAGATCCAGGTCTTTAACCTCCTTTGCTCTTTCATCCTCCGGTATTGCTGCCAGCACACGGCGACTGTTGCTTATCCATTTTGTTAAATGAAAGCCTCCCTTGGCACAGATGGTCCCCAAGTCCTGATGGAGGGATATGGCTTCCTGTTCTGAGGCTACAGAAGCGAGACAGTCGTCAACATAAAAACTATGCAGGATGGTCTCAAACACCTGTTGGCTGAAGAGCTGTTTGTTATCTTCGGCGCACTTCCGGAGAGCAAAATTAGCGCAGCTTGGGGATGATGTAGCCCCAAACAAATGGACAACCATCCTGTATTCCACCATACATTGACGGATGTCCCCATTTGGCCACCAGAGAAATCGGAGCAGGTCTGCATCTGTCTCCGGCACTCGAACTTGATGAAACATAGCCTCAATGTCGGACATCAGAACAATGGGCTCCTTCCTGAATCTGGTCAACACTCCAATCAATGTGCTTGTAAGGTCAGGTCCTTGCAGGAGATGTGCATTGAGCGATGCACCTTGAAATGATGCTCCACAATCGAAGACGACACAGATCTTTTTTTTCTTGGGATGGTATACCCCGTGATGAGGGATATACCAAACCTTGCCGTCACTGCGCTCCAGATCTGTGGTTGGCACCCTCTCTGCATATCCACTGGATATCAGGTCGTTCATGAAGGCAGCGTAGTCCTTGTGGAATGATGTGTCCCTGCTAAACCTCCTCTTCAGGTTGATGGTGCGTTGCTCTACAATTTTACGGTTGTTGGGAATGCTGATAATTGTGTTCTTTAAAGGCAAGGCCACGCTATAATGGCCATCAACAAGTTCCACAGTTTCGTTGGCCATTTCCAGAAACTTACGATCCTCCCTTGACAGCCCTAGCAGTTCATCCTGACTGTTTTCAGGGAAGTCTGTCTTGAACTGTTGGTTCCAGAGCTCGTCAAGTGTGACAGCAGAGATTCTATTGATGGTAACTACAGACTGCGTCACGGGACTATCACTGCCATCTCCCCCAAGTGGTCCGTTTACAGTCCATCCAAGCATCGTCTTGACTGCATAAGGCCCTCCATCCTCACTCCGGATGACTTCCAGGGGTTCCAAGGCTCTAGGAACATTCATGCCTATCAAAATCTCCACGTCTGCGTCTATCTGTGGCAGGTAGACATGTTTCAGATGAGGCCATTTTTCTAGGTCTTGCTGCCGTGGGATGTTGCTTCTATTAACCGGCATCTTATGTTGTGCAAAGATTTTTGGCATTTCACAGTACCAGTCACTGTCCAATCCAGCGACTTCCAAGTCAGATGCAATGCAACTGTCAACCACCTTCTCTTGGCCCATGGTGCGCAAAAGAATCCTTGTTTTTCTCCCAGAGAGATCCAGTTTATCCATCAGACCCATTGTGCAGAAGGACGCCGAACTTCCTGGGCCTAGAAAGGCGTAGGTTTCCACTGCCCTTTGACCTTTGCTTGATTTTACTTTCACTGGTACAATGGCAAGCTTACAGTTTTGGTCACCGGCCCCAGTGAGACCACTGGTTTGGACTTCAACTAAAGCACTGTCCACTGCTCTGTCCGAGTTGCTCCTGCTTTTCTCTGCCTCTGCTCCATTCTCCGTATAGTGGATGTGAAGTATGCTAGGGTGTCTTGAACCACATGTTTTGCAAGAGAGACGATTCCTGCACTCTTTGCTGATGTGTCTAGTGCACAAGCAGCCAAAGCAGACTCCATTCCTTTTCAGGAACTCCATCTTCTCACTATGAACTTTCCTCTCCAATAGAGTGCACGACTCCAGCGTGTGTCTGCCCTTGTTGCAGTAAAGGCAAGCCTTCTCAGGACCATCCTTAACCTTGTTTTCTGGTTGAGCCTCTCTTTCAACTGTCGTAACAGTCGTAGCAAAACTACTTCCTCTATCCTTTGAGCGAGGCATAGGTTTTGTTCTGCCACTTTCTTTGATTGCTACCATGGTTGGAGCATCTTGTATGTCTCCGAATACAGGGTCTGTAGCAATCTTCGCTTGACGGTCGATAAAAGTCACAATATCAGTGAACATAGCTCTTCGGCGATGCTTTTCCTGGATGTCACATGCCACTGTTCGCCACTTGTCCCTCAATTTGTAGGGCAACTTCTTGATCACAGTGAGCATATTCGCAGGTGTGTTCAAGTCACATAGATTATACACATCCTTCATGGCATTGCAACATCCACGCAAGAACAGGCTGTATGATTGTAAAGCCTTCCCATCCTCCGACTTAATTGATGGCCATGAAAATATTTTGTCCATGTAGGCGGATGCTATAACATGATTATTTCCAAAATGTTCATGGAGTAAAGCCTTTGCTATAGTGTATCCAGTGCCATCAGTCATGTGTTGGCAGCTTCTGACTAGCTGTTTTGGCTGCCCCCTGGTGTATTGCTCCAGATAATACAGGCAATCAACAGCATTGTCGGTCCTCCCTTCTATGGTCTGTTCAAATGACTGCATAAAAACATGGTATTGCAGAGGGTCGCCATCGAATACTTGGATGTCTCTTTTAGGCAGTGAAGCAAGACATTGTTGATGCACCAACATTGAAGTTATTTCGTTTTGTTTTTCCATTATAGACATAATGTTGTTCTGTTCACTGCTGCTGTTCCGGGAAAAGGGTTGTACATCTCTGTGAGGAGACAATGGAGGAGCTTCAGCCTTTGAGACCGTGCTCCGTGTCTTTCTGAGCGCTGAAGGGCCCTGGTGGAGATATTTGGCTCCATCAGATTGCCTTTGCTTTGGGCTTGAGCCTCCAAGGTGTTGATTTATATTTCCAGGTTGTCCTCTTCCATCCTTTCCATCTTTATGTGGCGTAAAAGTATCTGCATTAATGTTGAGGCCCTTTTCAAAGTAAGATTCCATGCCATCCAATTTCCGAGAAACAGTGCTCCGCACGCTTGACCTAGAGGCTCTTAAAACATTCACCTTTGCCACGGATGCGGCTATGTCTGCTTCAAGATGAAGTTGTTCCTTTCGTTTTCTTATTTGCTCCTCCTGTTCTTCAAGGACGTGCCTTCGTTTTCTTATTTGCTCCTCCTGTTCTTCAAGGACGTGCTTTTCCTTGAGCAACTTTTGCCGAGCAAGTAAAGCAGCTACTTCAGCCTCTGCTCTGAGACGTGCAGATGCAGTTGAGGAAACATTAGATCTTGAACGGTGGTTCCTGCTGCTTTGATTTGATACGCTGTCCCATGGTGCAATTTCATCCTGGGTGTCATGTTGAAGAATTTTATGAAACTGAGGCTTTTCTCCATTTTCAACATCCTCCTGTGCTCCATTTTTCTCATCTGAAGCCTCCTCATGCTGGGGCCTTTCCGTATTAGTCTCTGACGGAGGTTTGCTTGGAGGTCTTCTGATTACTGAGAACCAGGCTCTAACATCCTCAATAAATCCTTCATTGTGTTTATTGATTTTGGAGAACCAGTCATTTTGGGTTTTTTGTTCATCAGTTGGGATTAAGGGCATCAGAGAGTCATGCAATGCAATGGTATTTTCAGATAATTGTATCAAATCATCAAATTGTGCTTTAACCCCTGAAACATTTTCATCATCTTTCATAAGCTCTTTGAGAGACTATCAGAGCTTGTATTTGGTACACTTTCCTTTTACGCTCCTTCTGGATTGACTCGATTTTATTTGCCAGGGCCTTCTCAGTGATAATTATTTTCCGTTTCTCCTTTTCAAGTTTGCCAACAGTTGAACCAGCCTTTATTTCACTCATTTTGAATGCGCAAAAAAATGATCGCAATGAGAATCCAATGCGAAGCCAGCCACATCAACAGCCACAGCAATCATATAAAAAAGCAACGCATATTCAGCGCAGAGTCAAATCCACACACAACCGGGCCCAAAGGGCATCAAACGGCGGTCCAGACACCGCATAAACCCACACAGCGACAATCAACACACCGACACGACAACGCCAGTTTCCACTCAGCAGTAACCCGTTCAAACAAATCAATTTAACAGCAGAACGAAACAGGTTACATACCGCTGGTCACAATGCAATGTTGTCCGGCTGATGCGCTCTCAAGCGGTGAGCCCTGGGTCCCGTGTGTGTGGGATCAATCATTCAATAATTCAATAATCCACTCCGCGTCCGCGTGTGGCTTGTCGGGTCCTTCTGTGGCTCCAATCCGTCCAGGTTTTTCTCAGTTTTTGCTGACAATGTTGGGCGACTATTAAAAACAAAGTTTGTCGCCGAGAGGCTAAGTAGGGGAAAAATACCTGCCCGACGCGCTGGCTGTCAATGAATCACTGTTCCCGAAAAGTAAGTTTGGTATATTTATTGTATATAAAAACAAAGGGTGAAACGGTATCACAAAACATTAAAAACAGCGTTCCAAGATATTCCAACAGTGACTTGTTGAAGCGGTCAGCAAAAGTAGGACTTCCCAACTCACCCCCTCTCCTGCCATTCACACAATTCCGACAGGGGAACAGCTGATTTCAATACTACCACTGACGCACCACCAACACCACGTGACTCGAATCCCTGCACGTGACCCACAATCCAACAGCGAACAACAAACAACAGACAACAGTACAACCCATACCTGGCGCCTACATTCCGGCCCCTAATTATTACAATTACTACACATAAATAATTAACAATACATTACAATTTTCTTTGCAATTTCTTTTGCGCAAGGAGTTCATAGTCCGTTAGTCCATTGTAGATCTTGATCCGACCTTCTTGAGTCGAGTCAAGTCAAGTCTAGGACAGAGGTTACTAGCACTTATCCTTTAGGAGTGAACCAAGTCATGTCAAAAGATTAGCCTTCACAGCTCCGCCGACTCCTGAAGAAGGCAAATCTTGGTCACAGGCCTGCAGAGACAGCTGGTCCGGGTCTTAATCCGGACTTGTCGCACAAGTCCTCTTCTATCTGGAATTGTTTCGGTGATCCTCCCAATGATCCAGGAATTCCGAGGTGCAGAATCATCCACTATGAGCACTATGTCCCCGGGGATGAAATTCCGCTTGGCCTTTGTCCATTTCTGTCGTTCCTGTAATTGTGGCAAGTACTCCCTAATCCACCTTTTCCAAAACAGATCAGACATGTATTGGACTTGCTTCCATCTCCGGCATGCATAGCTGTCCTCCTTGTGAAACAGACCAGGTGGTAAGCAGGGTTTGGCTTTGAGAAGCAGAAGGTGATTGGGTGTTAATGCTTCCAAATCATTTGGATCTGTGGATTCCTTGGTGAGGGGTCTACTATTGAGAATTGATTCCACTTCGCAGAGTACTGTATGGAGTCCCTCCTCATCCAGACTTTGTGTCCTCAAAGTGGAATTAAGAATCTTTCTAATGGAACGAATTAATCTCTCCCATGCTCCGCCGTGATGTGATCCGGTAGGAGGGTTAAAGGTCCACTTGATTCCCTTCAACGAGAGCACATCATTGATTTGTTCCAGGTTCCATCCTTCAATTGCTCGTTTCAGCTCACGCTCTGCCAAAGTCAAATGTTATTATCCCACTAGGAGAAATTTGGTTGCAGCCAGGTATTCAAAACACACTCAATCCATCATAAATACAACATGACACATGACATACCACACAGGACACAGAGACAACAATACAGTACAGTGCAAGATCACTTCATGTGAAGACAAAGGACGAGCAAATTGCTATGTGCAGAAAGCACTCAGTGCAATCCTTTGTGGAAACTCAGCCTGATAATTGCTGTGTCAAAAAAGAGTCTTTGAATTTAATAAATGAATTCAGATAGAGGTAGAGTGGGAATAGAGGCACCATTGCACTTCCCAACACTTGTGATGGACCTGCACTTCATAAATACCTGCATTTATGCACAATGATTAGCCTACTTGCAAAGATTGTGATTATATGTATTTAGACAACTCCACTTATTGTGCAAAGGTCACTCTAGAAAAGAGTGTTGAATGATTAAGGTGGACATGTAAAATGTCATCATGAAAACAAATGTTCACCTGATGAAATGCTGATTGCCAGTTATGAACTTGTAAGAGTCTCTAGGCACAGAGGGAGGTCGACACAGAGGAACAGTTGCAGAATAGGTATTTATTGTCTACAGCACGGCTCAGCAACGTCACTGACGTTCTGAGCCCGTTGTTCAAAATAATAAATAATAAAGAATAAGTCCAGCGTGCGGCCGTCACTGCCGTCACGCCCGCTGCGTCCCCTTTCGGGACTTGGTCCGCTGGCCGACTCTCGGCGACACGCCCCCCCTCGGGACCCGTTCGCTCCCCGGCAGAGCCCTCGCTCTCTCTCCGCTGCTCTCCCTTTCGGGACCCGCTCCGTCTGCCCGGCTCCCCGCACCTCACCCCCTTTCGGGATCTCGTGCGTCCTCGCCGCGGCTCTCTCTCTCTCTCTCTCTCTCTCTCCCAGTGCGTCTCCGTGCGGCAGGTACTTCCTGCCCTTCTCATCTCCTGAGGGAACAAACACACACAGGTTAAATAGACCAGTGGGATAACGAGTCTGATCACTGACACCTGTCCGTAATCAGCCCATTATTCCCCCCCCAACGGCAGTCTGGCTCCCTCTGCAGGCCAGAACGCGCCATGCTCCCCACACACCCCCACCGCCAGTTCGAGGCCGGGGACACCACCGGCCGATAGCCTACTCCCCCCCCCCCCCATCACGGGAGAGGAAGTCGGCCACGACCATCTGCGCCCCCAGCCTATGAACCACCGTGAAGTTGAAGGGTTGCAACGCGAGGTACCACCGGGTGATCCTCGTGTTGGTATCCTTCATGCGGTGGAGCCACTGTAGGGGAGCATGGTCGGAGTAGAGGGTGAACGAGCGCCCCAGCAGGTAGTACCGGAGGGCGCCGACCGTCCACCGAATGACCAGACACTCCTTCTCCACCGTGCTGTACCTGCCCTCCCGCTCCGACAGCTTTCGGCTCAGGTACAGCACCGGACGGTCGGCTCCCTCCACCTGCTGGGTCAGCACCGCCCCCAGCCCTCTATCCGACGCGTCTGTCTGCAGAGAAAAATGAATGTTAAAGTTAGGAGCATACAAGACTGTCTCCCCACAGAGGGCGTTCTTAATCCCATCGAACGCTACTTGGCACAGCTCAGTCCATTGGACCGGATCCGGGGCCCCCTTCCGGGTGAGGTTGGTAAAGGGGCTGGCCAGCTCCGAGAACCCCGGCACAAACTGCCGGTAGTAGCTGGCCAGTCCCAGGAACCGCCTCACGTCCTTCCGGGTCCTGGGCCACGGGGCGGCGGTGATCGCAGTGGTTTTGTCCATCAATGTCATCTAAGTACGCCGCAGCATACGCAGAGTGCGGCCGCAGAATACGTGAGGGTGAGGGTATGACAGTATGGGCCAGATTTAAATCCATGCTGACAGACCACTGCTAGACCACTTGACCACTCCAGGCCTCTGAAGGCTTCACTGTGAGTATATAGAGTAGCCTAAATAATAATAATAATAATAATAATAATAATAATAATAGTAACCTTGTCTCGGACGGTGACCTTATGACAGCAATGAAAGTGTAATGTCTGTCAGAGTGGAATTCTACATCTCAATGGCAAAGGTTGCCAGCCACCAGGTATCCTCGTTCCATAAGGGGAAAACACTATACGTAGCGTTGTAACGGCATAACAAAACAATAGCAGTCGAGTCCACTCGTCTTCCTTAAGCTGATTTACTACTACTTACTACTACTACTACTACTACTAAGGATTAAATATAATATATAGGCTAGTATTGCCAGTGTACATTTAAGCAATATCACACGAGAGGGAGTGTGTTATACTGAATATCAGCACGGCTGTGATTCGGTCGTAGGTACGAGGCCGCAACTGAACTTCAAATGGACTGTTGCCTAGTAACCTGAACACAAACAATGTAGTCTAATTAGCGGTCATTTAGTAGAACATCTGTGCAGCGGAGTGATACATATAGTTAAAAGTCCCAGTGCTGTTATACTGTATATCGTAACTCATGGAATGCCTCTTGTCCAATCAAATGACTTGGTCGGAACTAACTGTTGTATAATGTGTACTATTCGGTAACATGTTCTAGTTTGAACTAATTGTATAAGACTGAGTCCAGATTAGACAATCTGATCTGTGTTGAACAGCTGCATAAGTAGTAGGGTTGGGAGGACTGAACAACAACAGCAGCAACACCCTGGTCCCCCTGTCGTCCTGCCACACGTACCCAACATTGAGGTGGTCCACCAGAGCTTCTGTCAGACAGGTGGCAGCTGTTATTGCCTCACGTCTGCGTCTCTCTGTGCAGGGCGAATCAAAGCACAACACACACACACAGACACAGACACAGACACACACACACACACACACACACACACACACACACACACACACAGTGCATGGAAGTTAAACACTTTGTATCATGGAGTCATATATTGTACACACACGTTGCTGCCATTTCAAAACAAGGGTGCATTCGTAAATTCGCTCATAAAGGGACCAAGTAATTCGATTGGACAAGAGGCATCACACGAGTGCTGATCAGATTTCCACAGCGTGTTTACGAACACACCCCAAGACACAACATGTCAAAGCTCAGTAGCCCCAACACAACCCCATGGAGCAGTATCATGCCAACGAACAATATTAAACACATCATGTTTGCTACATGTATGCCAACCCTAAACCATAAACACGGCGACACCTTCAGGCAGAAACATGGAGGATAATCAGACAGTTTGACAGCCGGTTTGTTTTTAGCATATCTGGCTAGCTGCTAGCACACAGAACCTGAGTTTCTCTCCTCTCACCGACCTTGCAGTTCTTTTCGCTCGTTCTGTTTCACCTGGTGCTCCTTTAATAAACGAGACAGCATGTTGGCGTGTTGCTTAATGTGTTCTTAGTTGAGTTAATGTTTTAATGTCTGTTCATTTAGTATGCGCTACGATGAGCCAAGCTAACTGGCAGCAGGAAGAACAGCAGCAGTCTCGTCACATGACTGCAACTCTCGCGTGATTTGAAAGGTTTGAACGTTCGAAAGGTTTGAACGTTCGAAATGATGTAACGTTCGAAAGGTTTAAATATCCTAAAAGTCGCTATAATTCCGTTAGCTTCTCCGTGGTCTAGTGGTTACGTCGGGGGACACTAGTGGTTCTGGCCTATTAAGGTCGCAGTCGCACTGGGAGATCGAGTGCGACCTGTACGTCAGAACCTTGATCTGGACCGTTGATCCATAACAATAAAGCTAGATCACCACCCAGCACCCGAGAAGCTACGTTTTTATATTTATTGACCGTGAACTGTCTTCTTAAAGCTACGTTATTGTGTGTTGTCAGCCATGTCATCTCAAGGTCGCCGGTTCGAATCCAGCCGCGGACAGAACGAGCCTGTCATCCCTGCTCTCTCTCACCCATCTTTCCTGTCAATATCTACTGCCTCTATCCCATTAAAGCAGAAATGCCTTAAACATTGCGTACATAGTTACTAACTGACGCTAGGAGTTAGAGCTATAGTCCTGATAGGTCATAGCTGGGCTAGCATTAATTTAATTTTAATTTTAACTTTGCCATTTAGCAGACGTTTTAATCCAAAGCGATTTACAATTACGAATTACAGGGACACTCCCCCTGGAGTAACTGAAGGCTAAGTGCCTTACTCAAGGGCACACTAGTAGTGGTGTGGTTTCAGGCGGGATTTGAACTCACAACCTTCCGATCACAAGTCCAACTCACTACCACTAGACCACTACACCACCACTACCCCCGCATTAACGTCAGCAGAGTTTACCAGCGGTAAATAAGTCGCATAATATAGGCTATAAGATCCTGAGTAATTCCCTATTCTTTAGAGAAATAATACCTACATATGTGAACTAATTGATAGGCTAGCTCCAATCCCTCAATGACCCGGACCCCCTGGGACTCAAATTAAAATATGGAAAGATATCGGCCTACATAGATGCACAATATCAAGCTTATGGGTCGCAAATGGGTTACAATGGTCCTGGACAAATCGTCTGCTAAATGACTGTAACCCCTTAGGCGACATTTGCACTTGAACAAAATAAATCAAATAGCCTACGAAACATGCATTGATTTATAGGCCATGCCGTTGATAGATATACATGTATTTACAACTATATACGATTCAATGCGTGAATCTCAGTCGGGGAGTTCATTTGTATTTCTATCATGCTTTTCATTTCGTTTTGTTCTGTGTTTAGAACAACAAAATATGGTGTCTGGAAAGTCAACCTATGCTTAACTCTGGGTGAAATAGGCTATGTTTGCTTTGTTTTGATATAAGGCGTTCGTGGATGTTTTGACAACATTATTATGAATATAAATAATACAATGAATATTAGCCTATTACAATCATGAAAATCAGAATGATGTTCATGTTTCTATAAGAATCTCCCTTCATCTACAGAAAGAGGAGGTAACCTACATGCTGGGAGTAATGACTGTATTTTGAAGTTACAAACATAAGGCTTGGAGTTATTTAAACATGTAATTGTATACAGGCCCCATATGGCAAATTAGATTATTGTCCATATTAATTATTATCCAAAAATATGGTGATGATGATGGTGATGATGGTGATGATGAGGATGATGATGGTGATGATGATGATGGTGATGATGATGATGATGATGATGATGGTGATGATGATGATGATGATGATGATGATAGTGATGGTGATGGTGATGATGATGGTGATGATGATGATGATGATGGTGATGATGATGGTGATGATGATGATGGTGATGATGATGGTGATGATGATGATGGTGATGATGATGATGATTGTTGGGCGACTATTAAAAACAAAGTTTGTCGCCGAGAGGCTAAGTAGGGGAAAACAACCTGCCCGACGCGCTGGCTGTCAATGAATCACTGTTCCCGAAAAGTAAGTTTGGTATATTTTATTGTATATAAAAACAAAGGGTGAAACGGTATCACAAAACATTAAAAACAGCGTCCCAAGATATTCCAACAGTGACTTGTTGAAGCGGTCAGCAAAAGTAGGACTTCCCAACTCACCCCCTCTCCTGCCATTCACACAATTCCGACAGGTGAACAGCTGATTTCAATACTACCACTGACGCACCACCAACACCACGTGACTCGAATCCCTGCACGTGACCCACAATCCAACAGCGAACAACAAACAACAGACAACAGTACAACCCATACCTGGCGCCTACATTCCGGCCCCTAATTATTACAATTACTACACATAAATAATTAACAATACATTACAATTTTCTTTGCAATTTCTTTTGCGCAAGGAGTTCATAGTCCGTTAGTCCATTGTAGATCTTGATCCGATCTTCTTGAGTCGAGTCAAGTCAAGTCTAGGACAGAGGTTACTAGCACTTATCCTTTAGGAGTGAACCAAGTCATGTCAAAAGATTAGCCTTCACAGCTCCGTCGACTCCTGAAGAAGGCAAATCTTGGTCACAGGCCTGCAGAGACAGCTGGTCCGGGTCTTAATCCGGACTTGTCGCACAAGTCCTCTTCTATCTGGAATTGTTTCGGTGATCCTCCCAATGATCCAGGAATTCCGAGGTGCAGAATCATCCACTATGAGCACTATGTCCCCGGGGATGAAATTCCGCTTGGCCTTTGTCCATTTCTGTCGTTCCTGTAATTGTGGCAAGTACTCCCTAATCCACCTTTTCCAAAACAGATCAGACATGTATTGGACTTGCTTCCATCTCCGGCGTGCATAGCTGTCCTCCTTGTGAAACAGACCAGGTGGTAAGCAGGGTTTGGCTTTGAGAAGCAGAAGGTGATTGGGTGTTAATACTTCCAAATCATTTGGATCTGTGGATTCCTTGGTGAGGGGTCTACTATTGAGAATTGATTCCACTTCGCAGAGTACTGTATGGAGTCCCTCCTCATCCAGACTTTGTGTCCTCAAAGTGGAATTAAGAATCTTTCTAATGGAACGAATTAATCTCTCCCATGCTCCGCCGTGATGTGATCCGGTAGGAGGGTTAAAGGTCCACTTGATTCCCTTCAACGAGAGCACATCATTGATTTGTTCCAGGTTCCATCCTTCAATTGCTCGTTTCAGCTCACGCTCTGCACCGATGAAGTTGGTGCCATTGTCGGAGCGTAGCTCTTTGATCTGTCTTCTTCTCACAATGAAGCGCCGCAAGGCGTTAATAAATGAATCTGTGTCCAGAGATGAGGCGACTTCAAGGTGTACTGCTCTCATTGTCAAACATGTGAAGATCACTCCATATCTTTTCACGAGACTCCTACCACGCTTGATGTCAAAGGGACCAAAATAGTCTACTTCGACATAACTGAAGGGAGGTTCTTCTGCTGAAACTCTGTCACCAGGCAAGTCTGCCATTTGCTGTTGACCTGCAGCTCCATGTAACCGACGACAGACTACACACTTGGATATGATCTTCCTTATGGCAACACTGGCAGCAGGAATCCAGTAGCGCTGGCGCAGCCTTGACAACATGTGGTTCCTACCACCATGGCCAACCTCTTGATGAATCTGTCGTAGGATGAGGTCTGAGATATGGAGATCTTTAGCAATTATGGCTGGATGTTTAGACTCTTCGGGCATGGCAGCCTTACTAAGTCGTCCTCCGACTCTCAACACACCATCTTCCAGTATTGGGTTGAGCTTGTAAATGTGACTGTTTCCTTTCACGCACTCTCCCTTTTGGAGGCAAGAGAACTCTTCAGAGAACCTTCTCCTTTGACATAACTTGATTATCTCCAGTTCAGCTTCTTTGATCTCTTCCAACGAGAGACAACCACGACAGAGCTTATTATGCATCTCCTTGTTGAGAACATCTTTGTGTCGAGTTGCATTTGACGCAGACTGAGCAAGACTTGCCGTGACTTCTCTCCTCTTTCTGTTATTCAAAAATACGTTTCTGAGCCTCAGGATCCATCCCATCACTCTTGTGAGACGTGTCCAAGATGAGCTGCGGTTGATCAAACCCGTCACAGCATCATTCTCCTCTTGTTCCACAGAAACAATGGCAGCTGACCCCTTGACCTCCGGGTCTCCAGATGGAAGTTCTCCCAAGTTGTCTGGGTTGACAGGCCAAGCTTCCTCTGTTTGCCTGAGAAATGAAGGACCAGATATCCATGTTTCGTTTTTGAGGAATAGCTCCGCCTTCACGCCTCTGGAGGCAAGGTCCGCAGGATTGTGCGCAGTACTCACGTACCTCCACTGTGATGCATCAGACATCTTGAGAATCTCTGTGACTCTGTTCGCTACAAAGATGCGAAACCTTGATGTTTCGTTCTTGATGTATTTCAGTACAGCGGTACTGTCTGACCAGAAAACAGAGTCTTGCAGCTGCAGTCTTAACTCTTTCCTCCACAGTTTATCCATGCGAACTGCCACAACTGCTGCGGTCAACTCCATACGTGGGATTGTCACAGGCTTTAAAGGTGCCACCCTGGATTTTCCCATTATGAAGGCGCTGTGTGTCTGAGAATGGTCATTGTGCAACAACAGATAAGTGACAGTACCATATCCCTCCTCACTTGCGTCAGCAAAATGATGCAGCTGGGCGCTGGTTACTTCTCCAAAGTTAGGGGGTTTTAAACATCATCTGATGCTGAAGCCCTCCAAAAGATGTAGTTATTTGACCCAGTCAACCCACTCCTGCACAACAGACGCTGGTATGACGTCGTCCCATCCTAGCCCTTTCCGGCACAGGTCTTGAAGGATCTTTTTAGCTGTGAAAACCACAGGGGCCACAATTCCCAGAGGGTCATAGAAAGAGCTGACGGTAGAAAGGATTCCTCTACGGGTCAATGGTCTGTCCTGAAAGGTTACACTGAACCTAAAGGTATCAGACTGGATACACCAACGCACCCCCAGTGCTCTCTCAACCGGTAGGATATCGTGGTCCAGATCCAGGTCTTTAACCTCCTTTGCTCTTTCATCCTCCGGTATTGCTGCCAGCACACGGCGACTGTTGCTTATCCATTTTGTTAAATGAAAGCCTCCCTTGGCACAGATGGTCCCCAAGTCCTGATGGAGGGATATGGCTTCCTGTTCTGAGGCTACAGAAGCGAGACAGTCGTCAACATAAAAACTATGCAGGATGGTCTCAAACACCTGTTGGCTGAAGAGCTGTTTGTTATCTTCGGCGCACTTCCGGAGAGCAAAATTAGCGCAGCTTGGGGATGATGTAGCCCCAAACAAATGGACAACCATCCTGTATTCCACCATACATTGACGGATGTCCCCATTTGGCCACCAGAGAAATCGGAGCAGGTCTGCATCTGCCTCCGGCACTCGAACTTGATGAAACATAGCCTCAATGTCGGACATCAGAACAATGGGCTCCTTCCTGAATCTGGTCAACACTCCAATCAATGTGCTTGTAAGGTCAGGTCCTTGCAGGAGATGTGCATTGAGCGATGCACCTTGAAATGATGCTCCACAATCGAAGACGACACAGATCTTTTTTTTCTTGGGATGGTATACCCCGTGATGAGGGATATACCAAACCTTGCCGTCACTGCGCTCCAGATCTGTGGTTGGCACCCTCTCTGCATATCCACTGGATATCAGGTCGTTCATGAAGGCAGCGTAGTCCTTGTGGAATGATGTGTCCCTGCTAAACCTCCTCTTCAGGTTGATGGTGCGTTGCTCTACAATTTTACGGTTGTTGGGAATGCTGATAATTGTGTTCTTTAAAGGCAAGGCCACGCTATAATGGCCATCAACAAGTTCCACAGTTTCGTTGGCCATTTCCAGAAACTTACGATCCTCCCTTGACAGCCCTAGCAGTTCATCCTGACTGTTTTCAGGGAAGTCTGTCTTGAACTGTTGGTTCCAGAGCTCGTCAAGTGTGACAGCAGAGATTCTATTGATGGTAACTACAGACTGCGTCACGGGACTATCACTGCCATCTCCCCCAAGTGGTCCGTTTACAGTCCATCCAAGCATCGTCTTGACTGCATAAGGCCCTCCATCCTCACTCCGGATGACTTCCAGGGGTTCCAAGGCTCTAGGAACATTCATGCCTATCAAAATCTCCACGTCTGCGTCTATCTGTGGCAGGTAGACATGTTTCAGATGAGGCCATTTTTCTAGGTCTTGCTGCCGTGGGATGTTGCTTCTATTAACCGGCATCTTATGTTGTGCAAAGATTTTTGGCATTTCACAGTACCAGTCACTGTCCAATCCAGCGACTTCCAAGTCAGATGCAATGCAACTGTCAACCACCTTCTCTTGGCCCATGGTGCGCAAAAGAATCCTTGTTTTTCTCCCAGAGAGATCCAGTTTATCCATCAGACCCATTGTGCAGAAGGACGCCGAACTTCCTGGGCCTAGAAAGGCGTAGGTTTCCACTGCCCTTTGACCTTTGCTTGATTTTACTTTCACTGGTACAATGGCAAGCTTACAGTTTTGGTCACCGGCCCCAGTGAGACCACTGGTTTGGACTTCAACTAAAGCACTGTCCACTGCTCTGTCCGAGTTGCTCCTGCTTTTCTCTGCCTCTGCTCCATTCTCCGTATAGTGGATGTGAAGTATGCTAGGGTGTCTTGAACCACATGTTTTGCAAGAGAGACGATTCCTGCACTCTTTGCTGATGTGTCTAGTGCACAAGCAGCCAAAGCAGACTCCATTCCTTTTCAGGAACTCCATCTTCTCACTATGAACTTTCCTCTCCAATAGAGTGCACGACTCCAGCGTGTGTCTGCCCTTGTTGCAGTAAAGGCAAGCCTTCTCAGGACCATCCTTAACCTTGTTTTCTGGTTGAGCCTCTCTTTCAACTGTCGTAACAGTCGTAGCAAAACTACTTCCTCTATCCTTTGAGCGAGGCATAGGTTTTGTTCTGCCACTTTCTTTGATTGCTACCATGGTTGGAGCATCTTGTATGTCTCCGAATACAGGGTCTGTAGCAATCTTCGCTTGACGGTCGATAAAAGTCACAATATCAGTGAACATAGCTCTTCGGCGATGCTTTTCCTGGATGTCACATGCCACTGTTCGCCACTTGTCCCTCAATTTGTAGGGCAACTTCTTGATCACAGTGAGCATATTCGCAGGTGTGTTCAAGTCACATAGATTATACACATCCTTCATGGCATTGCAACATCCACGCAAGAACAGGCTGTATGATTGTAAAGCCTTCCCATCCTCCGACTTAATTGATGGCCATGAAAATATTTTGTCCATGTAGGCGGATGCTATAACATGATTATTTCCAAAATGTTCATGGAGTAAAGCCTTTGCTATAGTGTATCCAGTGCCATCAGTCATGTGTTGGCAGCTTCTGACTAGCTGTTTTGGCTGCCCCCTGGTGTATTGCTCCAGATAATACAGGCAATCAACAGCATTGTCGGTCCTCCCTTCTATGGTCTGTTCAAATGACTCCATAAAAACATGGTATTGCAGAGGGTCGCCATCGAATACTTGGATGTCTCTTTTAGGCAGTGAAGCAAGACATTGTTGATGCACCAACATTGAAGTTATTTCGTTTTGTTTTTCCATTATAGACATAATGTTGTTCTGTTCACTGCTGCTGTTCCGGGAAAAGGGTTGTACATCTCTGTGAGGAGACAATGGAGGAGCTTCAGCCTTTGAGACCGTGCTCCGTGTCTTTCTGAGCGCTGAAGGGCCCTGGTGGAGATATTTGGCTCCATCAGATTGCCTTTGCTTTGGGCTTGAGCCTCCAAGGTGTTGATTTATATTTCCAGGTTGTCCTCTTCCATCCTTTCCATCTTTATGTGGCGTAAAAGTATCTGCATTAATGTTGAGGCCCTTTTCAAAGTAAGATTCCATGCCATCCAATTTCCGAGAAACAGTGCTCCGCACGCTTGACCTAGAGGCTCTTAAAACATTCACCTTTGCCACGGATGCGGCTATGTCTGCTTCAAGATGAAGTTGTTCCTTTCGTTTTCTTATTTGCTCCTCCTGTTCTTCAAGGACGTGCCTTCGTTTTCTTATTTGCTCCTCCTGTTCTTCAAGGACGTGCTTTTCCTTGAGCAACTTTTGCCGAGCAAGTAAAGCAGCTACTTCAGCCTCTGCTCTGAGACGTGCAGATGCAGTTGAGGAAACATTAGATCTTGAACGGTGGTTCCTGCTGCTTTGATTTGATACGCTGTCCCATGGTGCAATTTCATCCTGGGTGTCATGTTGAAGAATTTTATGAAACTGAGGCTTTTCTCCATTTTCAACATCCTCCTGTGCTCCATTTTTCTCATCTGAAGCCTCCTCATGCTGGGGCCTTTCCGTATTAGTCTCTGACGGAGGTTTGCTTGGAGGTCTTCTGATTACTGAGAACCAGGCTCTAACATCCTCAATAAATCCTTCATTGTGTTTATTGATTTTGGAGAACCAGTCATTTTGGGTTTTTTGTTCATCAGTTGGGATTAAGGGCATCAGAGAGTCATGCAATGCAATGGTATTTTCAGATAATTGTATCAAATCATCAAATTGTGCTTTAACCCCTGAAACATTTTCATCATCTTTCATAAGCTCTTTGAGAGACTATCAGAGCTTGTATTTGGTACACTTTCCTTTTACGCTCCTTCTGGATTGACTCGATTTTATTTGCCAGGGCCTTCTCAGTGATAATTATTTTCCGTTTCTCCTTTTCAAGTTTGCCAACAGTTGAACCAGCCTTTATTTCACTCATTTTGAATGCGCAAAAAAATGATCGCAATGAGAATCCAATGCGAAGCCAGCCACATCAACAGCCACAGCAATCATATAAAAAAGCAACGCATATTCAGCGCAGAGTCAAATCCACACACAACCGGGCCCAAAGGGCATCAAACGGCGGTCCAGACACCGCATAAACCCACACAGCGACAATCAACACACCGACACGACAACGCCAGTTTCCACTCAGCAGTAACCCGTTCAAACAAATCAATTTAACAGCAGAACGAAACAGGTTACATACCGCTGGTCACAATGCAATGTTGTCCGGCTGATGCGCTCTCAAGCGGTGAGCCCTGGGTCCCGTGTGTGTGGGATCAATCATTCAATAATTCAATAATCCACTCCGCGTCCGCGTGTGGCTTGTCGGGTCCTTCTGTGGCTCCAATCCGTCCAGGTTTTTCTCAGTTTTTGCTGACAATGTTGGGCGACTATTAAAAACAAAGTTTGTCGCCGAGAGGCTAAGTAGGGGAAAAATACCTGCCCGACGCGCTGGCTGTCAATGAATCACTGTTCCCGAAAAGTAAGTTTGGTATATTTATTGTATATAAAAACAAAGGGTGAAACGGTATCACAAAACATTAAAAACAGCGTTCCAAGATATTCCAACAGTGACTTGTTGAAGCGGTCAGCAAAAGTAGGACTTCCCAACTCACCCCCTCTCCTGCCATTCACACAATTCCGACAGGGGAACAGCTGATTTCAATACTACCACTGACGCACCACCAACACCACGTGACTCGAATCCCTGCACGTGACCCACAATCCAACAGCGAACAACAAACAACAGACAACAGTACAACCCATACCTGGCGCCTACATTCCGGCCCCTAATTATTACAATTACTACACATAAATAATTAACAATACATTACAATTTTCTTTGCAATTTCTTTTGCGCAAGGAGTTCATAGTCCGTTAGTCCATTGTAGATCTTGATCCGATCTTCTTGAGTCGAGTCAAGTCAAGTCTAGGACAGAGGTTACTAGCACTTATCCTTTAGGAGTGAACCAAGTCATGTCAAAAGATTAGCCTTCACAGCTCCGCCGACTCCTGAAGAAGGCAAATCTTGGTCACAGGCCTGCAGAGACAGCTGGTCCGGGTCTTAATCCGGACTTGTCGCACAAGTCCTCTTCTATCTGGAATTGTTTCGGTGATCCTCCCAATGATCCAGGAATTCCGAGGTGCAGAATCATCCACTATGAGCACTATGTCCCCGGGGATGAAATTCCGCTTGGCCTTTGTCCATTTCTGTCGTTCCTGTAATTGTGGCAAGTACTCCCTAATCCACCTTTTCCAAAACAGATCAGACATGTATTGGACTTGCTTCCATCTCCGGCATGCATAGCTGTCCTCCTTGTGAAACAGACCAGGTGGTAAGCAGGGTTTGGCTTTGAGAAGCAGAAGGTGATTGGGTGTTAATGCTTCCAAATCATTTGGATCTGTGGATTCCTTGGTGAGGGGTCTACTATTGAGAATTGATTCCACTTCGCAGAGTACTGTATGGAGTCCCTCCTCATCCAGACTTTGTGTCCTCAAAGTGGAATTAAGAATCTTTCTAATGGAACGAATTAATCTCTCCCATGCTCCGCCGTGATGTGATCCGGTAGGAGGGTTAAAGGTCCACTTGATTCCCTTCAACGAGAGCACATCATTGATTTGTTCCAGGTTCCATCCTTCAATTGCTCGTTTCAGCTCACGCTCTGCCAAAGTCAAATGTTATTATCCCACTAGGAGAAATTTGGTTGCAGCCAGGTATTCAAAACACACTCAATCCATCATAAATACAACATGACACATGACATACCACACAGGACACAGAGACAACAATACAGTACAGTGCAAGATCACTTCATGTGAAGACAAAGGACGAGCAAATTGCTATGTGCAGAAAGCACTCAGTGCAATCCTTTGTGGAAACTCAGCCTGATAATTGCTGTGTCAAAAAAGAGTCTTTGAATTTAATAAATGAATTCAGATAGAGGTAGAGTGGGAATAGAGGCACCATTGCACTTCCCAACACTTGTGATGGACCTGCACTTCATAAATACCTGCATTTATGCACAATGATTAGCCTACTTGCAAAGATTGTGATTATATGTATTTAGACAACTCCACTTATTGTGCAAAGGTCACTCTAGAAAAGAGTGTTGAATGATTAAGGTGGACATGTAAAATGTCATCATGAAAACAAATGTTCACCTGATGAAATGCTGATTGCCAGTTATGAACTTGTAAGAGTCTCTAGGCACAGAGGGAGGTCGACACAGAGGAACAGTTGCAGAATAGGTATTTATTGTCTACAGCACGGCTCAGCAACGTCACTGACGTTCTGAGCCCGTTGTTCAAAATAATAAATAATAAAGAATAAGTCCAGCGTGCGGCCGTTACTGCCGTCACGCCCGCTGCGTCCCCTTTCGGGACTTGGTCCGCTGGCCGACTCTCGGCGACACGCCCCCCCTCGGGACCCGTTCGCTCCCCGGCAGAGCCCTCGCTCTCTCTCCGCTGCTCTCCCTTTCGGGACCCGCTCCGTCTGCCCGGCTCCCCGCACCTCACCCCCTTTCGGGATCTCGTGCGTCCTCGCCGCGGCTCTCTCTCTCTCTCTCTCTCTCTCTCCCAGTGCGTCTCCGTGCGGCAGGTACTTCCTGCCCTTCTCATCTCCTGAGGGAACAAACACACACAGGTTAAATAGACCAGTGGGATAACGAGTCTGATCACTGACACCTGTCCGTAATCAGCCCATTATTCCCCCCCCAACGGCAGTCTGGCTCCCTCTGCAGGCCAGAACGCGCCATGCTCCCCACACACCCCCACCGCCAGTTCGAGGCCGGGGACACCACCGGCCGATAGCCTACTCCCCCCCCCCCCATCACGGGAGAGGAAGTCGGCCACGACCATCTGCGCCCCCAGCCTATGAACCACCGTGAAGTTGAAGGGTTGCAACGCGAGGTACCACCGGGTGATCCTCGTGTTGGTATCCTTCATGCGGTGGAGCCACTGTAGGGGAGCATGGTCGGAGTAGAGGGTGAACGAGCGCCCCAGCAGGTAGTACCGGAGGGCGCCGACCGTCCACCGAATGACCAGACACTCCTTCTCCACCGTGCTGTACCTGCCCTCCCGCTCCGACAGCTTTCGGCTCAGGTACAGCACCGGACGGTCGGCTCCCTCCACCTGCTGGGTCAGCACCGCCCCCAGCCCTCTATCCGACGCGTCTGTCTGCAGAGAAAAATGAATGTTAAAGTTAGGAGCATACAAGACTGTCTCCCCACAGAGGGCGTTCTTAATCCCATCGAACGCTACTTGGCACAGCTCAGTCCATTGGACCGGATCCGGGGCCCCCTTCCGGGTGAGGTTGGTAAAGGGGCTGGCCAGCTCCGAGAACCCCGGCACAAACTGCCGGTAGTAGCTGGCCAGTCCCAGGAACCGCCTCACGTCCTTCCGGGTCCTGGGCCACGGGGCGGCGGTGATCGCAGTGGTTTTGTCCATCAATGTCATCTAAGTACGCCGCAGCATACGCAGAGTGCGGCCGCAGAATACGTGAGGGTGAGGGTATGACAGTATGGGCCAGATTTAAATCCATGCTGACAGACCACTGCTAGACCACTTGACCACTCCAGGCCTCTGAAGGCTTCACTGTGAGTATATAGAGTAGCCTAAATAATAATAATAATAATAATAATAATAATAATAATAATAATAGTAACCTTGTCTCGGACGGTGACCTTATGACAGCAATGAAAGTGTAATGTCTGTCAGAGTGGAATTCTACATCTCAATGGCAAAGGTTGCCAGCCACCAGGTATCCTCGTTCCATAAGGGGAAAACACTATACGTAGCGTTGTAACGGCATAACAAAACAATAGCAGTCGAGTCCACTCGTCTTCCTTAAGCTGATTTACTACTACTTACTACTACTACTACTACTACTAAGGATTAAATATAATATATAGGCTAGTATTGCCAGTGTACATTTAAGCAATATCACACGAGAGGGAGTGTGTTATACTGAATATCAGCACGGCTGTGATTCGGTCGTAGGTACGAGGCCGCAACTGAACTTCAAATGGACTGTTGCCTAGTAACCTGAACACAAACAATGTAGTCTAATTAGCGGTCATTTAGTAGAACATCTGTGCAGCGGAGTGATACATATAGTTAAAAGTCCCAGTGCTGTTATACTGTATATCGTAACTCATGGAATGCCTCTTGTCCAATCAAATGACTTGGTCGGAACTAACTGTTGTATAATGTGTACTATTCGGTAACATGTTCTAGTTTGAACTAATTGTATAAGACTGAGTCCAGATTAGACAATCTGATCTGTGTTGAACAGCTGCATAAGTAGTAGGGTTGGGAGGACTGAACAACAACAGCAGCAACACCCTGGTCCCCCTGTCGTCCTGCCACACGTACCCAACATTGAGGTGGTCCACCAGAGCTTCTGTCAGACAGGTGGCAGCTGTTATTGCCTCACGTCTGCGTCTCTCTGTGCAGGGCGAATCAAAGCACAACACACACACACAGACACAGACACACACACACACACACACACACACACACACACACACACACAGTGCATGGAAGTTAAACACTTTGTATCATGGAGTCATATATTGTACACACACGTTGCTGCCATTTCAAAACAAGGGTGCATTCGTAAATTCGCTCATAAAGGGACCAAGTAATTCGATTGGACAAGAGGCAACACACGAGTGCTGATCAGATTTCCACAGCGTGTTTACGAACACACCCCAAGACACAACATGTCAAAGCTCAGTAGCCCCAACACAACCCCATGGAGCAGTATCATGCCAACGAACAATATTAAACACATCATGTTTGCTACATGTATGCCAACCCTAAACCATAAACACGGCGACACCTTCAGGCAGAAACATGGAGGATAATCAGACAGTTTGACAGCCGGTTTGTTTTTAGCATATCTGGCTAGCTGCTAGCACACAGAACCTGAGTTTCTCTCCTCTCACCGACATTGCAGTTCTTTTCGCTCGTTCTGTTTCACCTGGTGCTCCTTTAATAAACGAGACAGCATGTTGGCGTGTTGCTTAATGTGTTCTTAGTTGAGTTAATGTTTTAATGTCTGTTCATTTAGTATGCGCTACGATGAGCCAAGCTAACTGGCAGCAGGAAGAACAGCAGCAGTCTCGTCACATGACTGCAACTCTCGCGTGATTTGAAAGGTTTGAACGTTCGAAAGGTTTGAACGTTCGAAAGGTTTAAATATCCTAAAAGTCGTTATAATTCCGTTAGCTTCTCCGTGGTCTAGTGGTTACGTCGGGGGACACTAGTGGTTCTGGCCTATTAAGGTCGCAGTCGCACTGGGAGATCGAGTGCGACCTGTACGTCAGAACCTTGATCTGGACCGTTGATCCATAACAATAAAGCTAGATCACCACCCAGCACCCGAGAAGCTACGTTTTTATATTTATTGACCGTGAACTGTCTTCTTAAAGCTACGTTATTGTGTGTTGTCAGCCATGTCATCTCAAGGTCGCCGGTTCGAATCCAGCCGCGGACAGAACGAGCCTGTCATCCCTGCTCTCTCTCACCCATCTTTCCTGTCAATATCTACTGCCTCTATCCCATTAAAGCAGAAATGCCTTAAACATTGCGTACATAGTTACTAACTGACGCTAGGAGTTAGAGCTATAGTCCTGATAGGTCATAGCTGGGCTAGCATTAATTTAATTTTAATTTTAACTTTGCCATTTAGCAGACGTTTTAATCCAAAGCGATTTACAATTACGAATTACAGGGACACTCCCCCTGGAGTAACTGAAGGCTAAGTGCCTTACTCAAGGGCACACTAGTAGTGGTGTGGTTTCAGGCGGGATTTGAACTCACAACCTTCCGATCACAAGTCCAACTCACTACCACTAGACCACTACACCACCACTACCCCCGCATTAACGTCAGCAGAGTTTACCAGCGGTAAATAAGTCGCATAATATAGGCTATAAGACCCTGAGTAATTCCCTATTCTTTAGAGAAATAATACCTACATATGTGAACTAATTGATAGGCTAGCTCCAATCCCTCAATGACCCGGACCCCCTGGGACTCAAATTAAAATATGGAAAGATATCGGCCTACATAGATGCACAATATCAAGCTTATGGGTCGCAAATGGGTTACAATGGTCCTGGACAAATCGTCTGCTAAATGACTGTAACCCCTTAGGCGACATTTGCACTTGAACAAAATAAATCAAATAGCCTACGAAACATGCATTGATTTATAGGCCATGCCGTTGATAGATATACATGTATTTACAACTATATACGATTCAATGCGTGAATCTCAGTCGGGGAGTTCATTTGTATTTCTATCATGCTTTTCATTTCGTTTTGTTCTGTGTTTAGAACAACAAAATATGGTGTCTGGAAAGTCAACCTATGCTTAACTCTGGGTGAAATAGGCTATGTTTGCTTTGTTTTGATATAAGGCGTTCGTGGATGTTTTGACAACATTATTATGAATATAAATAATACAATGAATATTAGCCTATTACAATCATGAAAATCAGAATGATGTTCATGTTTCTATAAGAATCTCCCTTCATCTACAGAAAGAGGAGGTAACCTACATGCTGGGAGTAATGACTGTATTTTGAAGTTACAAACATAAGGCTTGGAGTTATTTAAACATGTAATTGTATACAGGCCCCATATGGCAAATTAGATTATTGTCCATATTAATTATTATCCAAAAATATGGTGATGATGATGGTGATGATGGTGATGATGAGGATGATGATGGTGATGATGATGATGGTGATGATGATGATGATGATGATGATGGTGATGATGATGATGATGATGATGATGATGATAGTGATGGTGATGGTGATGATGATGGTGATGATGATGATGATGGTGATGATGATGGTGATGATGATGATGGTGATGATGATGGTGATGATGATGATGATGGTGATGATGATGATGATTGTTGGGCGACTATTAAAAACAAAGTTTGTCGCCGAGAGGCTAAGTAGGGGAAAACAACCTGCCCGACGCGCTGGCTGTCAATGAATCACTGTTCCCGAAAAGTAAGTTTGGTATATTTATTGTATATAAAAACAAAGGGTGAAACGGTATCACAAAACATTAAAAACAGCGTCCCAAGATATTCCAACAGTGACTTGTTGAAGCGGTCAGCAAAAGTAGGACTTCCCAACTCACCCCCTCTCCTGCCATTCACACAATTCCGACAGGTGAACAGCTGATTTCAATACTACCACTGACGCACCACCAACACCACGTGACTCGAATCCCTGCACGTGACCCACAATCCAACAGCGAACAACAAACAACAGACAACAGTACAACCCATACCTGGCGCCTACATTCCGGCCCCTAATTATTACAATTACTACACATAAATAATTAACAATACATTACAATTTTCTTTGCAATTTCTTTTGCGCAAGGAGTTCATAGTCCGTTAGTCCATTGTAGATCTTGATCCGATCTTCTTGAGTCGAGTCAAGTCAAGTCTAGGACAGAGGTTACTAGCACTTATCCTTTAGGAGTGAACCAAGTCATGTCAAAAGATTAGCCTTCACAGCTCCGTCGACTCCTGAAGAAGGCAAATCTTGGTCACAGGCCTGCAGAGACAGCTGGTCCGGGTCTTAATCCGGACTTGTCGCACAAGTCCTCTTCTATCTGGAATTGTTTCGGTGATCCTCCCAATGATCCAGGAATTCCGAGGTGCAGAATCATCCACTATGAGCACTATGTCCCCGGGGATGAAATTCCGCTTGGCCTTTGTCCATTTCTGTCGTTCCTGTAATTGTGGCAAGTACTCCCTAATCCACCTTTTCCAAAAC
Source organism: Nansenia antarctica (assembly GCF_963989245.1). Taxonomy (NCBI): domain Eukaryota; kingdom Metazoa; phylum Chordata; class Actinopteri; order Argentiniformes; family Microstomatidae; genus Nansenia; species Nansenia antarctica. Next base: position 16,109,133 of record NC_137691.1, read on the forward strand.
AGATCAGACATGTATTGGACTTGCTTCCATCTCCGGCATGCATAGCTGTCCTCCTTGTGAAACAGACCAGGTGGTAAGCAGGGTTTGGCTTTGAGAAGCAGAAGGTGATTGGGTGTTAATGCTTCCAAATCATTTGGATCTGTGGATTCCTTGGTGAGGGGTCTACTATTGAGAATTGATTCCACTTCGCAGAGTACTGTATGGAGTCCCTCCTCATCCAGACTTTGTGTCCTCAAAGTGGAATTAAGAATCTTTCTAATGGAACGAATTAATCTCTCCCATGCTCCGCCGTGATGTGATCCGGTAGGAGGGTTAAAGGTCCACTTGATTCCCTTCAACGAGAGCACATCATTGATTTGTTCCAGGTTCCATCCTTCAATTGCTCGTTTCAGCTCACGCTCTGCCAAAGTCAAATGTTATTATCCCACTAGGAGAAATTTGGTTGCAGCCAGGTATTCAAAACACACTCAATCCATCATAAATACAACATGACACATGACATACCACACAGGACACAGAGACAACAATACAGTACAGTGCAAGATCACTTCATGTGAAGACAAAGGACGAGCAAATTGCTATGTGCAGAAAGCACTCAGTGCAATCCTTTGTGGAAACTCAGCCTGATAATTGCTGTGTCAAAAAAGAGTCTTTGAATTTAATAAATGAATTCAGATAGAGGTAGAGTGGGAATAGAGGCACCATTGCACTTCCCAACACTTGTGATGGACCTGCACTTCATAAATACCTGCATTTATGCACAATGATTAGCCTACTTGCAAAGATTGTGATTATATGTATTTAGACAACTCCACTTATTGTGCAAAGGTCACTCTAGAAAAGAGTGTTGAATGATTAAGGTGGACATGTAAAATGTCATCATGAAAACAAATGTTCACCTGATGAAATGCTGATTGCCAGTTATGAACTTGTAAGAGTCTCTAGGCACAGAGGGAGGTCGACACAGAGGAACAGTTGCAGAATAGGTATTTATTGTCTACAGCACGGCTCAGCAACGTCACTGACGTTCTGAGCCCGTTGTTCAAAATAATAAATAATAAAGAATAAGTCCAGCGTGCGGCCGTCACTGCCGTCACGCCCGCTGCGTCCCCTTTCGGGACTTGGTCCGCTGGCCGACTCTCGGCGACACGCCCCCCCTCGGGACCCGTTCGCTCCCCGGCAGAGCCCTCGCTCTCTCTCCGCTGCTCTCCCTTTCGGGACCCGCTCCGTCTGCCCGGCTCCCCGCACCTCACCCCCTTTCGGGATCTCGTGCGTCCTCGCCGCGGCTCTCTCTCTCTCTCTCTCTCTCTCTCCCAGTGCGTCTCCGTGCGGCAGGTACTTCCTGCCCTTCTCATCTCCTGAGGGAACAAACACACACAGGTTAAATAGACCAGTGGGATAACGAGTCTGATCACTGACACCTGTCCGTAATCAGCCCATTATTCCCCCCCCAACGGCAGTCTGGCTCCCTCTGCAGGCCAGAACGCGCCATGCTCCCCACACACCCCCACCGCCAGTTCGAGGCCGGGGACACCACCGGCCGATAGCCTACTCCCCCCCCCCCCCATCACGGGAGAGGAAGTCGGCCACGACCATCTGCGCCCCCAGCCTATGAACCACCGTGAAGTTGAAGGGTTGCAACGCGAGGTACCACCGGGTGATCCTCGTGTTGGTATCCTTCATGCGGTGGAGCCACTGTAGGGGAGCATGGTCGGAGTAGAGGGTGAACGAGCGCCCCAGCAGGTAGTACCGGAGGGCGCCGACCGTCCACCGAATGACCAGACACTCCTTCTCCACCGTGCTGTACCTGCCCTCCCGCTCCGACAGCTTTCGGCTCAGGTACAGCACCGGACGGTCGGCTCCCTCCACCTGCTGGGTCAGCACCGCCCCCAGCCCTCTATCCGACGCGTCTGTCTGCAGAGAAAAATGAATGTTAAAGTTAGGAGCATACAAGACTGTCTCCCCACAGAGGGCGTTCTTAATCCCATCGAACGCTACTTGGCACAGCTCAGTCCATTGGACCGGATCCGGGGCCCCCTTCCGGGTGAGGTTGGTAAAGGGGCTGGCCAGCTCCGAGAACCCCGGCACAAACTGCCGGTAGTAGCTGGCCAGTCCCAGGAACCGCCTCACGTCCTTCCGGGTCCTGGGCCACGGGGCGGCGGTGATCGCAGTGGTTTTGTCCATCAATGTCATCTAAGTACGCCGCAGCATACGCAGAGTGCGGCCGCAGAATACGTGAGGGTGAGGGTATGACAGTATGGGCCAGATTTAAATCCATGCTGACAGACCACTGCTAGACCACTTGACCACTCCAGGCCTCTGAAGGCTTCACTGTGAGTATATAGAGTAGCCTAAATAATAATAATAATAATAATAATAATAATAATAATAATAGTAACCTTGTCTCGGACGGTGACCTTATGACAGCAATGAAAGTGTAATGTCTGTCAGAGTGGAATTCTACATCTCAATGGCAAAGGTTGCCAGCCACCAGGTATCCTCGTTCCATAAGGGGAAAACACTATACGTAGCGTTGTAACGGCATAACAAAACAATAGCAGTCGAGTCCACTCGTCTTCCTTAAGCTGATTTACTACTACTTACTACTACTACTACTACTACTACTACTAAGGATTAAATATAATATATAGGCTAGTATTGCCAGTGTACATTTAAGCAATATCACACGAGAGGGAGTGTGTTATACTGAATATCAGCACGGCTGTGATTCGGTCGTAGGTACGAGGCCGCAACTGAACTTCAAATGGACTGTTGCCTAGTAACCTGAACACAAACAATGTAGTCTAATTAGCGGTCATTTAGTAGAACATCTGTGCAGCGGAGTGATACATATAGTTAAAAGTCCCAGTGCTGTTATACTGTATATCGTAACTCATGGAATGCCTCTTGTCCAATCAAATGACTTGGTCGGAACTAACTGTTGTATAATGTGTACTATTCGGTAACATGTTCTAGTTTGAACTAATTGTATAAGACTGAGTCCAGATGAGACAATCTGATCTGTGTTGAACAGCTGCATAAGTAGTAGGGTTGGGAGGACTGAACAACAACAGCAGCAACACCCTGGTCCCCCTGTCGTCCTGCCACACGTACCCAACATTGAGGTGGTCCACCAGAGCTTCTGTCAGACAGGTGGCAGCTGTTATTGCCTCACGTCTGCGTCTCTCTGTGCAGGGCGAATCAAAGCACAACACACACACACAGACACAGACACACACACACACACACACACACACACACACACACACACACACACACACACAGTGCATGGAAGTTAAACACTTTGTATCATGGAGTCATATATTGTACACACACGTTGCTGCCATTTCAAAACAAGGGTGCATTCGTAAATTCGCTCATAAAGGGACCAAGTAATTCGATTGGACAAGAGGCATCACACGAGTGCTGATCAGATTTCCACAGCGTGTTTACGAACACACCCCAAGACACAACATGTCAAAGCTCAGTAGCCCCAACACAACCCCATGGAGCAGTATCATGCCAACGAACAATATTAAACACATCATGTTTGCTACATGTATGCCAACCCTAAACCATAAACACGGCGACACCTTCAGGCAGAAACATGGAGGATAATCAGACAGTTTGACAGCCGGTTTGTTTTTAGCATATCTGGCTAGCTGCTAGCACACAGAACCTGAGTTTCTCTCCTCTCACCGACCTTGCAGTTCTTTTCGCTCGTTCTGTTTCACCTGGTGCTCCTTTAATAAACGAGACAGCATGTTGGCGTGTTGCTTAATGTGTTCTTAGTTGAGTTAATGTTTTAATGTCTGTTCATTTAGTATGCGCTACGATGAGCCAAGCTAACTGGCAGCAGGAAGAACAGCAGCAGTCTCGTCACATGACTGCAACTCTCGCGTGATTTGAAAGGTTTGAACGTTCGAAAGGTTTGAACGTTCGAAATGATGTAACGTTCGAAAGGTTTAAATATCCTAAAAGTCGTTATAATTCCGTTAGCTTCTCCGTGGTCTAGTGGTTACGTCGGGGGACACTAGTGGTTCTGGCCTATTAAGGTCGCAGTCGCACTGGGAGATCGAGTGCGACCTGTACGTCAGAACCTTGATCTGGACCGTTGATCCATAACAATAAAGCTAGATCACCACCCAGCACCCGAGAAGCTACGTTTTTATATTTATTGACCGTGAACTGTCTTCTTAAAGCTACGTTATTGTGTGTTGTCAGCCATGTCATCTCAAGGTCGCCGGTTCGAATCCAGCCGCGGACAGAACGAGCCTGTCATCCCTGCTCTCTCTCACCCATCTTTCCTGTCAATATCTACTGCCTCTATCCCATTAAAGCAGAAATGCCTTAAACATTGCGTACATAGTTACTAACTGACGCTAGGAGTTAGAGCTATAGTCCTGATAGGTCATAGCTGGGCTAGCATTAATTTAATTTTAATTTTAACTTTGCCATTTAGCAGACGTTTTAATCCAAAGCGATTTACAATTACGAATTACAGGGACACTCCCCCTGGAGTAACTGAAGGCTAAGTGCCTTACTCAAGGGCACACTAGTAGTGGTGTGGTTTCAGGCGGGATTTGAACTCACAACCTTCCGATCACAAGTCCAACTCACTACCACTAGACCACTACACCACCACTACCCCCGCATTAACGTCAGCAGAGTTTACCAGCGGTAAATAAGTCGCATAATATAGGCTATAAGACCCTGAGTAATTCCCTATTCTTTAGAGAAATAATACCTACATATGTGAACTAATTGATAGGCTAGCTCCAATCCCTCAATGACCCGGACCCCCTGGGACTCAAATTAAAATATGGAAAGATATCGGCCTACATAGATGCACAATATCAAGCTTATGGGTCGCAAATGGGTTACAATGGTCCTGGACAAATCGTCTGCTAAATGACTGTAACCCCTTAGGCGACATTTGCACTTGAACAAAATAAATCAAATAGCCTACGAAACATGCATTGATTTATAGGCCATGCCGTTGATAGATATACATGTATTTACAACTATATACGATTCAATGCGTGAATCTCAGTCGGGGAGTTCATTTGTATTTCTATCATGCTTTTCATTTCGTTTTGTTCTGTGTTTAGAACAACAAAATATGGTGTCTGGAAAGTCAACCTATGCTTAACTCTGGGTGAAATAGGCTATGTTTGCTTTGTTTTGATATAAGGCGTTCGTGGATGTTTTGACAACATTATTATGAATATAAATAATACAATGAATATTAGCCTATTACAATCATGAAAATCAGAATGATGTTCATGTTTCTATAAGAATCTCCCTTCATCTACAGAAAGAGGAGGTAACCTACATGCTGGGAGTAATGACTGTATTTTGAAGTTACAAACATAAGGCTTGGAGTTATTTAAACATGTAATTGTATACAGGCCCCATATGACAAATTAGATTATTGTCCATATTAATTATTATCCAAAAATATGGTGATGATGATGGTGATGATGGTGATGATGAGGATGATGATGGTGATGATGATGATGGTGATGATGATGATGATGATGATGATGGTGATGATGATGATGATGATGATGATGATAGTGATGGTGATGGTGATGATGATGGTGATGATGATGATGATGGTGATGATGATGGTGATGATGATGATGGTGATGATGATGGTGATGATGATGATGGTGATGATGATGATGATTGTTGGGCGACTATTAAAAACAAAGTTTGTCGCCGAGAGGCTAAGTAGGGGAAAACAACCTGCCCGACGCGCTGGCTGTCAATGAATCACTGTTCCCGAAAAGTAAGTTTGGTATATTTATTGTATATAAAAACAAAGGGTGAAACGGTATCACAAAACATTAAAAACAGCGTCCCAAGATATTCCAACAGTGACTTGTTGAAGCGGTCAGCAAAAGTAGGACTTCCCAACTCACCCCCTCTCCTGCCATTCACACAATTCCGACAGGTGAACAGCTGATTTCAATACTACCACTGACGCACCACCAACACCACGTGACTCGAATCCCTGCACGTGACCCACAATCCAACAGCGAACAACAAACAACAGACAACAGTACAACCCATACCTGGCGCCTACATTCCGGCCCCTAATTATTACAATTACTACACATAAATAATTAACAATACATTACAATTTTCTTTGCAATTTCTTTTGCGCAAGGAGTTCATAGTCCGTTAGTCCATTGTAGATCTTGATCCGATCTTCTTGAGTCGAGTCAAGTCAAGTCTAGGACAGAGGTTACTAGCACTTATCCTTTAGGAGTGAACCAAGTCATGTCAAAAGATTAGCCTTCACAGCTCCGTCGACTCCTGAAGAAGGCAAATCTTGGTCACAGGCCTGCAGAGACAGCTGGTCCGGGTCTTAATCCGGACTTGTCGCACAAGTCCTCTTCTATCTGGAATTGTTTCGGTGATCCTCCCAATGATCCAGGAATTCCGAGGTGCAGAATCATCCACTATGAGCACTATGTCCCCGGGGATGAAATTCCGCTTGGCCTTTGTCCATTTCTGTCGTTCCTGTAATTGTGGCAAGTACTCCCTAATCCACCTTTTCCAAAACAGATCAGACATGTATTGGACTTGCTTCCATCTCCGGCGTGCATAGCTGTCCTCCTTGTGAAACAGACCAGGTGGTAAGCAGGGTTTGGCTTTGAGAAGCAGAAGGTGATTGGGTGTTAATGCTTCCAAATCATTTGGATCTGTGGATTCCTTGGTGAGGGGTCTACTATTGAGAATTGATTCCACTTCGCAGAGTACTGTATGGAGTCCCTCCTCATCCAGACTTTGTGTCCTCAAAGTGGAATTAAGAATCTTTCTAATGGAACGAATTAATCTCTCCCATGCTCCGCCGTGATGTGATCCGGTAGGAGGGTTAAAGGTCCACTTGATTCCCTTCAACGAGAGCACATCATTGATTTGTTCCAGGTTCCATCCTTCAATTGCTCGTTTCAGCTCACGCTCTGCACCGATGAAGTTGGTGCCATTGTCGGAGCGTAGCTCTTTGATCTGTCTTCTTCTCACAATGAAGCGCCGCAAGGCGTTAATAAATGAATCTGTGTCCAGAGATGAGGCGACTTCAAGGTGTACTGCTCTCATTGTCAAACATGTGAAGATCACTCCATATCTTTTCACGAGACTCCTACCACGCTTGATGTCAAAGGGACCAAAATAGTCTACTCCGACATAACTGAAGGGAGGTTCTTCTGCTGAAACTCTGTCACCAGGCAAGTCTGCCATTTGCTGTTGACCTGCAGCTCCATGTAACCGACGACAGACTACACACTTGGATATGATCTTCCTTATGGCAACACTGGCAGCAGGAATCCAGTAGCGCTGGCGCAGCCTTGACAACATGTGGTTCCTACCACCATGGCCAACCTCTTGATGAATCTGTCGTAGGATGAGGTCTGAGATATGGAGATCTTTAGCAATTATGGCTGGATGTTTAGACTCTTCGGGCATGGCAGCCTTACTAAGTCGTCCTCCGACTCTCAACACACCATCTTCCAGTATTGGGTTGAGCTTGTAAATGTGACTGTTTCCTTTCACGCACTCTCCCTTTTGGAGGCAAGAGAACTCTTCAGAGAACCTTCTCCTTTGACATAACTTGATTATCTCCAGTTCAGCTTCTTTGATCTCTTCCAACGAGAGACAACCACGACAGAGCTTATTATGCATCTCCTTGTTGAGAACATCTTTGTGTCGAGTTGCATTTGACGCAGACTGAGCAAGACTTGCCGTGACTTCTCTCCTCTTTCTGTTATTCAAAAATACGTTTCTGAGCCTCAGGATCCATCCCATCACTCTTGTGAGACGTGTCCAAGATGAGCTGCGGTTGATCAAACCCGTCACAGCATCATTCTCCTCTTGTTCCACAGAAACAATGGCAGCTGACCCCTTGACCTCCGGGTCTCCAGATGGAAGTTCTCCCAAGTTGTCTGGGTTGACAGGCCAAGCTTCCTCTGTTTGCCTGAGAAATGAAGGACCAGATATCCATGTTTCGTTTTTGAGGAATAGCTCCGCCTTCACGCCTCTGGAGGCAAGGTCCGCAGGATTGTGCGCAGTACTCACGTACCTCCACTGTGATGCATCAGACATCTTGAGAATCTCTGTGACTCTGTTCGCTACAAAGATGCGAAACCTTGATGTTTCGTTCTTGATGTATTTCAGTACAGCGGTACTGTCTGACCAGAAAACAGAGTCTTGCAGCTGCAGTCTTAACTCTTTCCTCCACAGTTTATCCATGCGAACTGCCACAACTGCTGCGGTCAACTCCATACGTGGGATTGTCACAGGCTTTAAAGGTGCCACCCTGGATTTTCCCATTATGAAGGCGCTGTGTGTCTGAGAATGGTCATTGTGCAACAACAGATAAGTGACAGTACCATATCCCTCCTCACTTGCGTCAGCAAAATGATGCAGCTGGGCGCTGGTTACTTCTCCAAAGTTAGGGGGTTTTAAACATCATCTGATGCTGAAGCCCTCCAAAAGATGTAGTTATTTGACCCAGTCAACCCACTCCTGCACAACAGACGCTGGTATGACGTCGTCCCATCCTAGCCCTTTCCGGCACAGGTCTTGAAGGATCTTTTTAGCTGTGAAAACCACAGGGGCCACAATTCCCAGAGGGTCATAGAAAGAGCTGACGGTAGAAAGGATTCCTCTACGGGTCAATGGTCTGTCCTGAAAGGTTACACTGAACCTAAAGGTATCAGACTGGATACACCAACGCACCCCCAGTGCTCTCTCAACCGGTAGGATATCGTGGTCCAGATCCAGGTCTTTAACCTCCTTTGCTCTTTCATCCTCCGGTATTGCTGCCAGCACACGGCGACTGTTGCTTATCCATTTTGTTAAATGAAAGCCTCCCTTGGCACAGATGGTCCCCAAGTCCTGATGGAGGGATATGGCTTCCTGTTCTGAGGCTACAGAAGCGAGACAGTCGTCAACATAAAAACTATGCAGGATGGTCTCAAACACCTGTTGGCTGAAGAGCTGTTTGTTATCTTCGGCGCACTTCCGGAGAGCAAAATTAGCGCAGCTTGGGGATGATGTAGCCCCAAACAAATGGACAACCATCCTGTATTCCACCATACATTGACGGATGTCCCCATTTGGCCACCAGAGAAATCGGAGCAGGTCTGCATCTGCCTCCGGCACTCGAACTTGATGAAACATAGCCTCAATGTCGGACATCAGAACAATGGGCTCCTTCCTGAATCTGGTCAACACTCCAATCAATGTGCTTGTAAGGTCAGGTCCTTGCAGGAGATGTGCATTGAGCGATGCACCTTGAAATGATGCTCCACAATCGAAGACGACACAGATCTTTTTTTTCTTGGGATGGTATACCCCGTGATGAGGGATATACCAAACCTTGCCGTCACTGCGCTCCAGATCTGTGGTTGGCACCCTCTCTGCATATCCACTGGATATCAGGTCGTTCATGAAGGCAGCGTAGTCCTTGTGGAATGATGTGTCCCTGCTAAACCTCCTCTTCAGGTTGATGGTGCGTTGCTCTACAATTTTACGGTTGTTGGGAATGCTGATAATTGTGTTCTTTAAAGGCAAGGCCACGCTATAATGGCCATCAACAAGTTCCACAGTTTCGTTGGCCATTTCCAGAAACTTACGATCCTCCCTTGACAGCCCTAGCAGTTCATCCTGACTGTTTTCAGGGAAGTCTGTCTTGAACTGTTGGTTCCAGAGCTCGTCAAGTGTGACAGCAGAGATTCTATTGATGGTAACTACAGACTGCGTCACGGGACTATCACTGCCATCTCCCCCAAGTGGTCCGTTTACAGTCCATCCAAGCATCGTCTTGACTGCATAAGGCCCTCCATCCTCACTCCGGATGACTTCCAGGGGTTCCAAGGCTCTAGGAACATTCATGCCTATCAAAATCTCCACGTCTGCGTCTATCTGTGGCAGGTAGACATGTTTCAGATGAGGCCATTTTTCTAGGTCTTGCTGCCGTGGGATGTTGCTTCTATTAACCGGCATCTTATGTTGTGCAAAGATTTTTGGCATTTCACAGTACCAGTCACTGTCCAATCCAGCGACTTCCAAGTCAGATGCAATGCAACTGTCAACCACCTTCTCTTGGCCCATGGTGCGCAAAAGAATCCTTGTTTTTCTCCCAGAGAGATCCAGTTTATCCATCAGACCCATTGTGCAGAAGGACGCCGAACTTCCTGGGCCTAGAAAGGCGTAGGTTTCCACTGCCCTTTGACCTTTGCTTGATTTTACTTTCACTGGTACAATGGCAAGCTTACAGTTTTGGTCACCGGCCCCAGTGAGACCACTGGTTTGGACTTCAACTAAAGCACTGTCCACTGCTCTGTCCGAGTTGCTCCTGCTTTTCTCTGCCTCTGCTCCATTCTCCGTATAGTGGATGTGAAGTATGCTAGGGTGTCTTGAACCACATGTTTTGCAAGAGAGACGATTCCTGCACTCTTTGCTGATGTGTCTAGTGCACAAGCAGCCAAAGCAGACTCCATTCCTTTTCAGGAACTCCATCTTCTCACTATGAACTTTCCTCTCCAATAGAGTGCACGACTCCAGCGTGTGTCTGCCCTTGTTGCAGTAAAGGCAAGCCTTCTCAGGACCATCCTTAACCTTGTTTTCTGGTTGAGCCTCTCTTTCAACTGTCGTAACAGTCGTAGCAAAACTACTTCCTCTATCCTTTGAGCGAGGCATAGGTTTTGTTCTGCCACTTTCTTTGATTGCTACCATGGTTGGAGCATCTTGTATGTCTCCGAATACAGGGTCTGTAGCAATCTTCGCTTGACGGTCGATAAAAGTCACAATATCAGTGAACATAGCTCTTCGGCGATGCTTTTCCTGGATGTCACATGCCACTGTTCGCCACTTGTCCCTCAATTTGTAGGGCAACTTCTTGATCACAGTGAGCATATTCGCAGGTGTGTTCAAGTCACATAGATTATACACATCCTTCATGGCATTGCAACATCCACGCAAGAACAGGCTGTATGATTGTAAAGCCTTCCCATCCTCCGACTTAATTGATGGCCATGAAAATATTTTGTCCATGTAGGCGGATGCTATAACATGATTATTTCCAAAATGTTCATGGAGTAAAGCCTTTGCTATAGTGTATCCAGTGCCATCAGTCATGTGTTGGCAGCTTCTGACTAGCTGTTTTGGCTGCCCCCTGGTGTATTGCTCCAGATAATACAGGCAATCAACAGCATTGTCGGTCCTCCCTTCTATGGTCTGTTCAAATGACTGCATAAAAACATGGTATTGCAGAGGGTCGCCATCGAATACTTGGATGTCTCTTTTAGGCAGTGAAGCAAGACATTGTTGATGCACCAACATTGAAGTTATTTCGTTTTGTTTTTCCATTATAGACATAATGTTGTTCTGTTCACTGCTGCTGTTCCGGGAAAAGGGTTGTACATCTCTGTGAGGAGACAATGGAGGAGCTTCAGCCTTTGAGACCGTGCTCCGTGTCTTTCTGAGCGCTGAAGGGCCCTGGTGGAGATATTTGGCTCCATCAGATTGCCTTTGCTTTGGGCTTGAGCCTCCAAGGTGTTGATTTATATTTCCAGGTTGTCCTCTTCCATCCTTTCCATCTTTATGTGGCGTAAAAGTATCTGCATTAATGTTGAGGCCCTTTTCAAAGTAAGATTCCATGCCATCCAATTTCCGAGAAACAGTGCTCCGCACGCTTGACCTAGAGGCTCTTAAAACATTCACCTTTGCCACGGATGCGGCTATGTCTGCTTCAAGATGAAGTTGTTCCTTTCGTTTTCTTATTTGCTCCTCCTGTTCTTCAAGGACGTGCCTTCGTTTTCTTATTTGCTCCTCCTGTTCTTCAAGGACGTGCTTTTCCTTGAGCAACTTTTGCCGAGCAAGTAAAGCAGCTACTTCAGCCTCTGCTCTGAGACGTGCAGATGCAGTTGAGGAAACATTAGATCTTGAACGGTGGTTCCTGCTGCTTTGATTTGATACGCTGTCCCATGGTGCAATTTCATCCTGGGTGTCATGTTGAAGAATTTTATGAAACTGAGGCTTTTCTCCATTTTCAACATCCTCCTGTGCTCCATTTTTCTCATCTGAAGCCTCCTCATGCTGGGGCCTTTCCGTATTAGTCTCTGACGGAGGTTTGCTTGGAGGTCTTCTGATTACTGAGAACCAGGCTCTAACATCCTCAATAAATCCTTCATTGTGTTTATTGATTTTGGAGAACCAGTCATTTTGGGGTTTTTGTTCATCAGTTGGGATTAAGGGCATCAGAGAGTCATGCAATGCAATGGTATTTTCAGATAATTGTATCAAATCATCAAATTGTGCTTTAACCCCTGAAACATTTTCATCATCTTTCATAAGCTCTTTGAGAGACTATCAGAGCTTGTATTTGGTACACTTTCCTTTTACGCTCCTTCTGGATTGACTCGATTTTATTTGCCAGGGCCTTCTCAGTGATAATTATTTTCCGTTTCTCCTTTTCAAGTTTGCCAACAGTTGAACCAGCCTTTATTTCACTCATTTTGAATGCGCAAAAAAATGATCGCAATGAGAATCCAATGCGAAGCCAGCCACATCAACAGCCACAGCAATCATATAAAAAAGCAACGCATATTCAGCGCAGAGTCAAATCCACACACAACCGGGCCCAAAGGGCATCAAACGGCGGTCCAGACACCGCATAAACCCACACAGCGACAATCAACACACCGACACGACAACGCCAGTTTCCACTCAGCAGTAACCCGTTCAAACAAATCAATTTAACAGCAGAACGAAACAGGTTACATACCGCTGGTCACAATGCAATGTTGTCCGGCTGATGCGCTCTCAAGCGGTGAGCCCTGGGTCCCGTGTGTGTGGGATCAATCATTCAATAATTCAATAATCCACTCCGCGTCCGCGTGTGGCTTGTCGGGTCCTTCTGTGGCTCCAATCCGTCCAGGTTTTTCTCAGTTTTTGCTGACAATGTTGGGCGACTATTAAAAACAAAGTTTGTCGCCGAGAGGCTAAGTAGGGGAAAAATACCTGCCCGACGCGCTGGCTGTCAATGAATCACTGTTCCCGAAAAGTAAGTTTGGTATATTTATTGTATATAAAAACAAAGGGTGAAACGGTATCACAAAACATTAAAAACAGCGTTCCAAGATATTCCAACAGTGACTTGTTGAAGCGGTCAGCAAAAGTAGGACTTCCCAACTCACCCCCTCTCCTGCCATTCACACAATTCCGACAGGGGAACAGCTGATTTCAATACTACCACTGACGCACCACCAACACCACGTGACTCGAATCCCTGCACGTGACCCACAATCCAACAGCGAACAACAAACAACAGACAACAGTACAACCCATACCTGGCGCCTACATTCCGGCCCCTAATTATTACAATTACTACACATAAATAATTAACAATACATTACAATTTTCTTTGCAATTTCTTTTGCGCAAGGAGTTCATAGTCCGTTAGTCCATTGTAGATCTTGATCCGACCTTCTTGAGTCGAGTCAAGTCAAGTCTAGGACAGAGGTTACTAGCACTTATCCTTTAGGAGTGAACCAAGTCATGTCAAAAGATTAGCCTTCACAGCTCCGCCGACTCCTGAAGAAGGCAAATCTTGGTCACAGGCCTGCAGAGACAGCTGGTCCGGGTCTTAATCCGGACTTGTCGCACAAGTCCTCTTCTATCTGGAATTGTTTCGGTGATCCTCCCAATGATCCAGGAATTCCGAGGTGCAGAATCATCCACTATGAGCACTATGTCCCCGGGGATGAAATTCCGCTTGGCCTTTGTCCATTTCTGTCGTTCCTGTAATTGTGGCAAGTACTCCCTAATCCACCTTTTCCAAAACAGATCAGACATGTATTGGACTTGCTTCCATCTCCGGCATGCATAGCTGTCCTCCTTGTGAAACAGACCAGGTGGTAAGCAGGGTTTGGCTTTGAGAAGCAGAAGGTGATTGGGTGTTAATGCTTCCAAATCATTTGGATCTGTGGATTCCTTGGTGAGGGGTCTACTATTGAGAATTGATTCCACTTCGCAGAGTACTGTATGGAGTCCCTCCTCATCCAGACTTTGTGTCCTCAAAGTGGAATTAAGAATCTTTCTAATGGAACGAATTAATCTCTCCCATGCTCCGCCGTGATGTGATCCGGTAGGAGGGTTAAAGGTAGGGTTGGGTACCGAAAATCGGTACCGGTAGGTACCGGTTACTTTACATTCGGTATATACCCGTACCGAATCGCAAAGGAGATTTCGGTGCCTCATTTCGGTACTTTTCTATCTCGCGACGTCACATCGCCTGTTAAATTTCCACTCAGTGAAAGCAGCGAGTACGGAAGGATAACGAGAAGGTTGCTAATAGCAACTTCCGCTAGCGGGTTGGCGTAACGCGACGCTCGACTTATGGGTGTGTTCCGTAAACTCGTTCTGGAATTCTGATCACCACTCGTGGAATGCCTTCTGTCCAATCAAATGACTTGCTCCCCTTATGACGTCGGGCCCAGTGTGCGCTGCGACGCTCTCAGAGCGAGTTTACGAACGCAAGCCTTTGATTGGACAGTGCACTCCAGGATTCGACGCGTCTGTTGATGACGTTGTGCGGATGTGTGGCTGCGTCTCTGCGAGGAGGACAACATGATCGGGGATCTCCTGATATTCGGGTACTGTCCTTATCCTACTACTGTGTCTGAAAAATCAATCGTCATGTCAGCATGGACCAGAGAGGGGGAGGGGAGTAGTAGTAGCTGAGCGGCAACAGAGTTTGGATTTTGACGAGGTGGAGGGCTCCAGTTTATCAGAGTTATATTTCCTCTTGGTTCTGGGGGCTATGCAGGCCTCTTCACTAGATCCCTTTTCTAAGAATATTCTGATGTCCTTGAGGGGCTGCCGAACAAGTGTGTACTCGTATTCGACATCAGTACCAACGATAGGCACCCCCAGCTTAATGGAGTCCCCAAGGCTCAGGAGTTTTATTTTCATTTATTTTAATTTGAGTGTATATTTAACTAATATATATTGTGCCTCAGCAATAAAAAAGTGAAAAGCTGTTTAATGTTGTCGACCGTGTTATTATTATATATATATGTCATTTAAAAAAATCAAAAGTACCGAATTAAGTACCGTTTTGGTACCGGTACCGTTTTTAAAGTATCGGTTAGGTACCGGTACCGGATAAAACCCAAACGGTACCCAACCCTAGTTAAAGGTCCACTTGATTCCCTTCAACGAGAGCACATCATTGATTTGTTCCAGGTTCCATCCTTCAATTGCTCGTTTCAGCTCACGCTCTGCCAAAGTCAAATGTTATTATCCCACTAGGAGAAATTTGGTTGCAGCCAGGTATTCAAAACACACTCAATCCATCATAAATACAACATGACACATGACATACCACACAGGACACAGAGACAACAATACAGTACAGTGCAAGATCACTTCATGTGAAGACAAAGGACGAGCAAATTGCTATGTGCAGAAAGCACTCAGTGCAATCCTTTGTGGAAACTCAGCCTGATAATTGCTGTGTCAAAAAAGAGTCTTTGAATTTAATAAATGAATTCAGATAGAGGTAGAGTGGGAATAGAGGCACCATTGCACTTCCCAACACTTGTGATGGACCTGCACTTCATAAATACCTGCATTTATGCACAATGATTAGCCTACTTGCAAAGATTGTGATTATATGTATTTAGACAACTCCACTTATTGTGCAAAGGTCACTCTAGAAAAGAGTGTTGAATGATTAAGGTGGACATGTAAAATGTCATCATGAAAACAAATGTTCACCTGATGAAATGCTGATTGCCAGTTATGAACTTGTAAGAGTCTCTAGGCACAGAGGGAGGTCGACACAGAGGAACAGTTGCAGAATAGGTATTTATTGTCTACAGCACGGCTCAGCAACGTCACTGACGTTCTGAGCCCGTTGTTCAAAATAATAAATAATAAAGAATAAGTCCAGCGTGCGGCCGTCACTGCCGTCACGCCCGCTGCGTCCCCTTTCGGGACTTGGTCCGCTGGCCGACTCTCGGCGACACGCCCCCCCTCGGGACCCGTTCGCTCCCCGGCAGAGCCCTCGCTCTCTCTCCGCTGCTCTCCCTTTCGGGACCCGCTCCGTCTGCCCGGCTCCCCGCACCTCACCCCCTTTCGGGATCTCGTGCGTCCTCGCCGCGGCTCTCTCTCTCTCTCTCTCTCTCTCTCTCTCCCAGTGCGTCTCCGTGCGGCAGGTACTTCCTGCCCTTCTCATCTCCTGAGGGAACAAACACACACAGGTTAAATAGACCAGTGGGATAACGAGTCTGATCACTGACACCTGTCCGTAATCAGCCCATTATTCCCCCCCCAACGGCAGTCTGGCTCCCTCTGCAGGCCAGAACGCGCCATGCTCCCCACACACCCCCACCGCCAGTTCGAGGCCGGGGACACCACCGGCCGATAGCCTACTCCCCCCCCCCCCATCACGGGAGAGGAAGTCGGCCACGACCATCTGCGCCCCCAGCCTATGAACCACCGTGAAGTTGAAGGGTTGCAACGCGAGGTACCACCGGGTGATCCTCGTGTTGGTATCCTTCATGCGGTGGAGCCACTGTAGGGGAGCATGGTCGGAGTAGAGGGTGAACGAGCGCCCCAGCAGGTAGTACCGGAGGGCGCCGACCGTCCACCGAATGACCAGACACTCCTTCTCCACCGTGCTGTACCTGCCCTCCCGCTCCGACAGCTTTCGGCTCAGGTACAGCACCGGACGGTCGGCTCCCTCCACCTGCTGGGTCAGCACCGCCCCCAGCCCTCTATCCGACGCGTCTGTCTGCAGAGAAAAATGAATGTTAAAGTTAGGAGCATACAAGACTGTCTCCCCACAGAGGGCGTTCTTAATCCCATCGAACGCTACTTGGCACAGCTCAGTCCATTGGACCGGATCCGGGGCCCCCTTCCGGGTGAGGTTGGTAAAGGGGCTGGCCAGCTCCGAGAACCCCGGCACAAACTGCCGGTAGTAGCTGGCCAGTCCCAGGAACCGCCTCACGTCCTTCCGGGTCCTGGGCCACGGGGCGGCGGTGATCGCAGTGGTTTTGTCCATCAATGTCATCTAAGTACGCCGCAGCATACGCAGAGTGCGGCCGCAGAATACGTGAGGGTGAGGGTATGACAGTATGGGCCAGATTTAAATCCATGCTGACAGACCACTGCTAGACCACTTGACCACTCCAGGCCTCTGAAGGCTTCACTGTGAGTATATAGAGTAGCCTAAATAATAATAATAATAATAATAATAATAATAATAATAATAGTAACCTTGTCTCGGACGGTGACCTTATGACAGCAATGAAAGTGTAATGTCTGTCAGAGTGGAATTCTACATCTCAATGGCAAAGGTTGCCAGCCACCAGGTATCCTCGTTCCATAAGGGGAAAACACTATACGTAGCGTTGTAACGGCATAACAAAACAATAGCAGTCGAGTCCACTCGTCTTCCTTAAGCTGATTTACTACTACTTACTACTACTACTACTACTACTACTAAGGATTAAATATAATATATAGGCTAGTATTGCCAGTGTACATTTAAGCAATATCACACGAGAGGGAGTGTGTTATACTGAATATCAGCACGGCTGTGATTCGGTCGTAGGTACGAGGCCGCAACTGAACTTCAAATGGACTGTTGCCTAGTAACCTGAACACAAACAATGTAGTCTAATTAGCGGTCATTTAGTAGAACATCTGTGCAGCGGAGTGATACATATAGTTAAAAGTCCCAGTGCTGTTATACTGTATATCGTAACTCATGGAATGCCTCTTGTCCAATCAAATGACTTGGTCGGAACTAACTGTTGTATAATGTGTACTATTCGGTAACATGTTCTAGTTTGAACTAATTGTATAAGACTGAGTCCAGATTAGACAATCTGATCTGTGTTGAACAGCTGCATAAGTAGTAGGGTTGGGAGGACTGAACAACAACAGCAGCAACACCCTGGTCCCCCTGTCGTCCTGCCACACGTACCCAACATTGAGGTGGTCCACCAGAGCTTCTGTCAGACAGGTGGCAGCTGTTATTGCCTCACGTCTGCGTCTCTCTGTGCAGGGCGAATCAAAGCACAACACACAGACACACAGACACACACACACACACACACACACAGTGCATGGAAGTTAAACACTTTGTATCATGGAGTCATATATTGTACACACACGTTGCTGCCATTTCAAAACAAGGGTGCATTCGTAAATTCGCTCATAAAGGGACCAAGTAATTCGATTGGACAAGAGGCATCACACGAGTGCTGATCAGATTTCCACAGCGTGTTTACGAACACACCCCAAGACACAACATGTCAAAGCTCAGTAGCCCCAACACAACCCCATGGAGCAGTATCATGCCAACGAACAATATTAAACACATCATGTTTGCTACATGTATGCCAACCCTAAACCATAAACACGGCGACACCTTCAGGCAGAAACATGGAGGATAATCAGACAGTTTGACAGCCGGTTTGTTTTTAGCATATCTGGCTAGCTGCTAGCACACAGAACCTGAGTTTCTCTCCTCTCACCGACCTTGCAGTTCTTTTCGCTCGTTCTGTTTCACCTGGTGCTCCTTTAATAAACGAGACAGCATGTTGGCGTGTTGCTTAATGTGTTCTTAGTTGAGTTAATGTTTTAATGTCTGTTCATTTAGTATGCGCTACGATGAGCCAAGCTAACTGGCAGCAGGAAGAACAGCAGCAGTCTCGTCACATGACTGCAACTCTCGCGTGATTTGAAAGGTTTGAACGTTCGAAAGGTTTGAACGTTCGAAATGATGTAACGTTCGAAAGGTTTAAATATCCTAAAAGTCGTTATAATTCCGTTAGCTTCTCCGTGGTCTAGTGGTTACGTCGGGGGACACTAGTGGTTCTGGCCTATTAAGGTCGCAGTCGCACTGGGAGATCGAGTGCGACCTGTACGTCAGAACCTTGATCTGGACCGTTGATCCATAACAATAAAGCTAGATCACCACCCAGCACCCGAGAAGCTACGTTTTTATATTTATTGACCGTGAACTGTCTTCTTAAAGCTACGTTATTGTGTGTTGTCAGCCATGTCATCTCAAGGTCGCCGGTTCGAATCCAGCCGCGGACAGAACGAGCCTGTCATCCCTGCTCTCTCTCACCCATCTTTCCTGTCAATATCTACTGCCTCTATCCCATTAAAGCAGAAATGCCTTAAACATTGCGTACATAGTTACTAACTGACGCTAGGAGTTAGAGCTATAGTCCTGATAGGTCATAGCTGGGCTAGCATTAATTTAATTTTAATTTTAACTTTGCCATTTAGCAGACGTTTTAATCCAAAGCGATTTACAATTACGAATTACAGGGACACTCCCCCTGGAGTAACTGAAGGCTAAGTGCCTTACTCAAGGGCACACTAGTAGTGGTGTGGTTTCAGGCGGGATTTGAACTCACAACCTTCCGATCACAAGTCCAACTCACTACCACTAGACCACTACACCACCACTACCCCCGCATTAACGTCAGCAGAGTTTACCAGCGGTAAATAAGTCGCATAATATAGGCTATAAGACCCTGAGTAATTCCCTATTCTTTAGAGAAATAATACCTACATATGTGAACTAATTGATAGGCTAGCTCCAATCCCTCAATGACCCGGACCCCCTGGGACTCAAATTAAAATATGGAAAGATATCGGCCTACATAGATGCACAATATCAAGCTTATGGGTCGCAAATGGGTTACAATGGTCCTGGACAAATCGTCTGCTAAATGACTGTAACCCCTTAGGCGACATTTGCACTTGAACAAAATAAATCAAATAGCCTACGAAACATGCATTGATTTATAGGCCATGCCGTTGATAGATATACATGTATTTACAACTATATACGATTCAATGCGTGAATCTCAGTCGGGGAGTTCATTTGTATTTCTATCATGCTTTTCATTTCGTTTTGTTCTGTGTTTAGAACAACAAAATATGGTGTCTGGAAAGTCAACCTATGCTTAACTCTGGGTGAAATAGGCTATGTTTGCTTTGTTTTGATATAAGGCGTTCGTGGATGTTTTGACAACATTATTATGAATATAAATAATACAATGAATATTAGCCTATTACAATCATGAAAATCAGAATGATGTTCATGTTTCTATAAGAATCTCCCTTCATCTACAGAAAGAGGAGGTAACCTACATGCTGGGAGTAATGACTGTATTTTGAAGTTACAAACATAAGGCTTGGAGTTATTTAAACATGTAATTGTATACAGGCCCCATATGGCAAATTAGATTATTGTCCATATTAATTATTATCCAAAAATATGGTGATGATGATGGTGATGATGGTGATGATGAGGATGATGATGGTGATGATGATGATGGTGATGATGATGATGATGATGATGGTGATGATGATGATGATGATGATAGTGATGGTGATGGTGATGATGATGGTGATGATGATGATGATGGTGATGATGATGGTGATGATGATGATGGTGATGATGATGGTGATGATGATGATGGTGATGATGATGATGATTGTTGGGCGACTATTAAAAACAAAGTTTGTCGCCGAGAGGCTAAGTAGGGGAAAACAACCTGCCCGACGCGCTGGCTGTCAATGAATCACTGTTCCCGAAAAGTAAGTTTGGTATATTTATTGTATATAAAAACAAAGGGTGAAACGGTATCACAAAACATTAAAAACAGCGTCCCAAGATATTCCAACAGTGACTTGTTGAAGCGGTCAGCAAAAGTAGGACTTCCCAACTCACCCCCTCTCCTGCCATTCACACAATTCCGACAGGTGAACAGCTGATTTCAATACTACCACTGACGCACCACCAACACCACGTGACTCGAATCCCTGCACGTGACCCACAATCCAACAGCGAACAACAAACAACAGACAACAGTACAACCCATACCTGGCGCCTACATTCCGGCCCCTAATTATTACAATTACTACACATAAATAATTAACAATACATTACAATTTTCTTTGCAATTTCTTTTGCGCAAGGAGTTCATAGTCCGTTAGTCCATTGTAGATCTTGATCCGATCTTCTTGAGTCGAGTCAAGTCAAGTCTAGGACAGAGGTTACTAGCACTTATCCTTTAGGAGTGAACCAAGTCATGTCAAAAGATTAGCCTTCACAGCTCCGTCGACTCCTGAAGAAGGCAAATCTTGGTCACAGGCCTGCAGAGACAGCTGGTCCGGGTCTTAATCCGGACTTGTCGCACAAGTCCTCTTCTATCTGGAATTGTTTCGGTGATCCTCCCAATGATCCAGGAATTCCGAGGTGCAGAATCATCCACTATGAGCACTATGTCCCCGGGGATGAAATTCCGCTTGGCCTTTGTCCATTTCTGTCGTTCCTGTAATTGTGGCAAGTACTCCCTAATCCACCTTTTCCAAAACAGATCAGACATGTATTGGACTTGCTTCCATCTCCGGCATGCATAGCTGTCCTCCTTGTGAAACAGACCAGGTGGTAAGCAGGGTTTGGCTTTGAGAAGCAGAAGGTGATTGGGTGTTAATGCTTCCAAATCATTTGGATCTGTGGATTCCTTGGTGAGGGGTCTACTATTGAGAATTGATTCCACTTCGCAGAGTACTGTATGGAGTCCCTCCTCATCCAGACTTTGTGTCCTCAAAGTGGAATTAAGAATCTTTCTAATGGAACGAATTAATCTCTCCCATGCTCCGCCGTGATGTGATCCGGTAGGAGGGTTAAAGGTCCACTTGATTCCCTTCAACGAGAGCACATCATTGATTTGTTCCAGGTTCCATCCTTCAATTGCTCGTTTCAGCTCACGCTCTGCCAAAGTCAAATGTTATTATCCCACTAGGAGAAATTTGGTTGCAGCCAGGTATTCAAAACACACTCAATCCATCATAAATACAACATGACACATGACATACCACACAGGACACAGAGACAACAATACAGTACAGTGCAAGATCACTTCATGTGAAGACAAAGGACGAGCAAATTGCTATGTGCAGAAAGCACTCAGTGCAATCCTTTGTGGAAACTCAGCCTGATAATTGCTGTGTCAAAAAAGAGTCTTTGAATTTAATAAATGAATTCAGATAGAGGTAGAGTGGGAATAGAGGCACCATTGCACTTCCCAACACTTGTGATGGACCTGCACTTCATAAATACCTGCATTTATGCACAATGATTAGCCTACTTGCAAAGATTGTGATTATATGTATTTAGACAACTCCACTTATTGTGCAAAGGTCACTCTAGAAAAGAGTGTTGAATGATTAAGGTGGACATGTAAAATGTCATCATGAAAACAAATGTTCACCTGATGAAATGCTGATTGCCAGTTATGAACTTGTAAGAGTCTCTAGGCACAGAGGGAGGTCGACACAGAGGAACAGTTGCAGAATAGGTATTTATTGTCTACAGCACGGCTCAGCAACGTCACTGACGTTCTGAGCCCGTTGTTCAAAATAATAAATAATAAAGAATAAGTCCAGCGTGCGGCCGTCACTGCCGTCACGCCCGCTGCGTCCCCTTTCGGGACTTGGTCCGCTGGCCGACTCTCGGCGACACGCCCCCCCTCGGGACCCGTTCGCTCCCCGGCAGAGCCCTCGCTCTCTCTCCGCTGCTCTCCCTTTCGGGACCCGCTCCGTCTGCCCGGCTCCCCGCACCTCACCCCCTTTCGGGATCTCGTGCGTCCTCGCCGCGGCTCTCTCTCTCTCTCTCTCTCTCTCTCTCTCCCAGTGCGTCTCCGTGCGGCAGGTACTTCCTGCCCTTCTCATCTCCTGAGGGAACAAACACACACAGGTTAAATAGACCAGTGGGATAACGAGTCTGATCACTGACACCTGTCCGTAATCAGCCCATTATTCCCCCCCCAACGGCAGTCTGGCTCCCTCTGCAGGCCAGAACGCGCCATGCTCCCCACACACCCCCACCGCCAGTTCGAGGCCGGGGACACCACCGGCCGATAGCCTACTCCCCCCCCCCCCATCACGGGAGAGGAAGTCGGCCACGACCATCTGCGCCCCCAGCCTATGAACCACCGTGAAGTTGAAGGGTTGCAACGCGAGGTACCACCGGGTGATCCTCGTGTTGGTATCCTTCATGCGGTGGAGCCACTGTAGGGGAGCATGGTCGGAGTAGAGGGTGAACGAGCGCCCCAGCAGGTAGTACCGGAGGGCGCCGACCGTCCACCGAATGACCAGACACTCCTTCTCCACCGTGCTGTACCTGCCCTCCCGCTCCGACAGCTTTCGGCTCAGGTACAGCACCGGACGGTCGGCTCCCTCCACCTGCTGGGTCAGCACCGCCCCCAGCCCTCTATCCGACGCGTCTGTCTGCAGAGAAAAATGAATGTTAAAGTTAGGAGCATACAAGACTGTCTCCCCACAGAGGGCGTTCTTAATCCCATCGAACGCTACTTGGCACAGCTCAGTCCATTGGACCGGATCCGGGGCCCCCTTCCGGGTGAGGTTGGTAAAGGGGCTGGCCAGCTCCGAGAACCCCGGCACAAACTGCCGGTAGTAGCTGGCCAGTCCCAGGAACCGCCTCACGTCCTTCCGGGTCCTGGGCCACGGGGCGGCGGTGATCGCAGTGGTTTTGTCCATCAATGTCATCTAAGTACGCCGCAGCATACGCAGAGTGCGGCCGCAGAATACGTGAGGGTGAGGGTATGACAGTATGGGCCAGATTTAAATCCATGCTGACAGACCACTGCTAGACCACTTGACCACTCCAGGCCTCTGAAGGCTTCACTGTGAGTATATAGAGTAGCCTAAATAATAATAATAATAATAATAATAATAATAATAATAGTAACCTTGTCTCGGACGGTGACCTTATGACAGCAATGAAAGTGTAATGTCTGTCAGAGTGGAATTCTACATCTCAATGGCAAAGGTTGCCAGCCACCAGGTATCCTCGTTCCATAAGGGGAAAACACTATACGTAGCGTTGTAACGGCATAACAAAACAATAGCAGTCGAGTCCACTCGTCTTCCTTAAGCTGATTTACTACTACTTACTACTACTACTACTACTACTAAGGATTAAATATAATATATAGGCTAGTATTGCCAGTGTACATTTAAGCAATATCACACGAGAGGGAGTGTGTTATACTGAATATCAGCACGGCTGTGATTCGGTCGTAGGTACGAGGCCGCAACTGAACTTCAAATGGACTGTTGCCTAGTAACCTGAACACAAACAATGTAGTCTAATTAGCGGTCATTTAGTAGAACATCTGTGCAGCGGAGTGATACATATAGTTAAAAGTCCCAGTGCTGTTATACTGTATATCGTAACTCATGGAATGCCTCTTGTCCAATCAAATGACTTGGTCGGAACTAACTGTTGTATAATGTGTACTATTCGGTAACATGTTCTAGTTTGAACTAATTGTATAAGACTGAGTCCAGATGAGACAATCTGATCTGTGTTGAACAGCTGCATAAGTAGTAGGGTTGGGAGGACTGAACAACAACAGCAGCAACACCCTGGTCCCCCTGTCGTCCTGCCACACGTACCCAACATTGAGGTGGTCCACCAGAGCTTCTGTCAGACAGGTGGCAGCTGTTATTGCCTCACGTCTGCGTCTCTCTGTGCAGGGCGAATCAAAGCACAACACACACACACAGACACAGACACACACACACACACACACACACACACACACACACACACACACACACACACAGTGCATGGAAGTTAAACACTTTGTATCATGGAGTCATATATTGTACACACACGTTGCTGCCATTTCAAAACAAGGGTGCATTCGTAAATTCGCTCATAAAGGGACCAAGTAATTCGATTGGACAAGAGGCATCACACGAGTGCTGATCAGATTTCCACAGCGTGTTTACGAACACACCCCAAGACACAACATGTCAAAGCTCAGTAGCCCCAACACAACCCCATGGAGCAGTATCATGCCAACGAACAATATTAAACACATCATGTTTGCTACATGTATGCCAACCCTAAACCATAAACACGGCGACACCTTCAGGCAGAAACATGGAGGATAATCAGACAGTTTGACAGCCGGTTTGTTTTTAGCATATCTGGCTAGCTGCTAGCACACAGAACCTGAGTTTCTCTCCTCTCACCGACCTTGCAGTTCTTTTCGCTCGTTCTGTTTCACCTGGTGCTCCTTTAATAAACGAGACAGCATGTTGGCGTGTTGCTTAATGTGTTCTTAGTTGAGTTAATGTTTTAATGTCTGTTCATTTAGTATGCGCTACGATGAGCCAAGCTAACTGGCAGCAGGAAGAACAGCAGCAGTCTCGTCACATGACTGCAACTCTCGCGTGATTTGAAAGGTTTGAACGTTCGAAAGGTTTGAACGTTCGAAATGATGTAACGTTCGAAAGGTTTAAATATCCTAAAAGTCGTTATAATTCCGTTAGCTTCTCCGTGGTCTAGTGGTTACGTCGGGGGACACTAGTGGTTCTGGCCTATTAAGGTCGCAGTCGCACTGGGAGATCGAGTGCGACCTGTACGTCAGAACCTTGATCTGGACCGTTGATCCATAACAATAAAGCTAGATCACCACCCAGCACCCGAGAAGCTACGTTTTTATATTTATTGACCGTGAACTGTCTTCTTAAAGCTACGTTATTGTGTGTTGTCAGCCATGTCATCTCAAGGTCGCCGGTTCGAATCCAGCCGCGGACAGAACGAGCCTGTCATCCCTGCTCTCTCTCACCCATCTTTCCTGTCAATATCTACTGCCTCTATCCCATTAAAGCAGAAATGCCTTAAACATTGCGTACATAGTTACTAACTGACGCTAGGAGTTAGAGCTATAGTCCTGATAGGTCATAGCTGGGCTAGCATTAATTTAATTTTAATTTTAACTTTGCCATTTAGCAGACGTTTTAATCCAAAGCGATTTACAATTACGAATTACAGGGACACTCCCCCTGGAGTAACTGAAGGCTAAGTGCCTTACTCAAGGGCACACTAGTAGTGGTGTGGTTTCAGGCGGGATTTGAACTCACAACCTTCCGATCACAAGTCCAACTCACTACCACTAGACCACTACACCACCACTACCCCCGCATTAACGTCAGCAGAGTTTACCAGCGGTAAATAAGTCGCATAATATAGGCTATAAGACCCTGAGTAATTCCCTATTCTTTAGAGAAATAATACCTACATATGTGAACTAATTGATAGGCTAGCTCCAATCCCTCAATGACCCGGACCCCCTGGGGCGAAATTAAAATATGGAAAGATATCGGCCTACATAGATGCACAATATCAAGCTTATGGGTCGCAAATGGGTTACAATGGTCCTGGACAAATCGTCTGCTAAATGACTGTAACCCCTTAGGCGACATTTGCACTTGAACAAAATAAATCAAATAGCCTACGAAACATGCATTGATTTATAGGCCATGCCGTTGATAGATATACATGTATTTACAACTATATACGATTCAATGCGTGAATCTCAGTCGGGGAGTTCATTTGTATTTCTATCATGCTTTTCATTTCGTTTTGTTCTGTGTTTAGAACAACAAAATATGGTGTCTGGAAAGTCAACCTATGCTTAACTCTGGGTGAAATAGGCTATGTTTGCTTTGTTTTGATATAAGGCGTTCGTGGATGTTTTGACAACATTATTATGAATATAAATAATACAATGAATATTAGCCTATTACAATCATGAAAATCAGAATGATGTTCATGTTTCTATAAGAATCTCCCTTCATCTACAGAAAGAGGAGGTAACCTACATGCTGGGAGTAATGACTGTATTTTGAAGTTACAAACATAAGGCTTGGAGTTATTTAAACATGTAATTGTATACAGGCCCCATATGGCAAATTAGATTATTGTCCATATTAATTATTATCCAAAAATATGGTGATGATGATGGTGATGATGGTGATGATGATGATGGTGATGATGATGATGATGATGATGATGGTGATGATGATGATGATGATGATGATAGTGATGGTGATGGTGATGATGATGGTGATGATGATGATGATGGTGATGATGATGGTGATGATGATGATGGTGATGATGATGGTGATGATGATGATGGTGATGATGATGATGATTGTTGGGCGACTATTAAAAACAAAGTTTGTCGCCGAGAGGCTAAGTAGGGGAAAACAACCTGCCCGACGCGCTGGCTGTCAATGAATCACTGTTCCCGAAAAGTAAGTTTGGTATATTTATTGTATATAAAAACAAAGGGTGAAACGGTATCACAAAACATTAAAAACAGCGTCCCAAGATATTCCAACAGTGACTTGTTGAAGCGGTCAGCAAAAGTAGGACTTCCCAACTCACCCCCTCTCCTGCCATTCACACAATTCCGACAGGTGAACAGCTGATTTCAATACTACCACTGACGCACCACCAACACCACGTGACTCGAATCCCTGCACGTGACCCACAATCCAACAGCGAACAACAAACAACAGACAACAGTACAACCCATACCTGGCGCCTACATTCCGGCCCCTAATTATTACAATTACTACACATAAATAATTAACAATACATTACAATTTTCTTTGCAATTTCTTTTGCGCAAGGAGTTCATAGTCCGTTAGTCCATTGTAGATCTTGATCCGATCTTCTTGAGTCGAGTCAAGTCAAGTCTAGGACAGAGGTTACTAGCACTTATCCTTTAGGAGTGAACCAAGTCATGTCAAAAGATTAGCCTTCACAGCTCCGTCGACTCCTGAAGAAGGCAAATCTTGGTCACAGGCCTGCAGAGACAGCTGGTCCGGGTCTTAATCCGGACTTGTCGCACAAGTCCTCTTCTATCTGGAATTGTTTCGGTGATCCTCCCAATGATCCAGGAATTCCGAGGTGCAGAATCATCCACTATGAGCACTATGTCCCCGGGGATGAAATTCCGCTTGGCCTTTGTCCATTTCTGTCGTTCCTGTAATTGTGGCAAGTACTCCCTAATCCACCTTTTCCAAAACAGATCAGACATGTATTGGACTTGCTTCCATCTCCGGCGTGCATAGCTGTCCTCCTTGTGAAACAGACCAGGTGGTAAGCAGGGTTTGGCTTTGAGAAGCAGAAGGTGATTGGGTGTTAATGCTTCCAAATCATTTGGATCTGTGGATTCCTTGGTGAGGGGTCTACTATTGAGAATTGATTCCACTTCGCAGAGTACTGTATGGAGTCCCTCCTCATCCAGACTTTGTGTCCTCAAAGTGGAATTAAGAATCTTTCTAATGGAACGAATTAATCTCTCCCATGCTCCGCCGTGATGTGATCCGGTAGGAGGGTTAAAGGTCCACTTGATTCCCTTCAACGAGAGCACATCATTGATTTGTTCCAGGTTCCATCCTTCAATTGCTCGTTTCAGCTCACGCTCTGCACCGATGAAGTTGGTGCCATTGTCGGAGCGTAGCTCTTTGATCTGTCTTCTTCTCACAATGAAGCGCCGCAAGGCGTTAATAAATGAATCTGTGTCCAGAGATGAGGCGACTTCAAGGTGTACTGCTCTCATTGTCAAACATGTGAAGATCACTCCATATCTTTTCACGAGACTCCTACCACGCTTGATGTCAAAGGGACCAAAATAGTCTACTCCGACATAACTGAAGGGAGGTTCTTCTGCTGAAACTCTGTCACCAGGCAAGTCTGCCATTTGCTGTTGACCTGCAGCTCCATGTAACCGACGACAGACTACACACTTGGATATGATCTTCCTTATGGCAACACTGGCAGCAGGAATCCAGTAGCGCTGGCGCAGCCTTGACAACATGTGGTTCCTACCACCATGGCCAACCTCTTGATGAATCTGTCGTAGGACGAGGTCTGAGATATGGAGATCTTTAGCAATTATGGCTGGATGTTTAGACTCTTCGGGCATGGCAGCCTTACTAAGTCGTCCTCCGACTCTCAACACACCATCTTCCAGTATTGGGTTGAGCTTGTAAATGTGACTGTTTCCTTTCACGCACTCTCCCTTTTGGAGGCAAGAGAACTCTTCAGAGAACCTTCTCCTTTGACATAACTTGATTATCTCCAGTTCAGCTTCTTTGATCTCTTCCAACGAGAGACAACCACGACAGAGCTTATTATGCATCTCCTTGTTGAGAACATCTTTGTGTCGAGTTGCATTTGACGCAGACTGAGCAAGACTTGCCGTGACTTCTCTCCTCTTTCTGTTATTCAAAAATACGTTTCTGAGCCTCAGGATCCGTCCCATCACTCTTGTGAGACGTGTCCAAGATGAGCTGCGGTTGATCAAACCCGTCACAGCATCATTCTCCTCTTGTTCCACAGAAACAATGGCAGCTGACCCCTTGACCTCCGGGTCTCCAGATGGAAGTTCTCCCAAGTTGTCTGGGTTGACAGGCCAAGCTTCCTCTGTTTGCCTGAGAAATGAAGGACCAGATATCCATGTTTCGATTTTGAGGAATAGCTCCGCCTTCACGCCTCTGGAGGCAAGGTCCGCAGGATTGTGCGCAGTACTCACGTACCTCCACTGTGATGCATCAGACATCTTGAGAATCTCTGTGACTCTGTTCGCTACAAAGATGCGAAACCTTGATGTTTCGTTCTTGATGTATTTCAGTACAGCGGTACTGTCTGACCAGAAAACAGAGTCTTGCAGCTGCAGTCTTAACTCTTTCCTCCACAGTTTATCCATGCGAACTGCCACAACTGCTGCGGTCAACTCCATACGTGGGATTGTCACAGGCTTTAAAGGTGCCACCCTGGATTTTCCCATTATGAAGGCGCTGTGTGTCTGAGAATGGTCATTGTGCAACAACAGATAAGTGACAGTACCATATCCCTCCTCACTTGCGTCAGCAAAATGATGCAGCTGGGCGCTGGTTACTTCTCCAAAGTTAGGGGGTTTTAAACATCATCTGATGCTGAAGCCCTCCAAAAGATGTAGTTATTTGACCCAGTCAACCCACTCCTGCACAACAGACGCTGGTATGACGTCGTCCCATCCTAGCCCTTTCCGGCACAGGTCTTGAAGGATCTTTTTAGCTGTGAAAACCACAGGGGCCACAATTCCCAGAGGGTCATAGAAAGAGCTGACGGTAGAAAGGATTCCTCTACGGGTCAATGGTCTGTCCTGAAAGGTTACACTGAACCTAAAGGTATCAGACTGGATACACCAACGCACCCCCAGTGCTCTCTCAACCGGTAGGATATCGTGGTCCAGATCCAGGTCTTTAACCTCCTTTGCTCTTTCATCCTCCGGTATTGCTGCCAGCACACGGCGACTGTTGCTTATCCATTTTGTTAAATGAAAGCCTCCCTTGGCACAGATGGTCCCCAAGTCCTGATGGAGGGATATGGCTTCCTGTTCTGAGGCTACAGAAGCGAGACAGTCGTCAACATAAAAACTATGCAGGATGGTCTCAAACACCTGTTGGCTGAAGAGCTGTTTGTTATCTTCGGCGCACTTCCGGAGAGCAAAATTAGCGCAGCTTGGGGATGATGTAGCCCCAAACAAATGGACAACCATCCTGTATTCCACCATACATTGACGGATGTCCCCATTTGGCCACCAGAGAAATCGGAGCAGGTCTGCATCTGCCTCCGGCACTCGAACTTGATGAAACATAGCCTCAATGTCGGACATCAGAACAATGGGCTCCTTCCTGAATCTGGTCAACACTCCAATCAATGTGCTTGTAAGGTCAGGTCCTTGCAGGAGATGTGCATTGAGCGATGCACCTTGAAATGATGCTCCACAATCGAAGACGACACAGATCTTTTTTTTCTTGGGATGGTATACCCCGTGATGAGGGATATACCAAACCTTGCCGTCACTGCGCTCCAGATCTGTGGTTGGCACCCTCTCTGCATATCCACTGGATATCAGGTCGTTCATGAAGGCAGCGTAGTCCTTGTGGAATGATGTGTCCCTGCTAAACCTCCTCTTCAGGTTGATGGTGCGTTGCTCTACAATTTTACGGTTGTTGGGAATGCTGATAATTGTGTTCTTTAAAGGCAAGGCCACGCTATAATGGCCATCAACAAGTTCCACAGTTTCGTTGGCCATTTCCAGAAACTTACGATCCTCCCTTGACAGCCCTAGCAGTTCATCCTGACTGTTTTCAGGGAAGTCTGTCTTGAACTGTTGGTTCCAGAGCTCGTCAAGTGTGACAGCAGAGATTCTATTGATGGTAACTACAGACTGCGTCACGGGACTATCACTGCCATCTCCCCCAAGTGGTCCGTTTACAGTCCATCCAAGCATCGTCTTGACTGCATAAGGCCCTCCATCCTCACTCCGGATGACTTCCAGGGGTTCCAAGGCTCTAGGAACATTCATGCCTATCAAAATCTCCACGTCTGCGTCTATCTGTGGCAGGTAGACATGTTTCAGATGAGGCCATTTTTCTAGGTCTTGCTGCCGTGGGATGTTGCTTCTATTAACCGGCATCTTATGTTGTGCAAAGATTTTTGGCATTTCACAGTACCAGTCACTGTCCAATCCAGCGACTTCCAAGTCAGATGCAATGCAACTGTCAACCACCTTCTCTTGGCCCATGGTGCGCAAAAGAATCCTTGTTTTTCTCCCAGAGAGATCCAGTTTATCCATCAGACCCATTGTGCAGAAGGACGCCGAACTTCCTGGGCCTAGAAAGGCGTAGGTTTCCACTGCCCTTTGACCTTTGCTTGATTTTACTTTCACTGGTACAATGGCAAGCTTACAGTTTTGGTCACCGGCCCCAGTGAGACCACTGGTTTGGACTTCAACTAAAGCACTGTCCACTGCTCTGTCCGAGTTGCTCCTGCTTTTCTCTGCCTCTGCTCCATTCTCCGTATAGTGGATGTGAAGTATGCTAGGGTGTCTTGAACCACATGTTTTGCAAGAGAGACGATTCCTGCACTCTTTGCTGATGTGTCTAGTGCACAAGCAGCCAAAGCAGACTCCATTCCTTTTCAGGAACTCCATCTTCTCACTATGAACTTTCCTCTCCAATAGAGTGCACGACTCCAGCGTGTGTCTGCCCTTGTTGCAGTAAAGGCAAGCCTTCTCAGGACCATCCTTAACCTTGTTTTCTGGTTGAGCCTCTCTTTCAACTGTCGTAACAGTCGTAGCAAAACTACTTCCTCTATCCTTTGAGCGAGGCATAGGTTTTGTTCTGCCACTTTCTTTGATTGCTACCATGGTTGGAGCATCTTGTATGTCTCCGAATACAGGGTCTGTAGCAATCTTCGCTTGACGGTCGATAAAAGTCACAATATCAGTGAACATAGCTCTTCGGCGATGCTTTTCCTGGATGTCACATGCCACTGTTCGCCACTTGTCCCTCAATTTGTAGGGCAACTTCTTGATCACAGTGAGCATATTCGCAGGTGTGTTCAAGTCACATAGATTATACACATCCTTCATGGCATTGCAACATCCACGCAAGAACAGGCTGTATGATTGTAAAGCCTTCCCATCCTCCGACTTAATTGATGGCCATGAAAATATTTTGTCCATGTAGGCGGATGCTATAACATGATTATTTCCAAAATGTTCATGGAGTAAAGCCTTTGCTATAGTGTATCCAGTGCCATCAGTCATGTGTTGGCAGCTTCTGACTAGCTGTTTTGGCTGCCCCCTGGTGTATTGCTCCAGATAATACAGGCAATCAACAGCATTGTCGGTCCTCCCTTCTATGGTCTGTTCAAATGACTGCATAAAAACATGGTATTGCAGAGGGTCGCCATCGAATACTTGGATGTCTCTTTTAGGCAGTGAAGCAAGACATTGTTGATGCACCAACATTGAAGTTATTTCGTTTTGTTTTTCCATTATAGACATAATGTTGTTCTGTTCACTGCTGCTGTTCCGGGAAAAGGGTTGTACATCTCTGTGAGGAGACAATGGAGGAGCTTCAGCCTTTGAGACCGTGCTCCGTGTCTTTCTGAGCGCTGAAGGGCCCTGGTGGAGATATTTGGCTCCATCAGATTGCCTTTGCTTTGGGCTTGAGCCTCCAAGGTGTTGATTTATATTTCCAGGTTGTCCTCTTCCATCCTTTCCATCTTTATGTGGCGTAAAAGTATCTGCATTAATGTTGAGGCCCTTTTCAAAGTAAGATTCCATGCCATCCAATTTCCGAGAAACAGTGCTCCGCACGCTTGACCTAGAGGCTCTTAAAACATTCACCTTTGCCACGGATGCGGCTATGTCTGCTTCAAGATGAAGTTGTTCCTTTCGTTTTCTTATTTGCTCCTCCTGTTCTTCAAGGACGTGCCTTCGTTTTCTTATTTGCTCCTCCTGTTCTTCAAGGACGTGCTTTTCCTTGAGCAACTTTTGCCGAGCAAGTAAAGCAGCTACTTCAGCCTCTGCTCTGAGACGTGCAGATGCAGTTGAGGAAACATTAGATCTTGAACGGTGGTTCCTGCTGCTTTGATTTGATACGCTGTCCCATGGTGCAATTTCATCCTGGGTGTCATGTTGAAGAATTTTATGAAACTGAGGCTTTTCTCCATTTTCAACATCCTCCTGTGCTCCATTTTTCTCATCTGAAGCCTCCTCATGCTGGGGCCTTTCCGTATTAGTCTCTGACGGAGGTTTGCTTGGAGGTCTTCTGATTACTGAGAACCAGGCTCTAACATCCTCAATAAATCCTTCATTGTGTTTATTGATTTTGGAGAACCAGTCATTTTGGGGTTTTTGTTCATCAGTTGGGATTAAGGGCATCAGAGAGTCATGCAATGCAATGGTATTTTCAGATAATTGTATCAAATCATCAAATTGTGCTTTAACCCCTGAAACATTTTCATCATCTTTCATAAGCTCTTTGAGAGACTATCAGAGCTTGTATTTGGTACACTTTCCTTTTACGCTCCTTCTGGATTGACTCGATTTTATTTGCCAGGGCCTTCTCAGTGATAATTATTTTCCGTTTCTCCTTTTCAAGTTTGCCAACAGTTGAACCAGCCTTTATTTCACTCATTTTGAATGCGCAAAAAAATGATCGCAATGAGAATCCAATGCGAAGCCAGCCACATCAACAGCCACAGCAATCATATAAAAAAGCAACGCATATTCAGCGCAGAGTCAAATCCACACACAACCGGGCCCAAAGGGCATCAAACGGCGGTCCAGACACCGCATAAACCCACACAGCGACAATCAACACACCGACACGACAACGCCAGTTTCCACTCAGCAGTAACCCGTTCAAACAAATCAATTTAACAGCAGAACGAAACAGGTTACATACCGCTGGTCACAATGCAATGTTGTCCGGCTGATGCGCTCTCAAGCGGTGAGCCCTGGGTCCCGTGTGTGTGGGATCAATCATTCAATAATTCAATAATCCACTCCGCGTCCGCGTGTGGCTTGTCGGGTCCTTCTGTGGCTCCAATCCGTCCAGGTTTTTCTCAGTTTTTGCTGACAATGTTGGGCGACTATTAAAAACAAAGTTTGTCGCCGAGAGGCTAAGTAGGGGAAAAATACCTGCCCGACGCGCTGGCTGTCAATGAATCACTGTTCCCGAAAAGTAAGTTTGGTATATTTATTGTATATAAAAACAAAGGGTGAAACGGTATCACAAAACATTAAAAACAGCGTTCCAAGATATTCCAACAGTGACTTGTTGAAGCGGTCAGCAAAAGTAGGACTTCCCAACTCACCCCCTCTCCTGCCATTCACACAATTCCGACAGGGGAACAGCTGATTTCAATACTACCACTGACGCACCACCAACACCACGTGACTCGAATCCCTGCACGTGACCCACAATCCAACAGCGAACAACAAACAACAGACAACAGTACAACCCATACCTGGCGCCTACATTCCGGCCCCTAATTATTACAATTACTACACATAAATAATTAACAATACATTACAATTTTCTTTGCAATTTCTTTTGCGCAAGGAGTTCATAGTCCGTTAGTCCATTGTAGATCTTGATCCGACCTTCTTGAGTCGAGTCAAGTCAAGTCTAGGACAGAGGTTACTAGCACTTATCCTTTAGGAGTGAACCAAGTCATGTCAAAAGATTAGCCTTCACAGCTCCGCCGACTCCTGAAGAAGGCAAATCTTGGTCACAGGCCTGCAGAGACAGCTGGTCCGGGTCTTAATCCGGACTTGTCGCACAAGTCCTCTTCTATCTGGAATTGTTTCGGTGATCCTCCCAATGATCCAGGAATTCCGAGGTGCAGAATCATCCACTATGAGCACTATGTCCCCGGGGATGAAATTCCGCTTGGCCTTTGTCCATTTCTGTCGTTCCTGTAATTGTGGCAAGTACTCCCTAATCCACCTTTTCCAAAACAGATCAGACATGTATTGGACTTGCTTCCATCTCCGGCATGCATAGCTGTCCTCCTTGTGAAACAGACCAGGTGGTAAGCAGGGTTTGGCTTTGAGAAGCAGAAGGTGATTGGGTGTTAATGCTTCCAAATCATTTGGATCTGTGGATTCCTTGGTGAGGGGTCTACTATTGAGAATTGATTCCACTTCGCAGAGTACTGTATGGAGTCCCTCCTCATCCAGACTTTGTGTCCTCAAAGTGGAATTAAGAATCTTTCTAATGGAACGAATTAATCTCTCCCATGCTCCGCCGTGATGTGATCCGGTAGGAGGGTTAAAGGTCCACTTGATTCCCTTCAACGAGAGCACATCATTGATTTGTTCCAGGTTCCATCCTTCAATTGCTCGTTTCAGCTCACGCTCTGCCAAAGTCAAATGTTATTATCCCACTAGGAGAAATTTGGTTGCAGCCAGGTATTCAAAACACACTCAATCCATCATAAATACAACATGACACATGACATACCACACAGGACACAGAGACAACAATACAGTACAGTGCAAGATCACTTCATGTGAAGACAAAGGACGAGCAAATTGCTATGTGCAGAAAGCACTCAGTGCAATCCTTTGTGGAAACTCAGCCTGATAATTGCTGTGTCAAAAAAGAGTCTTTGAATTTAATAAATGAATTCAGATAGAGGTAGAGTGGGAATAGAGGCACCATTGCACTTCCCAACACTTGTGATGGACCTGCACTTCATAAATACCTGCATTTATGCACAATGATTAGCCTACTTGCAAAGATTGTGATTATATGTATTTAGACAACTCCACTTATTGTGCAAAGGTCACTCTAGAAAAGAGTGTTGAATGATTAAGGTGGACATGTAAAATGTCATCATGAAAACAAATGTTCACCTGATGAAATGCTGATTGCCAGTTATGAACTTGTAAGAGTCTCTAGGCACAGAGGGAGGTCGACACAGAGGAACAGTTGCAGAATAGGTATTTATTGTCTACAGCACGGCTCAGCAACGTCACTGACGTTCTGAGCCCGTTGTTCAAAATAATAAATAATAAAGAATAAGTCCAGCGTGCGGCCGTCACTGCCGTCACGCCCGCTGCGTCCCCTTTCGGGACTTGGTCCGCTGGCCGACTCTCGGCGACACGCCCCCCCTCGGGACCCGTTCGCTCCCCGGCAGAGCCCTCGCTCTCTCTCCGCTGCTCTCCCTTTCGGGACCCGCTCCGTCTGCCCGGCTCCCCGCACCTCACCCCCTTTCGGGATCTCGTGCGTCCTCGCCGCGGCTCTCTCTCTCTCTCTCTCTCTCTCTCCCAGTGCGTCTCCGTGCGGCAGGTACTTCCTGCCCTTCTCATCTCCTGAGGGAACAAACACACACAGGTTAAATAGACCAGTGGGATAACGAGTCTGATCACTGACACCTGTCCGTAATCAGCCCATTATTCCCCCCCCAACGGCAGTCTGGCTCCCTCTGCAGGCCAGAACGCGCCATGCTCCCCACACACCCCCACCGCCAGTTCGAGGCCGGGGACACCACCGGCCGATAGCCTACTCCCCCCCCCCCCATCACGGGAGAGGAAGTCGGCCACGACCATCTGCGCCCCCAGCCTATGAACCACCGTGAAGTTGAAGGGTTGCAACGCGAGGTACCACCGGGTGATCCACGTGTTGGTATCCTTCATGCGGTGGAGCCACTGTAGGGGAGCATGGTCGGAGTAGAGGGTGAACGAGCGCCCCAGCAGGTAGTACCGGAGGGCGCCGACCGTCCACCGAATGACCAGACACTCCTTCTCCACCGTGCTGTACCTGCCCTCCCGCTCCGACAGCTTTCGGCTCAGGTACAGCACCGGACGGTCGGCTCCCTCCACCTGCTGGGTCAGCACCGCCCCCAGCCCTCTATCCGACGCGTCTGTCTGCAGAGAAAAATGAATGTTAAAGTTAGGAGCATACAAGACTGTCTCCCCACAGAGGGCGTTCTTAATCCCATCGAACGCTACTTGGCACAGCTCAGTCCATTGGACCGGATCCGGGGCCCCCTTCCGGGTGAGGTTGGTAAAGGGGCTGGCCAGCTCCGAGAACCCCGGCACAAACTGCCGGTAGTAGCTGGCCAGTCCCAGGAACCGCCTCACGTCCTTCCGGGTCCTGGGCCACGGGGCGGCGGTGATCGCAGTGGTTTTGTCCATCAATGTCATCTAAGTACGCCGCAGCATACGCAGAGTGCGGCCGCAGAATACGTGAGGGTGAGGGTATGACAGTATGGGCCAGATTTAAATCCATGCTGACAGACCACTGCTAGACCACTTGACCACTCCAGGCCTCTGAAGGCTTCACTGTGAGTATATAGAGTAGCCTAAATAATAATAATAATAATAATAATAATAATAATAATAGTAACCTTGTCTCGGACGGTGACCTTATGACAGCAATGAAAGTGTAATGTCTGTCAGAGTGGAATTCTACATCTCAATGGCAAAGGTTGCCAGCCACCAGGTATCCTCGTTCCATAAGGGGAAAACACTATACGTAGCGTTGTAACGGCATAACAAAACAATAGCAGTCGAGTCCACTCGTCTTCCTTAAGCTGATTTACTACTACTTACTACTACTACTACTACTACTAAGGATTAAATATAATATATAGGCTAGTATTGCCAGTGTACATTTAAGCAATATCACACGAGAGGGAGTGTGTTATACTGAATATCAGCACGGCTGTGATTCGGTCGTAGGTACGAGGCCGCAACTGAACTTCAAATGGACTGTTGCCTAGTAACCTGAACACAAACAATGTAGTCTAATTAGCGGTCATTTAGTAGAACATCTGTGCAGCGGAGTGATACATATAGTTAAAAGTCCCAGTGCTGTTATACTGTATATCGTAACTCATGGAATGCCTCTTGTCCAATCAAATGACTTGGTCGGAACTAACTGTTGTATAATGTGTACTATTCGGTAACATGTTCTAGTTTGAACTAATTGTATAAGACTGAGTCCAGATTAGACAATCTGATCTGTGTTGAACAGCTGCATAAGTAGTAGGGTTGGGAGGACTGAACAACAACAGCAGCAACACCCTGGTCCCCCTGTCGTCCTGCCACACGTACCCAACATTGAGGTGGTCCACCAGAGCTTCTGTCAGACAGGTGGCAGCTGTTATTGCCTCACGTCTGCGTCTCTCTGTGCAGGGCGAATCAAAGCACAACACACAGACACACAGACACACACACACACACACACACACACACACACACACACACACACACAGTGCATGGAAGTTAAACACTTTGTATCATGGAGTCATATATTGTACACACACGTTGCTGCCATTTCAAAACAAGGGTGCATTCGTAAATTCGCTCATAAAGGGACCAAGTAATTCGATTGGACAAGAGGCATCACACGAGTGCTGATCAGATTTCCACAGCGTGTTTACGAACACACCCCAAGACACAACATGTCAAAGCTCAGTAGCCCCAACACAACCCCATGGAGCAGTATCATGCCAACGAACAATATTAAACACATCATGTTTGCTACATGTATGCCAACCCTAAACCATAAACACGGCGACACCTTCAGGCAGAAACATGGAGGATAATCAGACAGTTTGACAGCCGGTTTGTTTTTAGCATATCTGGCTAGCTGCTAGCACACAGAACCTGAGTTTCTCTCCTCTCACCGACCTTGCAGTTCTTTTCGCTCGTTCTGTTTCACCTGGTGCTCCTTTAATAAACGAGACAGCATGTTGGCGTGTTGCTTAATGTGTTCTTAGTTGAGTTAATGTTTTAATGTCTGTTCATTTAGTATGCGCTACGATGAGCCAAGCTAACTGGCAGCAGGAAGAACAGCAGCAGTCTCGTCACATGACTGCAACTCTCGCGTGATTTGAAAGGTTTGAACGTTCGAAAGGTTTGAACGTTCGAAATGATGTAACGTTCGAAAGGTTTAAATATCCTAAAAGTCGTTATAATTCCGTTAGCTTCTCCGTGGTCTAGTGGTTACGTCGGGGGACACTAGTGGTTCTGGCCTATTAAGGTCGCAGTCGCACTGGGAGATCGAGTGCGACCTGTACGTCAGAACCTTGATCTGGACCGTTGATCCATAACAATAAAGCTAGATCACCACCCAGCACCCGAGAAGCTACGTTTTTATATTTATTGACCGTGAAACTGTCTTCTTAAAGCTACGTTATTGTGTGTTGTCAGCCATGTCATCTCAAGGTCGCCGGTTCGAATCCAGCCGCGGACAGAACGAGCCTGTCATCCCTGCTCTCTCTCACCCATCTTTCCTGTCAATATCTACTGCCTCTATCCCATTAAAGCAGAAATGCCTTAAACATTGCGTACATAGTTACTAACTGACGCTAGGAGTTAGAGCTATAGTCCTGATAGGTCATAGCTGGGCTAGCATTAATTTAATTTTAATTTTAACTTTGCCATTTAGCAGACGTTTTAATCCAAAGCGATTTACAATTACGAATTACAGGGACACTCCCCCTGGAGTAACTGAAGGCTAAGTGCCTTACTCAAGGGCACACTAGTAGTGGTGTGGTTTCAGGCGGGATTTGAACTCACAACCTTCCGATCACAAGTCCAACTCACTACCACTAGACCACTACACCACCACTACCCCCGCATTAACGTCAGCAGAGTTTACCAGCGGTAAATAAGTCGCATAATATAGGCTATAAGACCCTGAGTAATTCCCTATTCTTTAGAGAAATAATACCTACATATGTGAACTAATTGATAGGCTAGCTCCAATCCCTCAATGACCCGGACCCCCTGGGACTCAAATTAAAATATGGAAAGATATCGGCCTACATAGATGCACAATATCAAGCTTATGGGTCGCAAATGGGTTACAATGGTCCTGGACAAATCGTCTGCTAAATGACTGTAACCCCTTAGGCGACATTTGCACTTGAACAAAATAAATCAAATAGCCTACGAAACATGCATTGATTTATAGGCCATGCCGTTGATAGATATACATGTATTTACAACTATATACGATTCAATGCGTGAATCTCAGTCGGGGAGTTCATTTGTATTTCTATCATGCTTTTCATTTCGTTTTGTTCTGTGTTTAGAACAACAAAATATGGTGTCTGGAAAGTCAACCTATGCTTAACTCTGGGTGAAATAGGCTATGTTTGCTTTGTTTTGATATAAGGCGTTCGTGGATGTTTTGACAACATTATTATGAATATAAATAATACAATGAATATTAGCCTATTACAATCATGAAAATCAGAATGATGTTCATGTTTCTATAAGAATCTCCCTTCATCTACAGAAAGAGGAGGTAACCTACATGCTGGGAGTAATGACTGTATTTTGAAGTTACAAACATAAGGCTTGGAGTTATTTAAACATGTAATTGTATACAGGCCCCATATGGCAAATTAGATTATTGTCCATATTAATTATTATCCAAAAATATGGTGATGATGATGGTGATGATGGTGATGATGAGGATGATGATGGTGATGATGATGATGGTGATGATGATGATGATGGTGATGATGATGATGATGATGATGATGATGATAGTGATGGTGATGGTGATGATGATGGTGATGATGATGGTGATGATGATGGTGATGATGATGATGGTGATGATGATGGTGATGATGGTGATGATGATGATGATTGTTGGGCGACTATTAAAAACAAAGTTTGTCGCCGAGAGGCTAAGTAGGGGAAAACAACCTGCCCGACGCGCTGGCTGTCAATGAATCACTGTTCCCGAAAAGTAAGTTTGGTATATTTTATTGTATATAAAAACAAAGGGTGAAACGGTATCACAAAACATTAAAAACAGCGTCCCAAGATATTCCAACAGTGACTTGTTGAAGCGGTCAGCAAAAGTAGGACTTCCCAACTCACCCCCTCTCCTGCCATTCACACAATTCCGACAGGTGAACAGCTGATTTCAATACTACCACTGACGCACCACCAACACCACGTGACTCGAATCCCTGCACGTGACCCACAATCCAACAGCGAACAACAAACAACAGACAACAGTACAACCCATACCTGGCGCCTACATTCCGGCCCCTAATTATTACAATTACTACACATAAATAATTAACAATACATTACAATTTTCTTTGCAATTTCTTTTGCGCAAGGAGTTCATAGTCCGTTAGTCCATTGTAGATCTTGATCCGATCTTCTTGAGTCGAGTCAAGTCAAGTCTAGGACAGAGGTTACTAGCACTTATCCTTTAGGAGTGAACCAAGTCATGTCAAAAGATTAGCCTTCACAGCTCCGTCGACTCCTGAAGAAGGCAAATCTTGGTCACAGGCCTGCAGAGACAGCTGGTCCGGGTCTTAATCCGGACTTGTCGCACAAGTCCTCTTCTATCTGGAATTGTTTCGGTGATCCTCCCAATGATCCAGGAATTCCGAGGTGCAGAATCATCCACTATGAGCACTATGTCCCCGGGGATGAAATTCCGCTTGGCCTTTGTCCATTTCTGTCGTTCCTGTAATTGTGGCAAGTACTCCCTAATCCACCTTTTCCAAAACAGATCAGACATGTATTGGACTTGCTTCCATCTCCGGCGTGCATAGCTGTCCTCCTTGTGAAACAGACCAGGTGGTAAGCAGGGTTTGGCTTTGAGAAGCAGAAGGTGATTGGGTGTTAATACTTCCAAATCATTTGGATCTGTGGATTCCTTGGTGAGGGGTCTACTATTGAGAATTGATTCCACTTCGCAGAGTACTGTATGGAGTCCCTCCTCATCCAGACTTTGTGTCCTCAAAGTGGAATTAAGAATCTTTCTAATGGAACGAATTAATCTCTCCCATGCTCCGCCGTGATGTGATCCGGTAGGAGGGTTAAAGGTCCACTTGATTCCCTTCAACGAGAGCACATCATTGATTTGTTCCAGGTTCCATCCTTCAATTGCTCGTTTCAGCTCACGCTCTGCACCGATGAAGTTGGTGCCATTGTCGGAGCGTAGCTCTTTGATCTGTCTTCTTCTCACAATGAAGCGCCGCAAGGCGTTAATAAATGAATCTGTGTCCAGAGATGAGGCGACTTCAAGGTGTACTGCTCTCATTGTCAAACATGTGAAGATCACTCCATATCTTTTCACGAGACTCCTACCACGCTTGATGTCAAAGGGACCAAAATAGTCTACTCCGACATAACTGAAGGGAGGTTCTTCTGCTGAAACTCTGTCACCAGGCAAGTCTGCCATTTGCTGTTGACCTGCAGCTCCATGTAACCGACGACAGACTACACACTTGGATATGATCTTCCTTATGGCAACACTGGCAGCAGGAATCCAGTAGCGCTGGCGCAGCCTTGACAACATGTGGTTCCTACCACCATGGCCAACCTCTTGATGAATCTGTCGTAGGATGAGGTCTGAGATATGGAGATCTTTAGCAATTATGGCTGGATGTTTAGACTCTTCGGGCATGGCAGCCTTACTAAGTCGTCCTCCGACTCTCAACACACCATCTTCCAGTATTGGGTTGAGCTTGTAAATGTGACTGTTTCCTTTCACGCACTCTCCCTTTTGGAGGCAAGAGAACTCTTCAGAGAACCTTCTCCTTTGACATAACTTGATTATCTCCAGTTCAGCTTCTTTGATCTCTTCCAACGAGAGACAACCACGACAGAGCTTATTATGCATCTCCTTGTTGAGAACATCTTTGTGTCGAGTTGCATTTGACGCAGACTGAGCAAGACTTGCCGTGACTTCTCTCCTCTTTCTGTTATTCAAAAATACGTTTCTGAGCCTCAGGATCCATCCCATCACTCTTGTGAGACGTGTCCAAGATGAGCTGCGGTTGATCAAACCCGTCACAGCATCATTCTCCTCTTGTTCCACAGAAACAATGGCAGCTGACCCCTTGACCTCCGGGTCTCCAGATGGAAGTTCTCCCAAGTTGTCTGGGTTGACAGGCCAAGCTTCCTCTGTTTGCCTGAGAAATGAAGGACCAGATATCCATGTTTCGTTTTTGAGGAATAGCTCCGCCTTCACGCCTCTGGAGGCAAGGTCCGCAGGATTGTGCGCAGTACTCACGTACCTCCACTGTGATGCATCAGACATCTTGAGAATCTCTGTGACTCTGTTCGCTACAAAGATGCGAAACCTTGATGTTTCGTTCTTGATGTATTTCAGTACAGCGGTACTGTCTGACCAGAAAACAGAGTCTTGCAGCTGCAGTCTTAACTCTTTCCTCCACAGTTTATCCATGCGAACTGCCACAACTGCTGCGGTCAACTCCATACGTGGGATTGTCACAGGCTTTAAAGGTGCCACCCTGGATTTTCCCATTATGAAGGCGCTGTGTGTCTGAGAATGGTCATTGTGCAACAACAGATAAGTGACAGTACCATATCCCTCCTCACTTGCGTCAGCAAAATGATGCAGCTGGGCGCTGGTTACTTCTCCAAAGTTAGGGGGTTTTAAACATCATCTGATGCTGAAGCCCTCCAAAAGATGTAGTTATTTGACCCAGTCAACCCACTCCTGCACAACAGACGCTGGTATGACGTCGTCCCATCCTAGCCCTTTCCGGCACAGGTCTTGAAGGATCTTTTTAGCTGTGAAAACCACAGGGGCCACAATTCCCAGAGGGTCATAGAAAGAGCTGACGGTAGAAAGGATTCCTCTACGGGTCAATGGTCTGTCCTGAAAGGTTACACTGAACCTAAAGGTATCAGACTGGATACACCAACGCACCCCCAGTGCTCTCTCAACCGGTAGGATATCGTGGTCCAGATCCAGGTCTTTAACCTCCTTTGCTCTTTCATCCTCCGGTATTGCTGCCAGCACACGGCGACTGTTGCTTATCCATTTTGTTAAATGAAAGCCTCCCTTGGCACAGATGGTCCCCAAGTCCTGATGGAGGGATATGGCTTCCTGTTCTGAGGCTACAGAAGCGAGACAGTCGTCAACATAAAAACTATGCAGGATGGTCTCAAACACCTGTTGGCTGAAGAGCTGTTTGTTATCTTCGGCGCACTTCCGGAGAGCAAAATTAGCGCAGCTTGGGGATGATGTAGCCCCAAACAAATGGACAACCATCCTGTATTCCACCATACATTGACGGATGTCCCCATTTGGCCACCAGAGAAATCGGAGCAGGTCTGCATCTGCCTCCGGCACTCGAACTTGATGAAACATAGCCTCAATGTCGGACATCAGAACAATGGGCTCCTTCCTGAATCTGGTCAACACTCCAATCAATGTGCTTGTAAGGTCAGGTCCTTGCAGGAGATGTGCATTGAGCGATGCACCTTGAAATGATGCTCCACAATCGAAGACGACACAGATCTTTTTTTTCTTGGGATGGTATACCCCGTGATGAGGGATATACCAAACCTTGCCGTCACTGCGCTCCAGATCTGTGGTTGGCACCCTCTCTGCATATCCACTGGATATCAGGTCGTTCATGAAGGCAGCGTAGTCCTTGTGGAATGATGTGTCCCTGCTAAACCTCCTCTTCAGGTTGATGGTGCGTTGCTCTACAATTTTACGGTTGTTGGGAATGCTGATAATTGTGTTCTTTAAAGGCAAGGCCACGCTATAATGGCCATCAACAAGTTCCACAGTTTCGTTGGCCATTTCCAGAAACTTACGATCCTCCCTTGACAGCCCTAGCAGTTCATCCTGACTGTTTTCAGGGAAGTCTGTCTTGAACTGTTGGTTCCAGAGCTCGTCAAGTGTGA
The DNA here is from genome assembly GCF_963989245.1 of Nansenia antarctica. Lineage (NCBI taxonomy): Eukaryota > Metazoa > Chordata > Actinopteri > Argentiniformes > Microstomatidae > Nansenia > Nansenia antarctica. The sequence continues at coordinate 16,154,090 of NC_137691.1, forward strand.
CAGCAGAGATTCTATTGATGGTAACTACAGACTGCGTCACGGGACTATCACTGCCATCTCCCCCAAGTGGTCCGTTTACAGTCCATCCAAGCATCGTCTTGACTGCATAAGGCCCTCCATCCTCACTCCGGATGACTTCCAGGGGTTCCAAGGCTCTAGGAACATTCATGCCTATCAAAATCTCCACGTCTGCGTCTATCTGTGGCAGGTAGACATGTTTCAGATGAGGCCATTTTTCTAGGTCTTGCTGCCGTGGGATGTTGCTTCTATTAACCGGCATCTTATGTTGTGCAAAGATTTTTGGCATTTCACAGTACCAGTCACTGTCCAATCCAGCGACTTCCAAGTCAGATGCAATGCAACTGTCAACCACCTTCTCTTGGCCCATGGTGCGCAAAAGAATCCTTGTTTTTCTCCCAGAGAGATCCAGTTTATCCATCAGACCCATTGTGCAGAAGGACGCCGAACTTCCTGGGCCTAGAAAGGCGTAGGTTTCCACTGCCCTTTGACCTTTGCTTGATTTTACTTTCACTGGTACAATGGCAAGCTTACAGTTTTGGTCACCGGCCCCAGTGAGACCACTGGTTTGGACTTCAACTAAAGCACTGTCCACTGCTCTGTCCGAGTTGCTCCTGCTTTTCTCTGCCTCTGCTCCATTCTCCGTATAGTGGATGTGAAGTATGCTAGGGTGTCTTGAACCACATGTTTTGCAAGAGAGACGATTCCTGCACTCTTTGCTGATGTGTCTAGTGCACAAGCAGCCAAAGCAGACTCCATTCCTTTTCAGGAACTCCATCTTCTCACTATGAACTTTCCTCTCCAATAGAGTGCACGACTCCAGCGTGTGTCTGCCCTTGTTGCAGTAAAGGCAAGCCTTCTCAGGACCATCCTTAACCTTGTTTTCTGGTTGAGCCTCTCTTTCAACTGTCGTAACAGTCGTAGCAAAACTACTTCCTCTATCCTTTGAGCGAGGCATAGGTTTTGTTCTGCCACTTTCTTTGATTGCTACCATGGTTGGAGCATCTTGTATGTCTCCGAATACAGGGTCTGTAGCAATCTTCGCTTGACGGTCGATAAAAGTCACAATATCAGTGAACATAGCTCTTCGGCGATGCTTTTCCTGGATGTCACATGCCACTGTTCGCCACTTGTCCCTCAATTTGTAGGGCAACTTCTTGATCACAGTGAGCATATTCGCAGGTGTGTTCAAGTCACATAGATTATACACATCCTTCATGGCATTGCAACATCCACGCAAGAACAGGCTGTATGATTGTAAAGCCTTCCCATCCTCCGATTTAGTTGATGGCCATGAAAATATTTTGTCCATGTAGGCGGATGCTATAACATGATTATTTCCAAAATGTTCATGGAGTAAAGCCTTTGCTATAGTGTATCCAGTGCCATCAGTCATGTGTTGGCAGCTTCTGACTAGCTGTTTTGGCTGCCCCCTGGTGTATTGCTCCAGATAATACAGGCAATCAACAGCATTGTCGGTCCTCCCTTCTATGGTCTGTTCAAATGACTGCATAAAAACATGGTATTGCAGAGGGTCGCCATCGAATACTTGGATGTCTCTTTTAGGCAGTGAAGCAAGACATTGTTGATGCACCAACATTGAAGTTATTTCGTTTTGTTTTTCCATTATAGACATAATGTTGTTCTGTTCACTGCTGCTGTTCCGGGAAAAGGGTTGTACATCTCTGTGAGGAGACAATGGAGGAGCTTCAGCCTTTGAGACCGTGCTCCGTGTCTTTCTGAGCGCTGAAGGGCCCTGGTGGAGATATTTGGCTCCATCAGATTGCCTTTGCTTTGGGCTTGAGCCTCCAAGGTGTTGATTTATATTTCCAGGTTGTCCTCTTCCATCCTTTCCATCTTTATGTGGCGTAAAAGTATCTGCATTAATGTTGAGGCCCTTTTCAAAGTAAGATTCCATGCCATCCAATTTCCGAGAAACAGTGCTCCGCACGCTTGACCTAGAGGCTCTTAAAACATTCACCTTTGCCACGGATGCGGCTATGTCTGCTTCAAGATGAAGTTGTTCCTTTCGTTTTCTTATTTGCTCCTCCTGTTCTTCAAGGACGTGCCTTCGTTTTCTTATTTGCTCCTCCTGTTCTTCAAGGACGTGCTTTTCCTTGAGCAACTTTTGCCGAGCAAGTAAAGCAGCTACTTCAGCCTCTGCTCTGAGACGTGCAGATGCAGTTGAGGAAACATTAGATCTTGAACGGTGGTTCCTGCTGCTTTGATTTGATACGCTGTCCCATGGTGCAATTTCATCCTGGGTGTCATGTTGAAGAATTTTATGAAACTGAGGCTTTTCTCCATTTTCAACATCCTCCTGTGCTCCATTTTTCTCATCTGAAGCCTCCTCATGCTGGGGCCTTTCCGTATTAGTCTCTGACGGAGGTTTGCTTGGAGGTCTTCTGATTACTGAGAACCAGGCTCTAACATCCTCAATAAATCCTTCATTGTGTTTATTGATTTTGGAGAACCAGTCATTTTGGGTTTTTTGTTCATCAGTTGGGATTAAGGGCATCAGAGAGTCATGCAATGCAATGGTATTTTCAGATAATTGTATCAAATCATCAAATTGTGCTTTAACCCCTGAAACATTTTCATCATCTTTCATAAGCTCTTTGAGAGACTATCAGAGCTTGTATTTGGTACACTTTCCTTTTACGCTCCTTCTGGATTGACTCGATTTTATTTGCCAGGGCCTTCTCAGTGATAATTATTTTCCGTTTCTCCTTTTCAAGTTTGCCAACAGTTGAACCAGCCTTTATTTCACTCATTTTGAATGCGCAAAAAAATGATCGCAATGAGAATCCAATGCGAAGCCAGCCACATCAACAGCCACAGCAATCATATAAAAAAGCAACGCATATTCAGCGCAGAGTCAAATCCACACACAACCGGGCCCAAAGGGCATCAAACGGCGGTCCAGACACCGCATAAACCCACACAGCGACAATCAACACACCGACACGACAACGCCAGTTTCCACTCAGCAGTAACCCGTTCAAACAAATCAATTTAACAGCAGAACGAAACAGGTTACATACCGCTGGTCACAATGCAATGTTGTCCGGCTGATGCGCTCTCAAGCGGTGAGCCCTGGGTCCCGTGTGTGTGGGATCAATCATTCAATAATTCATTAATCCACTCCGCGTCCGCGTGTGGCTTGTCGGGTCCTTCTGTGGCTCCAATCCGTCCAGGTTTTTCTCAGTTTTTGCTGACAATGTTGGGCGACTATTAAAAACAAAGTTTGTCGCCGAGAGGCTAAGTAGGGGAAAAATACCTGCCCGACGCGCTGGCTGTCAATGAATCACTGTTCCCGAAAAGTAAGTTTGGTATATTTATTGTATATAAAAACAAAGGGTGAAACGGTATCACAAAACATTAAAAACAGCGTTCCAAGATATTCCAACAGTGACTTGTTGAAGCGGTCAGCAAAAGTAGGACTTCCCAACTCACCCCCTCTCCTGCCATTCACACAATTCCGACAGGGGAACAGCTGATTTCAATACTACCACTGACGCACCACCAACACCACGTGACTCGAATCCCTGCACGTGACCCACAATCCAACAGCGAACAACAAACAACAGACAACAGTACAACCCATACCTGGCGCCTACATTCCGGCCCCTAATTATTACAATTACTACACATAAATAATTAACAATACATTACAATTTTCTTTGCAATTTCTTTTGCGCAAGGAGTTCATAGTCCGTTAGTCCATTGTAGATCTTGATCCGATCTTCTTGAGTCGAGTCAAGTCAAGTCTAGGACAGAGGTTACTAGCACTTATCCTTTAGGAGTGAACCAAGTCATGTCAAAAGATTAGCCTTCACAGCTCCGCCGACTCCTGAAGAAGGCAAATCTTGGTCACAGGCCTGCAGAGACAGCTGGTCCGGGTCTTAATCCGGACTTGTCGCACAAGTCCTCTTCTATCTGGAATTGTTTCGGTGATCCTCCCAATGATCCAGGAATTCCGAGGTGCAGAATCATCCACTATGAGCACTATGTCCCCGGGGATGAAATTCCGCTTGGCCTTTGTCCATTTCTGTCGTTCCTGTAATTGTGGCAAGTACTCCCTAATCCACCTTTTCCAAAACAGATCAGACATGTATTGGACTTGCTTCCATCTCCGGCATGCATAGCTGTCCTCCTTGTGAAACAGACCAGGTGGTAAGCAGGGTTTGGCTTTGAGAAGCAGAAGGTGATTGGGTGTTAATGCTTCCAAATCATTTGGATCTGTGGATTCCTTGGTGAGGGGTCTACTATTGAGAATTGATTCCACTTCGCAGAGTACTGTATGGAGTCCCTCCTCATCCAGACTTTGTGTCCTCAAAGTGGAATTAAGAATCTTTCTAATGGAACGAATTAATCTCTCCCATGCTCCGCCGTGATGTGATCCGGTAGGAGGGTTAAAGGTCCACTTGATTCCCTTCAACGAGAGCACATCATTGATTTGTTCCAGGTTCCATCCTTCAATTGCTCGTTTCAGCTCACGCTCTGCCAAAGTCAAATGTTATTATCCCACTAGGAGAAATTTGGTTGCAGCCAGGTATTCAAAACACACTCAATCCATCATAAATACAACATGACACATGACATACCACACAGGACACAGAGACAACAATACAGTACAGTGCAAGATCACTTCATGTGAAGACAAAGGACGAGCAAATTGCTATGTGCAGAAAGCACTCAGTGCAATCCTTTGTGGAAACTCAGCCTGATAATTGCTGTGTCAAAAAAGAGTCTTTGAATTTAATAAATGAATTCAGATAGAGGTAGAGTGGGAATAGAGGCACCATTGCACTTCCCAACACTTGTGATGGACCTGCACTTCATAAATACCTGCATTTATGCACAATGATTAGCCTACTTGCAAAGATTGTGATTATATGTATTTAGACAACTCCACTTATTGTGCAAAGGTCACTCTAGAAAAGAGTGTTGAATGATTAAGGTGGACATGTAAAATGTCATCATGAAAACAAATGTTCACCTGATGAAATGCTGATTGCCAGTTATGAACTTGTAAGAGTCTCTAGGCACAGAGGGAGGTCGACACAGAGGAACAGTTGCAGAATAGGTATTTATTGTCTACAGCACGGCTCAGCAACGTCACTGACGTTCTGAGCCCGTTGTTCAAAATAATAAATAATAAAGAATAAGTCCAGCGTGCGGCCGTCACTGCCGTCACGCCCGCTGCGTCCCCTTTCGGGACTTGGTCCGCTGGCCGACTCTCGGCGACACGCCCCCCCTCGGGACCCGTTCGCTCCCCGGCAGAGCCCTCGCTCTCTCTCCGCTGCTCTCCCTTTCGGGACCCGCTCCGTCTGCCCGGCTCCCCGCACCTCACCCCCTTTCGGGATCTCGTGCGTCCTCGCCGCGGCTCTCTCTCTCTCTCTCTCTCTCTCTCCCAGTGCGTCTCCGTGCGGCAGGTACTTCCTGCCCTTCTCATCTCCTGAGGGAACAAACACACACAGGTTAAATAGACCAGTGGGATAACGAGTCTGATCACTGACACCTGTCCGTAATCAGCCCATTATTCCCCCCCCAACGGCAGTCTGGCTCCCTCTGCAGGCCAGAACGCGCCATGCTCCCCACACACCCCCACCGCCAGTTCGAGGCCGGGGACACCACCGGCCGATAGCCTACTCCCCCCCCCCCCATCACGGGAGAGGAAGTCGGCCACGACCATCTGCGCCCCCAGCCTATGAACCACCGTGAAGTTGAAGGGTTGCAACGCGAGGTACCACCGGGTGATCCTCGTGTTGGTATCCTTCATGCGGTGGAGCCACTGTAGGGGAGCATGGTCGGAGTAGAGGGTGAACGAGCGCCCCAGCAGGTAGTACCGGAGGGCGCCGACCGTCCACCGAATGACCAGACACTCCTTCTCCACCGTGCTGTACCTGCCCTCCCGCTCCGACAGCTTTCGGCTCAGGTACAGCACCGGACGGTCGGCTCCCTCCACCTGCTGGGTCAGCACCGCCCCCAGCCCTCTATCCGACGCGTCTGTCTGCAGAGAAAAATGAATGTTAAAGTTAGGAGCATACAAGACTGTCTCCCCACAGAGGGCGTTCTTAATCCCATCGAACGCTACTTGGCACAGCTCAGTCCATTGGACCGGATCCGGGGCCCCCTTCCGGGTGAGGTTGGTAAAGGGGCTGGCCAGCTCCGAGAACCCCGGCACAAACTGCCGGTAGTAGCTGGCCAGTCCCAGGAACCGCCTCACGTCCTTCCGGGTCCTGGGCCACGGGGCGGCGGTGATCGCAGTGGTTTTGTCCATCAATGTCATCTAAGTACGCCGCAGCATACGCAGAGTGCGGCCGCAGAATACGTGAGGGTGAGGGTATGACAGTATGGGCCAGATTTAAATCCATGCTGACAGACCACTGCTAGACCACTTGACCACTCCAGGCCTCTGAAGGCTTCACTGTGAGTATATAGAGTAGCCTAAATAATAATAATAATAATAATAATAATAATAATAATAATAATAGTAACCTTGTCTCGGACGGTGACCTTATGACAGCAATGAAAGTGTAATGTCTGTCAGAGTGGAATTCTACATCTCAATGGCAAAGGTTGCCAGCCACCAGGTATCCTCGTTCCATAAGGGGAAAACACTATACGTAGCGTTGTAACGGCATAACAAAACAATAGCAGTCGAGTCCACTCGTCTTCCTTAAGCTGATTTACTACTACTTACTACTACTACTACTACTACTAAGGATTAAATATAATATATAGGCTAGTATTGCCAGTGTACATTTAAGCAATATCACACGAGAGGGAGTGTGTTATACTGAATATCAGCACGGCTGTGATTCGGTCGTAGGTACGAGGCCGCAACTGAACTTCAAATGGACTGTTGCCTAGTAACCTGAACACAAACAATGTAGTCTAATTAGCGGTCATTTAGTAGAACATCTGTGCAGCGGAGTGATACATATAGTTAAAAGTCCCAGTGCTGTTATACTGTATATCGTAACTCATGGAATGCCTCTTGTCCAATCAAATGACTTGGTCGGAACTAACTGTTGTATAATGTGTACTATTCGGTAACATGTTCTAGTTTGAACTAATTGTATAAGACTGAGTCCAGATTAGACAATCTGATCTGTGTTGAACAGCTGCATAAGTAGTAGGGTTGGGAGGACTGAACAACAACAGCAGCAACACCCTGGTCCCCCTGTCGTCCTGCCACACGTACCCAACATTGAGGTGGTCCACCAGAGCTTCTGTCAGACAGGTGGCAGCTGTTATTGCCTCACGTCTGCGTCTCTCTGTGCAGGGCGAATCAAAGCACAACACACACACACAGACACAGACAGACACACACACACACACACACACACACACACACACACACAGTGCATGGAAGTTAAACACTTTGTATCATGGAGTCATATATTGTACACACACGTTGCTGCCATTTCAAAACAAGGGTGCATTCGTAAATTCGCTCATAAAGGGACCAAGTAATTCGATTGGACAAGAGGCATCACACGAGTGCTGATCAGATTTCCACAGCGTGTTTACGAACACACCCCAAGACACAACATGTCAAAGCTCAGTAGCCCCAACACAACCCCATGGAGCAGTATCATGCCAACGAACAATATTAAACACATCATGTTTGCTACATGTATGCCAACCCTAAACCATAAACACGGCGACACCTTCAGGCAGAAACATGGAGGATAATCAGACAGTTTGACAGCCGGTTTGTTTTTAGCATATCTGGCTAGCTGCTAGCACACAGAACCTGAGTTTCTCTCCTCTCACCGACCTTGCAGTTCTTTTCGCTCGTTCTGTTTCACCTGGTGCTCCTTTAATAAACGAGACAGCATGTTGGCGTGTTGCTTAATGTGTTCTTAGTTGAGTTAATGTTTTAATGTCTGTTCATTTAGTATGCGCTACGATGAGCCAAGCTAACTGGCAGCAGGAAGAACAGCAGCAGTCTCGTCACATGACTGCAACTCTCGCGTGATTTGAAAGGTTTGAACGTTCGAAAGGTTTGAACGTTCGAAATGATGTAACGTTCGAAAGGTTTAAATATCCTAAAAGTCGTTATAATTCCGTTAGCTTCTCCGTGGTCTAGTGGTTACGTCGGGGGACACTAGTGGTTCTGGCCTATTAAGGTCGCAGTCGCACTGGGAGATCGAGTGCGACCTGTACGTCAGAACCTTGATCTGGACCGTTGATCCATAACAATAAAGCTAGATCACCACCCAGCACCCGAGAAGCTACGTTTTTATATTTATTGACCGTGAACTGTCTTCTTAAAGCTACGTTATTGTGTGTTGTCAGCCATGTCATCTCAAGGTCGCCGGTTCGAATCCAGCCGCGGACAGAACGAGCCTGTCATCCCTGCTCTCTCTCACCCATCTTTCCTGTCAATATCTACTGCCTCTATCCCATTAAAGCAGAAATGCCTTAAACATTGCGTACATAGTTACTAACTGACGCTAGGAGTTAGAGCTATAGTCCTGATAGGTCATAGCTGGGCTAGCATTAATTTAATTTTAATTTTAACTTTGCCATTTAGCAGACGTTTTAATCCAAAGCGATTTACAATTACGAATTACAGGGACACTCCCCCTGGAGTAACTGAAGGCTAAGTGCCTTACTCAAGGGCACACTAGTAGTGGTGTGGTTTCAGGCGGGATTTGAACTCACAACCTTCCGATCACAAGTCCAACTCACTACCACTAGACCACTACACCACCACTACCCCCGCATTAACGTCAGCAGAGTTTACCAGCGGTAAATAAGTCGCATAATATAGGCTATAAGACCCTGAGTAATTCCCTATTCTTTAGAGAAATAATACCTACATATGTGAACTAATTGATAGGCTAGCTCCAATCCCTCAATGACCCGGACCCCCTGGGACTCAAATTAAAATATGGAAAGATATCGGCCTACATAGATGCACAATATCAAGCTTATGGGTCGCAAATGGGTTACAATGGTCCTGGACAAATCGTCTGCTAAATGACTGTAACCCCTTAGGCGACATTTGCACTTGAACAAAATAAATCAAATAGCCTACGAAACATGCATTGATTTATAGGCCATGCCGTTGATAGATATACATGTATTTACAACTATATACGATTCAATGCGTGAATCTCAGTCGGGGAGTTCATTTGTATTTCTATCATGCTTTTCATTTCGTTTTGTTCTGTGTTTAGAACAACAAAATATGGTGTCTGGAAAGTCAACCTATGCTTAACTCTGGGTGAAATAGGCTATGTTTGCTTTGTTTTGATATAAGGCGTTCGTGGATGTTTTGACAACATTATTATGAATATAAATAATACAATGAATATTAGCCTATTACAATCATGAAAATCAGAATGATGTTCATGTTTCTATAAGAATCTCCCTTCATCTACAGAAAGAGGAGGTAACCTACATGCTGGGAGTAATGACTGTATTTTGAAGTTACAAACATAAGGCTTGGAGTTATTTAAACATGTAATTGTATACAGGCCCCATATGGCAAATTAGATTATTGTCCATATTAATTATTATCCAAAAATATGGTGATGATGATGGTGATGATGGTGATGATGAGGATGATGATGGTGATGATGATGATGGTGATGATGATGATGATGATGATGGTGATGATGATGATGATGATGATGATGATGATAGTGATGGTGATGGTGATGATGATGGTGATGATGATGATGATGGTGATGATGATGGTGATGATGATGATGGTGATGATGATGGTGATGATGATGATGGTGATGATGATGATGATTGTTGGGCGACTATTAAAAACAAAGTTTGTCGCCGAGAGGCTAAGTAGGGGAAAACAACCTGCCCGACGCGCTGGCTGTCAATGAATCACTGTTCCCGAAAAGTAAGTTTGGTATATTTATTGTATATAAAAACAAAGGGTGAAACGGTATCACAAAACATTAAAAACAGCGTCCCAAGATATTCCAACAGTGACTTGTTGAAGCGGTCAGCAAAAGTAGGACTTCCCAACTCACCCCCTCTCCTGCCATTCACACAATTCCGACAGGTGAACAGCTGATTTCAATACTACCACTGACGCACCACCAACACCACGTGACTCGAATCCCTGCACGTGACCCACAATCCAACAGCGAACAACAAACAACAGACAACAGTACAACCCATACCTGGCGCCTACATTCCGGCCCCTAATTATTACAATTACTACACATAAATAATTAACAATACATTACAATTTTCTTTGCAATTTCTTTTGCGCAAGGAGTTCATAGTCCGTTAGTCCATTGTAGATCTTGATCCGATCTTCTTGAGTCGAGTCAAGTCAAGTCTAGGACAGAGGTTACTAGCACTTATCCTTTAGGAGTGAACCAAGTCATGTCAAAAGATTAGCCTTCACAGCTCCGTCGACTCCTGAAGAAGGCAAATCTTGGTCACAGGCCTGCAGAGACAGCTGGTCCGGGTCTTAATCCGGACTTGTCGCACAAGTCCTCTTCTATCTGGAATTGTTTCGGTGATCCTCCCAATGATCCAGGAATTCCGAGGTGCAGAATCATCCACTATGAGCACTATGTCCCCGGGGATGAAATTCCGCTTGGCCTTTGTCCATTTCTGTCGTTCCTGTAATTGTGGCAAGTACTCCCTAATCCACCTTTTCCAAAACAGATCAGACATGTATTGGACTTGCTTCCATCTCCGGCATGCATAGCTGTCCTCCTTGTGAAACAGACCAGGTGGTAAGCAGGGTTTGGCTTTGAGAAGCAGAAGGTGATTGGGTGTTAATGCTTCCAAATCATTTGGATCTGTGGATTCCTTGGTGAGGGGTCTACTATTGAGAATTGATTCCACTTCGCAGAGTACTGTATGGAGTCCCTCCTCATCCAGACTTTGTGTCCTCAAAGTGGAATTAAGAATCTTTCTAATGGAACGAATTAATCTCTCCCATGCTCCGCCGTGATGTGATCCGGTAGGAGGGTTAAAGGTCCACTTGATTCCCTTCAACGAGAGCACATCATTGATTTGTTCCAGGTTCCATCCTTCAATTGCTCGTTTCAGCTCACGCTCTGCCAAAGTCAAATGTTATTATCCCACTAGGAGAAATTTGGTTGCAGCCAGGTATTCAAAACACACTCAATCCATCATAAATACAACATGACACATGACATACCACACAGGACACAGAGACAACAATACAGTACAGTGCAAGATCACTTCATGTGAAGACAAAGGACGAGCAAATTGCTATGTGCAGAAAGCACTCAGTGCAATCCTTTGTGGAAACTCAGCCTGATAATTGCTGTGTCAAAAAAGAGTCTTTGAATTTAATAAATGAATTCAGATAGAGGTAGAGTGGGAATAGAGGCACCATTGCACTTCCCAACACTTGTGATGGACCTGCACTTCATAAATACCTGCATTTATGCACAATGATTAGCCTACTTGCAAAGATTGTGATTATATGTATTTAGACAACTCCACTTATTGTGCAAAGGTCACTCTAGAAAAGAGTGTTGAATGATTAAGGTGGACATGTAAAATGTCATCATGAAAACAAATGTTCACCTGATGAAATGCTGATTGCCAGTTATGAACTTGTAAGAGTCTCTAGGCACAGAGGGAGGTCGACACAGAGGAACAGTTGCAGAATAGGTATTTATTGTCTACAGCACGGCTCAGCAACGTCACTGACGTTCTGAGCCCGTTGTTCAAAATAATAAATAATAAAGAATAAGTCCAGCGTGCGGCCGTCACTGCCGTCACGCCCGCTGCGTCCCCTTTCGGGACTTGGTCCGCTGGCCGACTCTCGGCGACACGCCCCCCCTCGGGACCCGTTCGCTCCCCGGCAGAGCCCTCGCTCTCTCTCCGCTGCTCTCCCTTTCGGGACCCGCTCCGTCTGCCCGGCTCCCCGCACCTCACCCCCTTTCGGGATCTCGTGCGTCCTCGCCGCGGCTCTCTCTCTCTCTCTCTCTCTCTCTCCCAGTGCGTCTCCGTGCGGCAGGTACTTCCTGCCCTTCTCATCTCCTGAGGGAACAAACACACACAGGTTAAATAGACCAGTGGGATAACGAGTCTGATCACTGACACCTGTCCGTAATCAGCCCATTATTCCCCCCCCAACGGCAGTCTGGCTCCCTCTGCAGGCCAGAACGCGCCATGCTCCCCACACACCCCCACCGCCAGTTCGAGGCCGGGGACACCACCGGCCGATAGCCTACTCCCCCCCCCCCCATCACGGGAGAGGAAGTCGGCCACGACCATCTGCGCCCCCAGCCTATGAACCACCGTGAAGTTGAAGGGTTGCAACGCGAGGTACCACCGGGTGATCCTCGTGTTGGTATCCTTCATGCGGTGGAGCCACTGTAGGGGAGCATGGTCGGAGTAGAGGGTGAACGAGCGCCCCAGCAGGTAGTACCGGAGGGCGCCGACCGTCCACCGAATGACCAGACACTCCTTCTCCACCGTGCTGTACCTGCCCTCCCGCTCCGACAGCTTTCGGCTCAGGTACAGCACCGGACGGTCGGCTCCCTCCACCTGCTGGGTCAGCACCGCCCCCAGCCCTCTATCCGACGCGTCTGTCTGCAGAGAAAAATGAATGTTAAAGTTAGGAGCATACAAGACTGTCTCCCTACAGAGGGCGTTCTTAATCCCATCGAACGCTACTTGGCACAGCTCAGTCCATTGGACCGGATCCGGGGCCCCCTTCCGGGTGAGGTTGGTAAAGGGGCTGGCCAGCTCCGAGAACCCCGGCACAAACTGCCGGTAGTAGCTGGCCAGTCCCAGGAACCGCCTCACGTCCTTCCGGGTCCTGGGCCACGGGGCGGCGGTGATCGCAGTGGTTTTGTCCATCAATGTCATCTAAGTACGCCGCAGCATACGCAGAGTGCGGCCGCAGAATACGTGAGGGTGAGGGTATGACAGTATGGGCCAGATTTAAATCCATGCTGACAGACCACTGCTAGACCACTTGACCACTCCAGGCCTCTGAAGGCTTCACTGTGAGTATATAGAGTAGCCTAAATAATAATAATAATAATAATAATAATAATAATAATAATAGTAACCTTGTCTCGGACGGTGACCTTATGACAGCAATGAAAGTGTAATGTCTGTCAGAGTGGAATTCTACATCTCAATGGCAAAGGTTGCCAGCCACCAGGTATCCTCGTTCCATAAGGGGAAAACACTATACGTAGCGTTGTAACGGCATAACAAAACAATAGCAGTCGAGTCCACTCGTCTTCCTTAAGCTGATTTACTACTACTTACTACTACTACTACTACTACTACTAAGGATTAAATATAATATATAGGCTAGTATTGCCAGTGTACATTTAAGCAATATCACACGAGAGGGAGTGTGTTATACTGAATATCAGCACGGCTGTGATTCGGTCGTAGGTACGAGGCCGCAACTGAACTTCAAATGGACTGTTGCCTAGTAACCTGAACACAAACAATGTAGTCTAATTAGCGGTCATTTAGTAGAACATCTGTGCGGCGGAGTGATACATATAGTTAAAAGTCCCAGTGCTGTTATACTGTATATCGTAACTCATGGAATGCCTCTTGTCCAATCAAATGACTTGGTCGGAACTAACTGTTGTATAATGTGTACTATTCGGTAACATGTTCTAGTTTGAACTAATTGTATAAGACTGAGTCCAGATGAGACAATCTGATCTGTGTTGAACAGCTGCATAAGTAGTAGGGTTGGGAGGACTGAACAACAACAGCAACAACACCCTGGTCCCCCTGTCGTCCTGCCACACGTACCCAACATTGAGGTGGTCCACCAGAGCTTCTGTCAGACAGGTGGCAGCTGTTATTGCCTCACGTCTGCGTCTCTCTGTGCAGGGCGAATCAAAGCACAACACACAGACACACAGACACACACACACACACACACACACACACACACACACACACACACACACACACACACACACACACAGTGCATGGAAGTTAAACACTTTGTATCATGGAGTCATATATTGTACACACACGTTGCTGCCATTTCAAAACAAGGGTGCATTCGTAAATTCGCTCATAAAGGGACCAAGTAATTCGATTGGACAAGAGGCATCACACGAGTGCTGATCAGATTTCCACAGCGTGTTTACGAACACACCCCAAGACACAACATGTCAAAGCTCAGTAGCCCCAACACAACCCCATGGAGCAGTATCATGCCAACGAACAATATTAAACACATCATGTTTGCTACATGTATGCCAACCCTAAACCATAAACACGGCGACACCTTCAGGCAGAAACATGGAGGATAATCAGACAGTTTGACAGCCGGTTTGTTTTTAGCATATCTGGCTAGCTGCTAGCACACAGAACCAGAGTTTCTCTCCTCTCACCGACCTTGCAGTTCTTTTCGCTCGTTCTGTTTCACCTGGTGCTCCTTTAATAAACGAGACAGCATGTTGGCGTGTTGCTTAATGTGTTCTTAGTTGAGTTAATGTTTTAATGTCTGTTCATTTAGTATGCGCTACGATGAGCCAAGCTAACTGGCAGCAGGAAGAACAGCAGCAGTCTCGTCACATGACTGCAACTCTCGCGTGATTTGAAAGGTTTGAACGTTCGAAAGGTTTGAACGTTCGAAATGATGTAACGTTCGAAAGGTTTAAATATCCTAAAAGTCGTTATAATTCCGTTAGCTTCTCCGTGGTCTAGTGGTTACGTCGGAGGACACTAGCGGTTCTGGCCTATTTTAAGGTCGCAGGTACGAGACGGCACTATGAACTCGAGTGCGACCTGTACGTCAGAACCTTGATCTGGACCGTTGATCCATAACAATAAAGCTAGATCACCACCCAGCACACCGAGAAGCTACGTTTTTATATTTATTGACCGTGAACTGTCTTCTTAAAGCTACTTTATTGTGTGTTGTCAGCCATGTCATCTCAAGGTCGCCGGTTCGAATCCAGCCGCGGACAGAACGAGCCTGTCATCCCTGCTCTCTCTCACCCATCTTTCCTGTCAATATCTACTGCCTCTATCCCATTAAAGCAGAAATGCCTTAAACATTGCGTACATAGTTACTAACTGACGCTAGGAGTTAGAGCTATAGTCCTGATAGGTCATAGCTGGGCTAGCATTAATTTAATTTTAATTTTAACTTTGCCATTTAGCAGACGTTTTAATCCAAAGCGATTTACAATTACGAATAACAGGGACACTCCCCCTGGAGTAACTGAGGGCTAAGTGCCTTACTCAAGGGCACACTAGTAGTGGTGTGGTTTCAGGCGGGATTTGAACTCACAACCTTCCGATCACAAGTCCAACTCACTTTTTTTTTTTTTTTTATCTTTTATTATAAAAATATTCTTTTAAATACAATCATAGCTATACATATTCATACATGTTCATTTTATAGCCTTCATTGTATTCTAATTCAAATAAAATAAATTAAAAACCAATAGATAAAAACAAAACACACCCATACCATTTTGGTATGAGATGCATCCATCTATTATTCCGTCAGTCCTTCATAACCAAGATAACCCTTTATCATAAATCAATAACAAATGAATGCAACACAAAAAACATCTTCAAAAATCTAAATCAAACTCCAACCCTCCATCCACCACCACTCTTATAAACCCACAATCCCTAATAAACAACTTCTCAAAATCTTTTTGCCCTGTCTTGTGCATCAGTCCCACATTCTTCCTGACCAATCCCTCAAAGACTTTCCACACCGTTATCCACTTTCCCTCAAATCTTGCTAAATTCCTCCTCAAATAAATTGCATACCTAGCCTGTGATAATACATAATTTAAACACCATATATTCACTCCCCTTCTCTTTCCCTCCACCCCAAAAACCACCATCCTCCTCCACTCCTGCATCCCCACCACCTCCACCCCCCAATGCTTCTTCACTAGTCCTTTCAACCTTTCTTCGAATCCCTTCATTTCTTTACATTCAAACAGCATGTGCATTAAGTTCTCATCCTGTATCCCACACACATCACACTCCCTCGAAACTGTTCTGTCTACCTGATGCAACACCACCTTAGTATAAACCCTGTTATGCCTAAGCATAAAATCAAAATGAGTACATTCTAAACTATTATATTTTAAAAATAAATTCCTCCATATGTTCTTCACCTCCAATCCTGGGAACACCTGCCTCCACACCTTCTCTGCCGCAGGCTCCTTCACTCTGCTCTCCAACAGTGCCCAGTAGCACTCCTTCACCTTAACCGCTGAGAAGTCCCGCACTGTTTCCCCTTTCCCTAGTCTTAACTTAGGTAACTCTGTTTGCTCCTTCCCTTTTAACTCCCTATCTAACCTACTCACCCACTCCCCTGGTATACTCTGCTTTATTTTATTATACATGCTCACTATTTCTCCCCTTCTCATCTCCTCATCTGTTTCCCTAACAACTTCTATAATTGCCTGCTCTGATAGGAACCCTGGCACTACCTCATACCTAAAATCCCTTACTCTAATCAGTCCTGCCCTCCAGAAACTCCTAGATTCTAACATTTTCCCCTCTCTTCTAATTACCGGGTTCAATAAAACTGGAACATTTAGTATCTCCCCTCTCTTCTCACACTCATATCCTACCTGAGGCAAAAAACTACCCCAGGCTTTAAACACCTCTTTATAGAATTCCGGCACCCTATCATACATCCGTACTTTAAAGCACATCAACAACCCATAATCCCCACACCCCCCACATCTATGTACCCATTCCCTAAAGTATCCTTTCCATCCATGTCCTTCCTCCCCATACAAAAACCTTTTGACTGTTCTGACTCTCATTGCCCTCATCTTTACTTCCAAATCTACCAGTTTCAACCCTCCTTTATCATAATCTGCTACTAATACATCATACGCTATTTTAACCCCCTTTCCTCTCCACAAAAAATCTGACACTAACATCCTGGTTTCTTTTAGAACCCACTCTGGTACATTCAATACTCC
Organism: Nansenia antarctica; assembly: GCF_963989245.1. NCBI lineage: Eukaryota > Metazoa > Chordata > Actinopteri > Argentiniformes > Microstomatidae > Nansenia > Nansenia antarctica. Next base: position 16,171,051 of record NC_137691.1, read on the forward strand.
TAATACATAAACATATTTTGACATTAACAGTGCATTAACAATTACAACTTTTCCCTTCAGTTTCATGTTCCTTTGCTTCCAATAATTCAATGTTGTTCTTATTTTATTCAAAACCCCTGTCCATGTGTAATCAACAGCCTCCCTGTCATCCTCTCCAAGATATATCCCCAACACTTTTATCATCCCCTTTACAATTTTCAAATCAAAAACACAATTGTCTGTATTCACTCCCCCTATACACAACATTTCAGACTTGTCAACATTCACTTTTGCACCAGAAGCCTTTCCATATATGTTTACACACCCCATTATTTTGTTCACACTATTTACATCCCTGACAGTACATGTCGTGTCATCTGCATATTGATGGATTATGCTAACTCCTCCCCCCGGCATATTTATTCCCTTAATTTCTTTCTCCTGCTTAATATACGCTGCCAATGGCTCCACAGATATGCTATATAGCAATGCTGACAGTGGACACCCTTGTCTTATTGATCTCCCCAAAGGGAAGGAGTCAGTCAATAATCCATCTATCTTTACTTTACTTCTTGCATTCTTATATAATAGTTCAATCCAATCCCTCATAACAGTCCCAATCCCAAAATGTTCCATTGTTTTCAATAAAAAAACATGTTCCACCCTGTCAAAAGCCTTATTTAAATCCAAAGATAACAATAAACCCCCTTCCTCCCTCATGTCCTTCACAACATCCCTTAATGTGCACATATTCTCTGCCACATCCCTCCCTGGGACTCCATAGGCCTGGGTAGGTGCAATCATGTTTTTCATTACTTTATTCAATCTATTTGCTAATACTTTTGCTATGGTTTTATAATCACAATTAAGTAATGATAATGCTCTATAATTCTGTAATTTGTTCCTGTCCCCTTTACCCTTATACAATAACGTGAGCACCCCCAAACCCATAGAGTCCGGAACAATCCTTTTATTCCCCATACACGTATACACTCTGCACAATATAGGGGCCAGGATGTCAACAAAAGCTTTATAAAATTCAGCCGTCAACCCATCCGAACCCGGACTCTTATTTGGGTTTAACCCCATGATGGCTGTCTTAACCTCCTCCACCCTTAGGTCTGCATCACACATTTTCCCTTCTTCTTCTGTCACCCTAGCTTCCACTGCTTCTAATACTTTATTCATACATTCCTCATTCACCCCCCCAGATGTATATAGGTCTGTATAAAATGACTGCACAGTATCCATTATTCCCACTAAGTCTGTTATTATTTCACCGTTATCATTCTCTAATTCCTTAATTTTCCCTTTCTCTTTCTGTCTCTTCTCTAAACCTAAAAAGAATGCTGTACTCCTTTCTCCCTCAACCACATACCTTGCCCTACTCCTTACTAAAGCACCTTCACACTTTCTCTTCTCTAGCTCCCTCAAATCTTCCCTCACTCTCAAATACTCTGCTAAATCATGCCCTGGAATATTATCAACTCTTTCCTGTTCTATTGCTAACCTTTTCTGCAAATCTCTTTCCTCCC